>NC_081144.1:18604216-18910279 GCF_958295425.1 Solea solea | reverse complement strand
GCAGGCCCGGCGCCAGGGGTGGGCATTGGGGGGGCCATGCCCTCTTTGGACTGGAAGCTGTTCATTTTATTTGTGTTTTTGCTGGGTTTTTTTACCTCGGAGGGGCCAACTCTCTATAAGATGCATTCTGGGATACCCACGCCACTTTGGTAGCCTCTGAAATGAAGCCATTCATTCATTCTTTCCCCGTTACATAGTTGGAACATATTAACCAAAAACAAAAAACTAAAACCCTCCAGTGTGAGGTTATCGATAGTGCTCGCTGTCGCTCTCTCTCTCTCTCTCTCTCGCTCGAGCTTCTTGGCTAACCCAAATGGAGCCCGACACAATCTTGGTTGCCCAGGAAGCCAGAGCGAGAGAGAGCGCTAGTCGGTATGGATATCCACAAATATTTCCAAAAAAATTACGACGTGAGCGGGAGCAGTAAGTGGCGCTGCTTCCCGCTCGCGTCGTCACTTCTTGTCCTTGCATTTTTTGTTCTTAACTTACATGTTTAATAAATAAAAGTTGAATACCCTTTTTAGTGAGAATGATTTCTCAGCACTGTAGGCGTGGACACAGAGCCACTGTTTAGCCTGAAGCAAGGTTGAAATAGTGTAATGCCCCCACTTTAATTTGTTTCTGCAGCCGAGTCTGTGTAGGTGAGAATGTGAGAGTGAATGGTTGTTTGTCTCTATGTGTGTCCTTCTCTATGTGATGGACTGGCAATCTGTCCAGGGTGTGACCTCACCTATCGCCCTATGTCAGCTAAGATTGGCACAGCACTCCCCGCGACCCTCATGTGGAGGATAAAGCGGTACTGATGGATGGACGGATATTTTACATTGACTTTTTGGTATTTGGAACGATAGTTATTGTTATTCATCAGAAGAGAAGACTTCTTCTTCTTCTCCTGCTCAGGTTGACTATTGTTTGATTGATAGAATGTTTTTTTTGGAGGGAACGTAAAGTAACCTTGTCTGGCTGTCGTCGCCTCAGTGTGTTGTTCCCATGGAAACAAGTTTTTACACTGAGAGGAGCCGTCTGCATGAGGGCTGTATACTATACGGTTTTTGAGCGCATTAAACTGTGACCAACACTCACAGCTTGCAGATTTCAAATCTCTTAAATAACACAAGTGCTAATTAAAAGCCTGGAGGGAGAAAATAAAGATTAACTTAGGGTTATACTAAGTTCCTCTGTGTGTGTGTGTGTGTGTGTGTGTGTTTGAGAGAGATGGAGAGAGAGAGAGAGAGAGAGAGAGAGAGAGAGAGACTGACCTTGAACAGGGATTGTTAACTTCAAAGTATTGCGACAAGTGCAACTGAGAGTCTCTGAACCAGTCACTGACCTGAGAAGGTCGTTGCAATGACATTATGTCTTTCATTATCCATTTGACCCAGAAAATATGTTTCTTACTGAGCTCTCAGGGCACTCACTGAGGAAAACTAATCAACAAGTTCCTAAAAACTTTAATTGGTTAATTTTAGATTGATTAGATTGGTGAAGCTGACATGAAGGAAGGAAGGAAGGAAGGAAGGAAGGAAGGAAAAATGCTCTTTTAAGTGCAGAGTATCAACTGTTATGTTTGGGACGTTGAGGAATATTGGGTTCTCCTCGTATAGGACACACCAGGATGCAGGATCTGCTCTGCACTCACAGCTGTGCATGAAAAACAGAATTACATATTTTTTATTCAATAACTTCCACCATTGATTGTCTGAAAATATGTTGATTTTAGACAAAAAGATCAATTGTGGGTCTTCTTGTGTGTAAGACATGCATGGTTGGATGGATGAAGACAAAGTACAGTACAGATTTTACTGCTAATACATTTTATATTTAATGTATAAAATCTGTTATAGATATATATTACTTTTTCTTTTTTTTATATTTCTGCAAATAATCTGCAAGATGTTGCAGGGGATTAGACAAACAAAGCGTGACAAAGAACTAAAGGTCCTGCTTGACCGAGCTGGGCTCACATAATGAAACAGATATTTCAAATATCATTTCATTTACAACTCTTTTCTGCAGTCACTTGAAAATGTCATCAAAAATCTATTAAAACGCTTTTCTTTCCCGTCTCACACTGCAAAGATGAAGGCAATTTCCCAGTGCTCCTCCAAAGAGTTAATATTAGCTGCTCCTTCAACCATGACTGCTCCATCATTATAATATGCTAATGCTTTTTCACCGAGGTCAGTTGCCAGCTCACAGACACCACACACATACACATACACATCCAGCCTGTAAGGTAAGCTTGTCTGTGTTTGTATTTTTCAATATAGCATGTTTTTGTTGGACCATTGTAAGCCTTTGATGGGGCAGTAATTGAGCACACAATAACACAAACATTTCAGGGTGAAATGAAGATCCTAGATGAGGCTCCTGTGAGTGAGACAGACAGAGAGAGCGACCAAGAGCGAGGAGATCGATACGAGACATCCCATTATCAGAGTCTACTCCTTTCTGATCCATGGAAACCATGCAGACAGACCCGTGCAGTTGTCAAAGGTCAGAGTGAAAATAATTGGAATCTAATCAATATCACATATACATCACAGAGTAATGATTTCACAGACAATCTTCTTTTTTCAACACTGTATTACCAATTAAGAGTTTGATTTGACCTTAATCTGAGCAGTCACAGATTATGGATGTGTTCAAGGACATCACGGATCATTTTGTCTTACATACCACACCCTCTTGTTGTTATTATTATTATTTCTATCTGGTCTTATTCCCGAGGACTTACAATAGGGCATATCCTTCATCTTTCAAACACTGTGTAAGTCTTTGGCAACAGGTTCTTCACTGTATTTTATAAACCACTGGTTAGTGGACTGAACTTTCATTGTAATGAAAAATACACACAAAACAGCACACCGTTTTTCGACTGTGGATAATGGTTTATTATAATATATTTTGACTGAAGTTTTGAGTTCGATTAAATGGAATTGTTTAAGTTCATAGAATGGAAGGAACAAATACTAAATACTTTAATTTTGGAACTGGAGAATATATATATATATTTTATTTATATATATATATATATATATATACGTCAGAAACTGTCAACAGCAACCAGGAAGTCATAACGTCAACCTGACAAGTGTTTCCACTATATTTGTATAATGATGTTTAAGTCTGTGGAAGTCAGGTCAATCACTTTGGTCCAGACTGATTTGACTTATTAGAAGAATAACAAAAGATCTTCATGATGCCCAATTCCCATGTTGCCACTGGCAGGTGATATCAAATCAAATTAAATCACATGATATGGCTTTCAGATAAAGTATCTTGCCAACTTTGATTGGTTTGGGAACATTAATTATTCCCCACATTTAGCTGCACTAAACTTCCCAATGTGGGCGAAGAGCAGAGGAAATAAAAGCAGAACCCATGAGAAAGGTATTACATTATATTTATAAACTGCCATGACTAAATACTATAATGATGCCCCTGGCTGAGCTAGCAGGCACTGTTGGTTGTTCTGTATTCCCCTTCAGACAGTATGAGAGGATTTATAAATGAAACTGTCAATTTGAACTCCTTATCCTTGTATTATTATTAAAAAAAAAAAAAAAAAACACATTTAAATGCAGGAAGGCTGATGCAGATTTTGTGCCACCAGAGTGGTCGATGCAGCTGAGGTGTTGTCTCGGAGCAGTGTGTGGGATGCAGTGGTACAGCTATGCTGCTCTGGGTATTATAATGGCCTTCCTCAGCTTTCTCATGGACCTGAGTGTAGCAAAACTGCTGAGAGGTGAACACACACACACACACACACACACACACGCAAACACACGCAAACACACGCAAACACACGCAAACACACAAACTGACGGGGCGTAGAACATAGATTAATTTCCTCTCACTTCACTCGTAGCCCACCAGTGGCTTTATCTGAAGCTGGAGGGCAACAGCCTGCTGCAGTTTCTCTGTTGGACTCTTTACCCAGCATGCCTCTGTGCTGTCGCGTCATCATTTTCCCACAACATATGTCCCTTTTCCACAGGTGAGTCACACACACGCTCCACCCAAAACTAAAAAAAAAATCAGTTTCATAACGGCTCTGTGGTTCACATCTGCAGTTACCTTTTATGAACAGGATTTATTTAAATGCTTGTTTTATTAAAAGGTAAGAAGTGGCAACGTACTCCTTAATTCTACAGGGATTATAAAGGGATTATGGCTCCACACTCAAAAACTGATGGGTTAGTTTATTAACTCATTAATAAATGTTAAGGCAGTCTCATATAAAACTATGATATATTTGATGTCAAAGTATCACATATGTGATGTAAAAGTACATCCACAGTCTGTTGATGAAAACTCTAGCGAGCACTTTTTCTCTCTTCCCTCTCTCTCCACCCATGAGAACCTAAAAGGAGGTTTTACAGTGTGAGTTATGAGTGGAGATTCTTTGCATGATATTAGAAGTTCTCACTATTGTCACTATTAGGTCAATTTCACACATGATCTGGAGAGCAGGCAGCTCCCAGTGTTGCTGAACAGGGACACTTGAAATGACCCACACTGAACTTTGGAACATCAGTGTTAGATTCTTGGTGGATATGAAGTAAGAAGACGTCGTGAAGAATCACGCCAAAGACATGCAAACATGCAAAAATGGTTCAATAATATTCAATGCTTTAAAAAAAATTCAATAAAGGAAATAATTGGCAGTGACACAATTGCCTCAACAGGCATGTACAGAGTGAGGATTAACTATAAAAAAAAAAATCTGTAACTTTGTCTAATTTATTCAAAATAACTGCAGGTTCTCCCTCTTAAGAAGTGAATTATAATTTCCTGTTGCATCTGTTTTATATACTGTGGGCAACAATGTTACCAACAATGTAAATGCTGCTTAATGTTGTTCTATTGACTCATCATGTTGGCTGTTATCTGCTCTTTGTGTGCGCTACTGCCTGCATGACTAAAATAGCTAATTCTTTGAAGTTGTTGAGTCATTTTAGCTGTATTATCATTCATGTTGTCATGGTAAATTATATACATTATCAAGACGTTACTACAGAAAATATTTGATACGTATTGTCCACACCAAATAAAGAAGTGAATGACTATTTTATAAAAGTAAAGGCGAATACAGAAATGTTCATTGGTTTTTTTTTATAGATAATGAAACTGTTTTGCCCGGGGACACTATTGAGATTATCTGTCCACTTCTATCTTGGTGTGATATGATGACTATTACAGGATACTATACACCTGTACCAGTCATGTCGATGTTCTGTCAGTACCAGTGCTACAGAGGTTAATAAAACTGCCTTTCAGAAGAATCCTGTAGAAAGAGCTAAGCCTGATTTATTTAATCAGATTCTCCAAATAAGTGTCACCAAATCCTGAAGACATTGTGTGCAGTTATGCCATTTACAATCTAAATTATGCTTCATTGTTTGCACCGATTGTGTAAATGACTCTGAAATGATTCTGATGGTAAAACTTGGAATCGTTTTATAATGAACTTTGTGATTGCTTTAGCCCTGTGTATTTCTCTGCAGGCTCAGGGATACCAGAGGTGCGAACTATGCTGGCTGGAATAGAAATGCCTCATTACTTGTCTCTCACTAATATGTTTACCAAGTTCGTTGGTCTTATCTGTACACTGTCAGCCGGCAGCACAGTGTTTCTGGGGAAAGTGGTAAGAGACGTCTCCACGTACACTCTCTGTCAAACAGAATATGCTTTATTATCCTTTCTTGTCTTCTTCAATATTATATTTGTCTCTTATCTTCAGGGTCCATTTGTGCATCTTTCCACCATGGTGGGAGCTTATCTGAGCAAACTCTGCGCTCGTGTACAAGACAGGAACAAGGTCAGATTTGTACTTCAGCAGCATATTTAGTTATGTCTCTGTTATAAATCTTAATGCTGCATTAAAAATGATTTATATACAGTTCCATGAATTACTCAAGACCTTGTGTAAAAAAGTAAACTGTTGACATTTAGCTTCTTTTAGCTCACAGTTTGTTTTTTTCTAAGTTGACAAAAGTCAATCTTCAGTCTTGATTTCAGCAGTAGTGATAAAACCACTGTCGATAGTGACAAAGTGAAGTCCAACCTGGTAAATATAGTGGATCATTTAGTAGATAATGAGCCAGGTAGACCTCATTGGAATTAAATATATTTAATATTAGTCTAATTTTGCATTTTAAATGTTGATTCATGCTCCTGTGTTTTATACAGGCAACAAGGTGCAGATAACACGCTACTTATTGTCAGAAATACAAACATAACTTCTTCTTTTTTCATTTGCATATTCACTATGGGTGGATGGTTGACAGATGCTGTGTACTGCCCTCAAGTGGCCAAAACCTTAATAAAAAAATACGAATCAGCAGCAATAGGCAAAGCAAACTAACATGCAAGAAAAGTTTAGTCAGAATTGTAGCCTACAAACTTTAAATCTTCCACTCAAAATAAAAATGAAAATCCTATTGTTTGTAATGAGGTCAAACTGATCCCAGACTCTTTGACATTCAGGACAAAGAAGCAGGAGAAATGCTGGTTGTAGCTGCTGCAGTCGGCGTAGCCAGCTGCTTCAGAGCTCCAGTCAGTGGTGAGAGCTTTAGTAATAAATACATACTGTTTCCACCGAGCGCTTCAGTTCGCTTCACTTCTGTACATCATGCAAATATTTGTGTTTCCATTGTGACTGTAGAGAAAAAGCACATTACGGCAGTTTTTCTCTCTCAAATAAAGCTTCAAATATCTTCATCTTGTGAACAGCCACATTCCACATTCCACACACCTGCTGTCCATGTTAACCTCCCCATGTCCCCCTCTCTGGTCTCTCACCGCAATGTTTTTAACATTTATGCAACTTTGCTAAGTTTCAAATTCCATTTGCATCCAAATGATCTTCATTTACAACATAGAAAACATGAAACTTTTAAAACTTTCACTTTCAGTGCTGACTTTTGACCTATTTATTTATTTATTTTTACTTATTCATCAGACTAATTATGCGTTAATTTTGCGCACACACCAATTAGTGATATTGAATTTGACCTCTCCTTATTACACACCAGTAGTGAACACACACCCAAGCCTGGTGCAGGAGCAGTGGGCAGCACGTTTCTGCTTGAATTTGAACTGTCAACCCTCCGATTACAAGTTCAACTCATTTTCCTCTTGGCCATCATCTCTCTCTTGAGAGTTTAGGTCTCTATAAACAACTGGTGCAGTACCCGTACCCTTTACCTTGCATTTCTTCCAACTTCAAAGTCAGCACTGCACACACTGATGCACTTCAGTAAGTCACCTGCCAAGTTTGAAGCCACTCAAGCAAACCATTTGACATTAGAAACAGACAGACAGAAGTTCCCTGCATTCATAGACAGATACTTCCTGCTCTTTTGACTTTAAATCCCCCGTCTCATGTTCTTCTTATGTATCTTTGTCCCTCCCTCACCTCTGCTCTTGTAGGTGTGCTGTTCAGTGTGGAGGTGATGTGTTCTCACTTTGCCTTGAGTCATTACGTCCCTTGTTTCTTCTCTGCTGCCTGTGGAACTCTGACGTTTGGCCTCTTCACAGTGTGGAGTGGAGACGGAGGTAATGGATCAGTATTCACATCCTGTTTGACAAGGATGAGGTTGACTTGAGAGTCACTGACGCGTCCACCTAAAGTTAAGAGGACACAATCCATATAAAACATGGTGAAAATCCAAGACAGAAGATACATAAATGTACATTACTGTTCAACAAGCCTTTTTATACTTATGGTCCAGGGCAGATTTTCATGATTTTAGTGATGGGAAACCTTCATGCTTTGGTTTATTCTATTCATTCACAATATTCATAGATTATTGTGCATGTACAAAGTTTGCTTTTCTGAGTTTAGTGTGGTAGTCCTTCAAGAGTGGAAGCTGTGATTTAAAGGCCACTGTGTGATATTTAGGAGGTGTTATTTGCAGAACTTTAAATATACTAAACATAAGTAATGTTTGTATATATGTATAATTGTTTTAAATGCATACACCAACGAAGAAGGAAGAAATTGCAGAGAGGGTGAGAGAAGGGAGAGAGTTATAAAAGAGTGTTTACATTCCTTCTGGTATGTGAAGGTCACTGTAGTTTCCTGAGGTGTTAAAATATCTACCATTATGTATTATTCTACTGTGGGTTTACCAAAATAATTGATATATTAACATGCTAAATTAAAAAAATTCCCCGACATAACAAGTTCTTTGGAAATTTCAACTTGTCAGTTATGTCGACAGTGAAGTAAATGCCACGATAACAACCAGGACCGAGATGAGCAGACATTTAGGCTGACAGATTACATATTTCACAGAAATTTAATGCAATAAAGTGAAGGAAGATTAGATTTGAAAAGGCTGAGGGGGAAAAACTGGAAGGATAATTCCAATTTGTTTTGTTTCCACAGAGACTCTTCAAGCATTGTTTAAAACTAATTTCCCCACCGCTTTACCCTTTTACCCACTAGAGATTGTGCTGTTTGGTTTCCTTGGGTAAGTTCATTTTTGACCTCTATTTGTCCCCGTCTTGCAAATAAGAGCTGACATTTGGTAATCATATTCATACCCATCACAATGAGAGTCCTTTGAACACTTCTGCTGCGCTTCCTTTACTTTATAGTTGGCATTTAGTTTTCTTATTACCTCCACCAAGGGCGTTGTTTTCATGGGCATGGGGTTTATCTGTGAGTTTGTCCTTCTGTTAGAGACTTCCTGTCAGTTTTTGATGCATCAATCCGAATGTTTGCGACGTGTATGAAATCCCCCAAGCACAATGTGTTCCTATTTAATTTTGGTAAGAATCTACACAGTGATCACGTCTCGAAAAATGATCACATTTTGTCTCTTATAACGAGAAAAACTGTAAAAAGTTTCAACTGGATCTGATCCAGATTACAGATTTGTCTAAAATGTAACATGGGAAGAAATATCTCATTGTACATCTCAGTGACATCTTAAGAGATCTGCATGACTTTTGTAAAATGGTCATATGTATAATCTGTATAATTCTGGATCAAATTTGATCAAAAGTGTTAGGTCTGTGCTATGATTGCCCTTGTTATTATTATTATTATTCATTAAATCATTTACCGACTTCTTCCCCCTCTATATTCATTCCCTGACTCTAATGACTTCCTCTCATTGTGGATTTGGTCGACTCTCTGTCTGAAAACAGGCTGCTGTGTGGAGCCGTGAGCCGCTGCTATCTCTTCTGCCATCAGTGGATGCTGCAATTTACCAAAACAAACCCAGTCCTTGTGAAAATGCTGACGACAGAGTGAGAGCTCGGTCTTCTAAAATGATAATGTGATGACTCACTGTGTACGACGGAGATTTTCCATCAATTCAAGTCCATTTGTGAGCCCCTGCTGCAGAAAAGATCATCTACATTACATCAAAACATCTATTTGTGCACACCGATGTTGATGCAACTGTCGTATATAAACAGTTTAGGGTATTTCAAGGCACATTTAAAGGGATAGTTCAGGGTTTTGAGTGTTTCATACAGTAGACAGCATTCTGTTTGATTTTTGCAAGTGTTGGAGAAGACACAGTTAAACAAATTGTAACGTTTACTATATGAGTGTTCCTATGAGATGGCCCTTTTCTCAGACACATTATTTTCAGTGCAGACACAGTGTTAAAATGTGGCAGATCAACTGACAGTATTTAAAATGAACAATATTTTATTGTTGTACTTTCTTCTCCGGGTCTATAACACATTTGCTCTGCTGTTCACATAAAAGCAGAAAGGTAGAAATCTAATTTTCTCCTGTCTCTCTTCAGTATAACCAACTGAGTGAATATTATCTCCTTAAAAAAAAAAAAAAAAAAAACCCAACTGTCCCTTTAAATTCTATAAGTTTCTCAGAGTATTTCTTCCAAATAAAACAATGTTAGGTACTATTCCACAATCATCCTTGGTGTAGTTGTTGTTAACTTTTTAAAGTGAACACTGCATGACGAGCAGAGCAGGGCGGAGTTCGTGTGTTTTCCAATGTGGTCACAGTGACCTTCAACTGATTCAAATTATACTTTTAAAAAATGAGACTGTCACTGCACTAACAATGGTGTCTCTGTGCAGGAAAGCTCTGTACTCAGGCATGGTGGCGTTCCTCTTGGCATCTGTGACATTTCCTCACTTTGCTGGTCAACACATGGCTTCTCAGGTGAGAATCAGCAGTGGTTATTGCTGCTGTTGTCACATTATTATCACATGACTTCGTTGCACGTTGACATATGATGTTTTCCTAAAAGCCTCGTGCTCACTCTGTTCTCCTGCCACGATAAAGACTTAAAATTTGAGTAAATCACTGCTTCACCAAGTGTGGGCCACAGCCCACTGGTGGTCGTTAGAGGTATTGCAGGTGGTCCTCAGAAATATATGAATAAGTCTTAAAGTATGTCTGATAAAATATAATGTTTCACTTCTTTAACCTTATAAATCCTTATCCTTATCAAAATGATTCAGATTGTAATAGCGACAAACTATTTTGATTTCAGTATTATTAAATGTTGTACAGCCTTGATAATCTACAGAGCTAGGATCTATATCTAGAACCTCCAACTTCTGATGTTTGGAAAGCTCTGGACTGGATAGTTTAACGCTGTCTGTTGTTATAGAATATTTTTTCTTGCATTCA
This sequence comes from Solea solea, assembly GCF_958295425.1. Taxonomy (NCBI): domain Eukaryota; kingdom Metazoa; phylum Chordata; class Actinopteri; order Pleuronectiformes; family Soleidae; genus Solea; species Solea solea. The sequence continues at coordinate 18,899,646 of NC_081144.1, read as the reverse complement.
TCTCAATGACAGGCATTTGTTTTACAGTACACCATGAAGCAGCTCCTCACCTCTTTGTTGGACAGCAGGCCGTGGAGCTCTCACTTCCATAATGCCTCTGAGCAACTGGAGCCCGAGCCTCTGTCAGAGTGGAGCACATCAGGGAACTCTGTCTTCCTGTCTCTGGGTGTCTTTCTGCTCATGAAGGTACAAACTATATAAGTCTAATTATCTCTGTCAACCAGCACTGATAACTTCCAGGGGGAATATGTGGAAATTTCTGCATTGGTAATAATTTCATCTGTGAGTCAAATGTAAAGTATCTCTAATCCATTAATCTCTGATGAATTCACTTTTCCAGGATGCCGTCAGAAGCATCCATTTATTAAGACAAATAATGGAAATAATAAGCACTCTGTATTTATTTGTACAAATCTTCCCTACGACGATGTCAACATTTCCCTGCTCTCACACTGACAGTGACTCATGCCTCATGTGCTGAGGAGCTGTTGTGGCTGTTCAGATGTTTCACAGCATTGACAGTTTGTGCTTTTGTTGTTGTTTGTGAGATGTGGATGTTGATGCTCGCCTGCACCCTGCCTGTTCCAGCTGGATACTTCATGCCTGTCTTTGTCTACGGTGAGTGACGGGAAAGAGGAAGCACGCGCTTCAAATATGACGCACAAGCCACAGAAAAAGTGAATGACTTGAATTTTAATTCTGGTGTATGAATGATCTGCTTCGTGGTACCACAATATGAAAACGCTGCGAGGGTTGTTATGATCTGAAACAAATATAGCCCTGAAGAAATGACCTAGTATGCGTTTGATTTCTGTTTTAGGAGCAGCTTTAGGCCGTTTGCATGGAGAAGGAGTCGCTTATTTATTTTCCACTGCAGTGACTTCAGACTGGCACTGGGCTTCCATAAATCCTGGAGGCTACGCACTGGCTGGTAGAAAATGATGATAGATTTTTGGTATTATAGTTATGACACGTTGTCTCGTCTTGCAAATGTTCAATAATCTGTAAATTGATACTGATACAGTTTTTGTAGGTTGTACCTTTAGCGTCACACACAATAATAGATCAGTATTATTCCTTCATGTTGAGATATGAATGAAACAATATTAATCCCGTAGCGGAACATGTTGCCATGAATATTATGTATGATTTAATCTGATTACTGGATACTGACAAATGCATAGCAATAACCGAACACTAACCTACTCTAATGCAATAACATCATCTAACTGCAGAGTGAACTTTACAACAGTCTCACCTTCAGTGTATCGCGTTAAAGGTGCAGCGGCGTTATCTGGAGCTGTGACACATACCTTGTCTCCTGCTCTGCTGGCGATGGAGCTGACCGGTCAGTTCAGTCATGCTGTTCCAGTTCTACTGGCCACTCTTCTGGCCAACGCCCTGGCTCGCTCCCAGCAGCGGCCATCTTTCTATGACGCCCTCTCCATCAGTAAGAGGCTCCCTCACCTGCCATCACTGAAGAAAGCATGTCCTCTGTAAGTTTAGAAACAAACTTATTTCAACATATTCAGAGACATTTCTCACGTTTCAGCAATAAACCACTGAATTTGTATGTGAGCAACAACTTAAAGGAATATGTCACAGATTTGCATTTAGCTTTGTAATACTAGAATAGGAGTATTTTTGAAACATTGTGCTTCCCCCCGAGTTGAGGAATATCTTCATTCTTTTCTTTGTTACGTGCCTACCAGTGACACTTGGTCCTGTTAGTGTAACTGTTATCAAAGACGGCGGACACTGTTTACATTCTGGGAATGAGGTCCCGTCCCCCCTATGAGTGGGTCTAAAAAGTGCGGAATTAGCATTGCAGTTTCAAGCCTCGGACCAAAGCTTGGATCAAGTGTCACTGGTGGGCATGTAACAAAAAAGAATTAAGATATTTCTTAACTTAGGGGAAAATGAGGCTCTGCATGAAAACGGATCTGTTCTTCACTTTATTGTAGATTCAGCTTACTAAAATGATAAATGGTGCAAACAGAAACTCTTGCCAGTAAATAGATCCTACCAACCCAAGTAAAGTCAACAACTGATTAATAGTTTCAGTTTTTCGCCTCATGTCTGTCTCTCGTATCTGTCTGATGTCATGTATTTACATTCCAAATAGTAGACAAAGTACATACAGTAGTTTTGTTTTGTAACGAGCCAAACCTTATAATGTAGAGTTCAGCCTGAACAACATCTAATCAAATTTAACTAACATGACCTTTCTCCCAGAACCACACGCAGGTCAAAGTTCACATTATTTACCTCCACCTTAATGATAATTATCTGAAAACAGTGGTTGACACTGCACCTTGGGTCACAGTTACCTGTAATTGACATACAACCATTACTAACCTCCTCATTAATGACCTGAAAGTGTTTACCCTCTCACTCACAGCATCACTGCAGGTCGACGGATGGATGTGGTTATTTTTAGTGGCAAAAAAAAAGATGAAAAACACTAAGAAGCGAGCCAAGTAATGGCTGAGTCACCGTTAATGATCAAGAACCCAATGCACCCCCCGCTCGTCTATTACTTTCAATTTGTATGCCGAGTGAACAAGCAGGAAAAAAACCACAACATATTTGTGAAGTGAGTCTGCCGAAATATATCATCTCTAATGCTTTAAGCTTCCTGAAATATACACTTATTATGCACTTATCTCCAGATAAACATCAGCCAGATGTTTCCCTTACCAGTGTTCATTTGAACCACATGCACATGTGAACTCGAAGAGGGACAGTTGTCTAACTGGTTTAGGTAATGAGTGAATTACAATAAAATATAGTAACATATAATGTATATAATCAGATATATGATCAGAGAAAGTTCACCAGAGTCTGTTAATGAAATGAAGTCTCGATGTATTTGCTTTGGTGACAGCAGTTGTCATCTGTCACTGTCAGTCAGACACGAATAACACGTGCAGATAGAAATAGATCATCATCCACAGCTCCTTGTTGACAGCAGTCAAGCTGAGACGACTGAGAAGGTGTTTTGTGAAACACAATGCATCAGCAGTAACTACACTTTCTACTCTCTTAAAAGACTGAAGTGGCAAAAGTACTCATCGGGTTTTTTTAAAAGTTGCAGTGTGTGAAATGTTGACTTTCCCTCTCTGTGAGGTCATCAGTGCAGGGTGAACTCAGTGTTTGGAAAGACGGCGGACAATGAAAGAGAGAGCGGAACTGTAATCAACTACAAGCTGGGCTTTGAACCCCATGTCGATGCTGTCTGTAAAAAGGCACGTCAGCGAGTGCGTTCTCAGTTTTAATGTCGAAACCGCCTTTTTATCAAATCTGTTCTTACTTTCCCTTTTATCTGCCTTTAAGCTGTAAGAGCACTGAATAAGTGATTGAATCAGGTCAGGTGCTTGAAAACCTGAATCATCCTCTAAGGGACCAGCTCATGTTGTTGCCATCGGTGCAGAACAAACAGCTTTAAATCATCTTTTATCCCTGCAGTAATCAGCCGTCTTAATGGATTTTCAATATGAATATTATTCTGTTCTAATATGTGTTTCCTGAGTGTTTATATGTGAAATCTGACTGTCACCCAAATTGCCCCTCTGGGATGATAAAGACACCCTGAACCTTGAAATAATAATTTTCACTAATTCCCCCTCACATGCATTACATCTAAAATACAGTAATAAAGTATTTGTACTTTGTTACTCTTCTGACTGGAACAACATTAGATTTTAGTGCCTGCGAAAAATATGACCAACCCACTTTTTCAAATCGAGATCTTGATAATAATACTAATAATTATCAATAATAGTTAGGTTACGATAGTAAAGTGTATTAATCCAGCTCAATTCGTTCAACCATCCATATTTAACATTTGAGTTGATTCTCCGCTGCTTTTGTTCCAGGTGTGACATGATTTCTCTTTGCAGGCTTCCGTCCACAGCAGTTGGACAACATTTGGGAGTGAAATCGGTGCAGCTTCAGAAAGAAGCCGGTCCAGCAGAGATTCAACATGCTGTCAACACCAGCAGTGAAACACAATTCCCTGTGGTGGACTCACACGGTGTGCATGTCTACAGCTATTTAGTCAAATTCTATCTCAATATATTAAGTCTACAGTGTTTGACGGAAAGTATTTTTTTAGACTCTGGCCAAAAGGATCCCACATGGAGATCATGAAAAAGGAAAAGAGGAGAAATGACAAAAGAAAATATGATAAATTGTAACCGTTTCAAAAGCTGCAGCGATGCAGGAGTGTGAAAGGTTCTGGATTAAGAGTTGACAAGTGTGAGAAAATAGTCAATCAGCCAGCTGAGCCTTTCAGCAGCAATCACATGGATGAATCTTCAGTCTGCCACAGCCCACTAGAGACCTGCACACACTCCAAACAACAGCACTGACTGTGTCAAAGAAAATTGATTTTCTTTTTTGTCTTCTTCTGCTGAAGTGTCGCAGATTTTTCTGGGGTTTGTGCTTCGATCAGAGCTGCTGATTCTCCTGCGTCACTCAAAGACTGAGGTAAACGCCTGGATCGGTTTGAGATGGGCGACTGCAGAGTTCAGAGGGAGGAGGGGATTAAACTGTCTGATGCTGTTTAAAAAGCAGGCCATGTTCTTTTTTTACATTCTGTTGGACAGTGACTGAATTTAGAACAGGAGCAGGATGTGCAGACAGTCACTGCCTGATGTAAATGCTAATTTTATGTTAAAAAAAAACAAAAAACTAGTGTCTAGTGACAGAAAAAGTAAAGATTTCAGACTGTGGTAACACAGAAGCCTAGAATATTATCACTTTTAACAGTGAATCATATTTTATTAGGGATGAGAATCAGCATCGGTCTGATACTGGTCAAAATCACTGGATTGGATATCGGACAGAAACATGTAAATTTTTGCTGAGTCATGTTTGGGCTGTTTATATTAATATTTGTTACACAGTTGGAGAATTATGTCTTTGAGATGACTCAGCACAAATGTGTTGTTAACAGGTTCATACGTTCATAAATGGTCTACAATGACTGTAATGGACTAATATCTGTATCAGATACTTGAGTTTGTGATATTCTGCCTATATTATATCAAGTGACATTGAATGATATATATAAATATAAATAATGTTTGTGCTGTCCTCCAGCCTCTGGAAAAACATCTAGATGAAGTCTGCTGCATTCACCCGGCCTCTGTCCTGGTATCACCTCACAGCACAGTCCAGGAGGTAAACTATCTGTGGCTGATGTTATGAGCTTTGCAGAAACTCTCACTGTTTTTGTGATTTCTTTCTGAGACAGAGACCAGAGGACTGGTGGTCCTCACATAATATGCTACTCTTTCATGCTGAAAGGCATCACAGTGGTCGCCTGGCTCTCTGCACAGATCCTCCTAAAGCTGACACTTGTTGAAAAAGAGTAACATGAAATAGATAAATGGTCACTGTCATGCCACAACTACATACAGTTAAAACAGTATGACATATTTATGACTGTTTATATACAACATATTAAGTTGTTTTCATATATAATGCCATGTTTTTTTGTTTTTTTTGTCTCTGTGTCAGCGCAGGTCCACAGTTTGCTGAGTGTTGTTGGAGCACAGACGTTATATGTGACTGACAGAGGAAGGCTGGTTGGGACACTCACATGGTCAGAGGTAAAGATCATGTCATATTTGTATGTTAAAGGGATAGTTAGTTAACCCTCAGGCTTCAATTTAATTGACTACACTCCTAAGTCATTAAGGACAAAAATGTCCACTTCCCAAAAGCTGCAATAAAGACTTTACATATTAATATTTTCTTCTCCATAAATCTCTCAAACAACGTCAACCCTGTTGAAAAACTACCAAACATTAAATCATTTTGAGGATTTTTAACTGTCTTAATGCCCGTTTGATTATTTGTTATATGGAAAATGTGTTTTTTCATAAAGAAATATTAGCATCATGTATTTAAACAGGCATTTAAAGACAATCCTGATGATCAATATTTTATTAGTTCAACAGATTTAACCCAAAACGTTTTTGGAAGTGGACATTTGCGTCCTCTAACACAGTCAAAGTGTTGAACTGAGGGTTCTGCTCTGTTTTACAAAGGTTTGCCTTTGAAAATCATAAAACATACTTTTAAATACTCTAAATACTCAACTAAACGATAGGTTTCTTGAGTATAAAGCATATCCATCAACAGCCTTGCAAATATTTCACGATAAAACTTTGTAGAAAAAAAGATGGAATCAGGGAATTGAAACACTAGAGTGCTTTTGCTTTAAGACAGGAAAATGATATGTAGTGTTTGGGCCATATGCAACAGATTTAGATACTGAAACTGTTGAAACACAGCTTATGTGGCAAATACATACCTGTAGTTGACAGGTGAAACAGCCACACGGCTCACTCGTGTGTTTTACACACCGCAGTCACAGTGCGCTGCACACACAAACAGTTTAGTGTGAAACTGGCCTAAGAGACAGACAGATCCTCACTCTGCCAGCGGGGACACAAGAAAAGATTTCAGTCACTTAACAAAAGTCACCCCCAAAAAAACATGCCTGTTTAAATCAATACAATATCTTAAGAATATATTTACCACTTTATCTCACTGTTAAGACTGAATATCTCCACTGGAAACTGTAGTTTGTGTCACTTTGTAAACCATTCACTACTGGTACCAAAGTCCATAGAGAAAATCAACGATTTTACATCACAGTTTGCAGGACTTGTTGATCCACTGCCGCCTCCTCCAATAAATAGAAGTGTCTTATTTTGTTACTTCAGTATTTGAAATCCTACATTAGGATTTACCTCAGTGACACAAACTTACCAAATGAGGCAGCAGGACAGCAGCAGCTCCTGTGTCCCTGTAAGCTAAAACCACTGATTTTCTCTATGGACTTTGGTGAAGGAGAGGAAGCAGTTTGCAAACTTTAGTTTCTTGTCAAAACAACCTAACGCAACATGCATACTCTTTAGGTTTCATTGACTTAAGTGAGCATATTATTTTAGTAGGTGAGCCTAGGTGAGTCAGAGTCATCATCTCTCACATTGTTATGTTAATGATGCAGTGTGATTTCGTTTCTCCTAATCTTTCTCCGTTTCTCCTCCAGATGAAGAGAATATTAGAAGACTTGGCCAAAGAAATCTAACAAGTGACACGGGAAATCTCTTCAAATCCAAATCCATCTCCATCCAATTATCCTGTAACAAATGCTCCAGCTCTGATAATAATGTCACATCTGCATCAAACAATTGCACACAAACACAACTGTCATTAACTGCAGTCCCTTATCTTATCTGAGGTTAATGTCTTTTTCATTAAATGGAGATTGGACGTGTGTCTCAGTCCGCAGACAGCGCGTGGTAAAGCAGCTTCTGACGATGAAAAGAAAAGGACCGCATCATAACACACCACTTAACATGATAATTACTGACTGTTGTGTTTCACTGATCTTTCATCTCTTCTTATTGTTTGTTTTACTGTTAGAACAAAGCAGAGTTTATGTTAATATATTCATATTTTAAGGACTTAAACTCTGGTTGATCATTTCTCATATTAGTTTGGCATTTTTAAAAATGTGTGTATTTGTGATGGAGATGAGAGATAATTGTTGAGTCACAGCTAACACTGACACCTCGGTTCAGCTTCAAACACAAATATCTACACAATCACATGGCTGTAACTTAGACATGTGGACATGGTGACGACGACCTGCTGAAGTCCAAACTGAGCATCAGAAAAAGAAAGAAGATTTCAAATTACTTTGAACATGGCATAGTTGTTGGTTGCAGGCGGGCTGGTCTGAGTATTTCAGAAACTGCTCATTTTCTGGGATTTTCAGGCTCAATCATCTGTAAAATTGACAGAAAATAGTCTGAGAGAAAAGGAGAAAAGATCTGGTCAGCAGCAACTATCAGAGGTCAGAGAATGGACTGACAGACTGCTTCAAAATTACAGTGACTCAAAAAATAACCACGTGTACAGATGTGAGCTACAGCAGCACAAGACCACACTGGATGCCACACCTGCCACTTAATTAGGCATCATGTGTGCTTCATAAAGTGGCCGATTAGTGTTTTTGTGACTAACAGCTGTGCGTCAGTGACTGCTGACGTTCCAGCTTCTGACTGTGTTGTTAACAATAAATTAATCAGGTAATTCTAACCTGAAGTTGGTTTCAGAGCAGCAGCAGCACAGGCCTGAACACCGGAACCTTTAACCTCACATTAAATCTTTGCCGGGGGGTCTTCACACTTTTAAAGACTCCACTCTAAAATGCTTAACGTTTGAAATTGAGTGATTTCTCACAGGAATATGGGGCTGGAGTTGCCTTGGTAACGAGGTTCCCGTGTGAGGCAAAATCAAACCCTGATTGCGGTCCAAATTATTGTTAGTGCCTTTCTGGTGGGATTATTAAAGCCAAATTAAGTAGTACATCCTAAATAATCACAGAAATATCCTTTAAGAATACTTTTTGTTTCATTAACCTGCCAAAAATGTTCATTTCAAAAACAACAGTATTTATCAAAGGTTCTCCATGATTGAAACATAAACGTTTCCTGTGTGCTGCATGATATGTTGGTGGAGACATTTAAAACTGGTTGATGATGATGAAAACAACTGAATTGTTAAAGGATGACCTGTGTCACATTTGTGCAGATCACATTCTAAGGAATATATAATATCATGACATCCATGACGGTAAACGGTGTTTCGTTACTGGTTTTCTTGTTGTTTTGAGGCTTCAGATACCGTTTATTGCTGCAACCTCGTACTTTGTGGGGATGATGATGTTTGTTAGATTTTATGACCCGCTTCATTTATTGCACATTCCTGCTCAGGGACTGCAGACGGAAAACAGCAATTCTGCTGAAACCTGGTTGGACGCATCACTCCTTGTTTTACATAAAGATAATGTTTTATTGAGCACCATCTCTGTCGAAAAATAAATTACACCCACGTGTGTGATCAACCAGTTATTTTGACTTTTATGCGTTTCTTTAAAACTATGAACCTATGCTGTAGACCAACGAGACACAAAACTAGAATAACATGATACAGTCATTTATCACCTACTTTTTTTTTTCTGTGCAGCTTTATCTGCTCACAGCACAGCACGTCCATATGTTATTCCTGCAGCGGCACTATAGTTGGATCCCAAATCACTTTTACATTCCGCGTTTGTTTAATCAGTGTGACGGTGGAATTGTTTTTAGTTCTGTTTCACCTTCATCAGTTCAACACCAGAGATGCAACAGGGGAATAAACCACACCTTATCCTGTAGCTTCACATTGTGTAAACCTGTGCAAAAAAAACAACACGGTGGCAACATTAACACCTTCAAACTACACACACACATACTCTCTCACTCTCTCTCTCACACGCTCATGTCAACATATGTGCAGAAAAATACAGCAAACATACGCACACTGCTCCCTCCTCCGTTTTCCACTCATCTTCTCTCTGCATCCATCGCCCTAAGACAAGAGGAGTGTGAATAATAGCTCATCATGGATGGGATTTTTTTGTTGTTGTTGTTTGTTTTTCAACTCCATGGAATCCAAATAAGAACTTTAAATGTCTGTCTGTCTGGACTTTTCTGTTCAATCATCAACAAAAAAGGATCAAAAGTGTTACACAGGACATGTACTAAAATGAGTGTTTTATAACAAGATATTTACACTGTGATATTCTGACTCTTGTCCACTGAATAACAAAATTCAAATGTAACAGTAAACACATGAACAAAAGTCTCAGCCATGGAGAAAATACTCTTTGAGTCTTTGAATCTGATGACCAGGCTTTTAAAATCCCTCCAAACATTTTGGGTTTGTTTTTTTTTAAATCCGTCACTGCTGGTGTTTCAGCCGCCTCAAGTTGTCTCAGTGAGTTCTTAAATTGGCAGTCAGGTTTGTTCTCCTGCGAATCTAGTTATAAAAAACATCATCCTCAGAGAGCGAGCTGCTGTCCACGTGTCGGACAGTAGCGTCTGCCATCACAGTGCTTCTGTCCACAAAGAGATGATCTTTGTCTTGCTGAGAGGCCGATGTTGGGGAGACAGAGTCCACCAGTGGCACAGGGATCAGGTTGGTCATCCTGCTGTTGCCATAAGTCTGGCTGTGGATGTTGTACAGGTGCTGAGGAATGCCGATGCTGCCACCGTCCAGCAGGAACTGAGACAAGAAGTGACCATGTGCTGCTGAGGAGGGATAAGAATAATAATAATAATAATAATAACAACATCAGTCACATGGTTGCTTCCTGTCCATTGAAACGTTGAAAAATGATTTGACGCACAAAGAAGCAAACAATGACACCTGGGGTTTCGCAGGTTGTGGAGATTTTCAAAGGTGTCGCTTTTCACACTGGTGTATCACAGAAACGGTGCAGCTGCACTCGATGATATAATTAAACTGAGGCATCTGCTACACATCATGTAGCTTTTATATTATATCACATACTGTACTATTAATGTATACAATGCACTCACCAGCCACTTTATGAGGTACACTTGTTCAACTTTTAGTTCATGCAAATATCTTATCAGCAAACCACATGACAGCAACACAATACTGGAGTGTTTAAGTTTATATATAGTATATTATATACTAAAGCATGTGTGTGCATGTGTGCGTGTGTGTGTATACATGTTTCTAGTAGGCTGTGAAAACCAATTTTCATGCAAATGTATCTTTGTGACATTCAAACCTCGTGAGGACATTTTTGGCTGATCCTCAGAACTTTAAAGAGCTTTTTGAGGTTCAAAACTTGGTTTTAAGGTTAGGTTCAGTTGTGATGGTTAAGGTAAGGGGCTAGGGAATGCATTATGTCTATGAGTTCCCACACAAAGACTGCAAAACAGCATGTGTGTGTGTTCAGATCCTCCAGTGGACTACGGTGAGTGATGGAGGACATACCTGTACAGTGGTTGATGTGAAGTTAAGCCTCCTATCTGTTTTTTTCCTGTGCAGAAACAACTACTGCACTGCAATATTCAACGAACTAAAGTATAAAAAGGTACTTCCACTTAACTGTAAACACAAACTCTTTCTACATTTGAGTAAATTATAATGGTAACATGATTAATTAGCATTCAGCTCAAAGTAGAAACAACTTTTGGAAAAAAGATTATTATTTTAAAGACATCCTGCCGTACGGATCGAAACATTGCACGTGTGAATTTGACCTGTTGATTGATGAAAAGTCATGTCATCGTCAAGGTCAACAGAGTTCATCGCCTCGAGACCCTGAACATTTGTAAACTACTTAAATTGACTGACTGACATAATCACATCATTCACATTAACCACAACACACTCAGATGTTTAAGGACGGCTGCCATCTTAAGTGCTCAGCTATTTGATTTCAGGATGCTAAACCATCTCTGGAAGGAAAAACTGTGAAAAACTTTCTTGATTGCGATCACAATTAAAGCAAATGGTTTTTGGGTTAAAGAGAGAATTTAGATTAGATTAGATTAGAATAAGTGAAAACTCAAGACAATGACTGCAGGTTTTTAATTAAAAATAAAAAAATAAAAAAATGTGATTCACACACCAGGACAAATTTAGCAATAGAAAAAAACAAACCCTGACGACATACAGTACAGTGACCAACCTTGTATGCTGGTGGATGGCTGCTCTAAGTTGTCACTCAGTGACCACATGTTCATGGACGCCTCAGCGAGGGCGAACTGCTCGGCCACACCTGAGAAACAAAAGGCCCATAAAACACATTTGATGGTGCTTTTCTTGGAAGACCTCCTGCTGTTTTTCACCACCATCACAAACAAAGGGAAATTGAATGAGTGCAGTGGATTTGAGTCACTGTGATGCTCTTAAGGGATATTGATTTTTGTCGACGCTCCCTCTGCAGAAGCCAATCGAATGAAAACATTGCTCAGAGGGATTTAAGCACCACTTTATCCCCAGTGACCAAATCTTGTTTTTCTTGAATTACATCTGTCCATGTGTCTCACCTGCGGCAAAGCGAGCCTCCTTGATTTCATCCGTCATTTGAGAGTAGAATTGTTCATCCTCCTGCAGCTCGGCGCCCATCCCCCCCCAGCCTCCTCCTCCTTTACCGCTGCCCCAACCGCCCACATGTCCCCCAGCTTCGCCGCCTCCACCCCAACCCTTCCACTCAATCAGGTGAGCAACTCGCCCCTGGGCCATTGCTGTCGGCTTTGTGATATGCTCCTTTATCGTGGCCACCAGACCTACATAAAGAGAGGAGGGAGGCGATAAATCTTGATAAAGTGGATCAGATAAAAGGTAGCTCGGCTGAAAAGATGTGGGATCTACATTTAAGGTGCTAGTTTAGAAAGGAGGGAGATAAGTTAAGGAAAAGGTAAAGTGATAGGCTGCAGGAAACAGTGCACAGTCAAAAGAAGAAGAACGAGGAGGGAGGAAAAAATGCCACAGCAAGAGGGCATGGATAATGAAATGGACAAAAGATTACATAGGGGAGAAGAATCACAAGATAGTTATACATAAAATTAAATTCGATGCTGTCTTAATTTGCATAACCTGATAACTTGAAACATTAAAAGAAGCGGTATGCTGCCTAGACTAGAAAAGTAGAAAACTAGAAAAACAGCGTCTGAGATGATTTTTCTGGTGAAAATGTTAATTTTGTATGAAGCCCAGATGTATAAATCTAATTTTAAAATGCAATCACTGACGCAGAGAGACAAGCCTTTGTCGGATTTTGACAAATCAATGTTGGCTCCGTCAGGTTTGATTCACACAGTGGTGTGCCAGCAGTACAGACATAAACAGATCCTGCAGATATCACGTGTGGGAGTCCATCTGTGTGTGTGTTTGCGTTCATCTTCAACCCCAACTCGTCATCTTATTTCCCTCCAGTCTCTCTCCATTGTCCCGATCTCAGTTCCTTGATGAAACTGATGAATATTACATTATAATACAATATATCAAGACATTTTCAACTTGCATGAGGGAATTCAAGGCCTCCCTTCATGTCAGGGCAAAGTGATATGGTCAAATCAAAAATCTAATCTTTCCTAGCAGTTTGTGGTTATTAAAGGCCTAGTAAGTAAGAACTGGTGATATCTAATCTTGAGTCTGCAGAATGTAACAAACAGAAAAATCTATAATAATAATAATAACAATAATATTATATATATAAAATATGGTGACTTCACAAACAGGGAATGATATTGTTCTTTGTTTGCATCAGCTTAAGCTCACTCACTCACTCATCTTCCACCGCTTTTTTATCCTCCACATGAGGGTCACAGACCCTGGACAGATCATCCATTGCAGGGATAACATATATAGACACTATCACACGCACACCTACAGTCATTTTAAAATGTTCAATTGTCCTCATTCTTCTGCTAAAGTTTGCTTCACCTACGTCTGAATGTGCCAAAAACAACTTCTCAGCACTGTATTCAACCTCTGTTGTTCAACATGACTGTGGCCAGTGAGGCATGACCAAAACTACATCCACTATTAGATAAACTATCAGCACCTTTATTTATTTATATTTATTCTGGGACTTTGCCAAGTCAGACCTTGAAACATCAAGGTAATATAATTTATTCATGACTCACAGACTCACTCACTAGAAAGGTCTTAGGAAATGAAGTTGAAAACCTGGGTGACACTGCAGAATAGGAAGCACACTAAAAAAGGACAAGGAAGGAAGGTTGAAAAGGCAAAGGTTTGAAATGAGAAGAAAAGACCAAGATACAAACATATGAAGGAAAATGCCAAGCAGTGAGAAGAACAGGGAAACAAGCTTAGAGCGGGGAGAAAAACAAGGAAAAGAAGTGGGGAGGAAGAATGTTTCAAAGTGAGAAATTGATTCATTTATATACAGGAAGGAAGCCACAAGAGTTAGCAGCCGGCGTTAATTGAAAATGAGAAAAACATTGTGATGTGTAACGTGTAAATTTAAGCCAAACAGACAGTGTTTTGTCATACATGGCGACACCCACTGCTGTCTCACCTTGGTGATAACTCTGTTCTGAGGCCCTGTTCTCTCTCTGCTTGTTGATGGTGAGGAGGCTGTGTTGCATCTATTTAGATCATATGAAAACAGCAGGAAAATCTCATTTGTTTTTCAACTATTGTCCACATTGCAGCGTGAAAGGGACCAAATTAAATTAGGTTGGCATGACACCCCTCACAATGATGTGTTCAATGTATTCTCACAGTGCAGTGGACAAAGCAAGATGTTTCCTTCCTTGATGTTTCCTTCCTTGTTCATAAGTATAGTGCAGCTAATAAACAGTCGTCTATTTTAGACCTGCTCCTGAGGAGATGATGCTGTTTGGGATTGGATTTGCATAACCTGAGTGAATGAAACACAGCTACTGGTTTTGAGCTGAAACACACCAAAATACTAAGAGATTTTTTAACCAGTTAGGAAATGAGAAAATCTCTTTTGTAACGATGCTTGTATAGAAGCATCGATATGGAAACCAATAGAATCAGAAATTGAATCGGAATGGAATTGATTTAGGAAATCCATAAACCCAGTCCTAGTCAGGGGATCATGAAAGTCAATATAGCCATTGTCTTGGCACCAAAAATGTCTGTTTCTCCAGACATTTCAGTTTGAACTGGTGCTGGACAGACTGACTATGTGACTCACTCTGCATACTCAGTCCCACTAAGATTAACAAAACTGTCACGACCAAAACCTCATTTGTTTGGTTCAACACGATTGCATTTGTGGAATCTTAAAAACATTTCACTTTCCAGGAGCCACTAACAGGATTTAAGCCATTCACAATTCATAAAATCTCATTAGCATTCATTATGTTTCACACAGCATCATACGAGAATAAATTACTTTGCAATGAGCGCTATATACATTTGAAATGTATACCCAGTGCTGGTCAGTTGGTAACACATAGGCTACAAATTAATTGTATGAAGTGTTCTGTATAGTAGGGGTGGGAATCACAGGTGACCTCACTATACGATACGATACACATACCAATAATATCATGATACAACGATTCTGCGATAATCAATATACAGCAAAAGAATCCTACAGCATAGCGATACATCATCATAACTAACTGAGGAAAACAAAATGTCTATGAAAAGTTAAAAATGCAGGATTTCTGCATAAGGGAAGAACTAATTGGGATCCCAATAAATAACAAGTGAAGTTTATATAATCTGATTTCAGCAGTTGGGTTATTAACATCACTTTGTCTTTCAATGTGTCTCTTTGTCTTTGTCTCTACTTGTTAACATTTAAGTCAGGGTTGGCTTAGGCCTGTATTTGTCTAACATATTCATGAGGTTTTCATGGGCTTCATAATTATACTGTCGGGCTAATAAAGGACCTTTCTCTAGGAAAAGTTCAGCAAGGCATACCACATTAACTCAGATAATTAACCTCCAGCAGAGAGATGGAAGCGGTTGAGATGAGGCAGACAGACACAGGATGAGGAAGAGGGGATAGAAAAAAAAGAAAAAAAGTAGGAGGCGCTGACATGAAGAGAGGAGGAAGCTGGAGTCAAAGTTGGAGAAGAAAATCAAACAGGAGAAGGAAATGTGTGTGTACTTATCCACTGATGTCTGGGCATGCTTGCTTTGTGTGTGCGTGTGTGAGAGAGTGGAGGCATAAGGGAAATGGCATTACTAACCTCCCATGGTTACTAATTCATAGTCTCTCCTTGCTTTTTCCAGTCTCGTATATATATATATATATATATATATATATATATATATATATATAGATAGATATATAGATATACTGTATATATTTTTTTTAAATTTTGTATGCTTGTTATGCACCAATGACACCAGAACAAATTCCTTGTATGTGCAAATCGTACTTGGCAATAAAGCTCTTCTGATTCTGATTCTGATATATATATATATATATATGTATGTGTATTTATATATATATATATGTGTATTTATATATATATATATATATATACGTATATATACACACACACACACACACACTCACACATGAGTCATGATGAAACACAACACACACTAAATGTGTCAGAGTGTTTGTGTGACACTAACCATGTCACGACCAGTAGACCTCATGGAGACCAAAACCTGGCCCTAATGAGGCTTATTTTTGAGGAACTGGTTAGTCATGAACTGGTTACGTTTTGGGATAACACTTTGCTTAGACTGTCCAAATGAATGGACATCAATGCAGTATCCTAAGAAGAACAGCTGTGCAAACCTGTATGTGTGTGTGTGCGTGTGTGTGTGTGTGCATGCATGCATGTGTGTGTGTCCAGTCTCACCCATCAAAGAGGAGGTGGCAAGCTCGCCGATATCGTAGGGGTTGTTTTTATCCAGGACGTTGCCATTGGAGGGATTCTGACCATCCTGTACAATATGATCCACAAGAGGAAAAGTCACTGATCTGAGGTGAACTATCCATATAGCTGGTTGAAACAGACACATTCACTTACCGGCCACTTTATTATGTACACGGGATAAAATTCTTATTTGCAAATATTTGATCAGCCAATCACATGGTAGTAACCTAATGCCTTTAGACATGTGATTACTTCAGAAACTGCTGATATATTGGGATTTTACAAACATAACCATTAGTGTTGTGTGTTTACAGAGAATAGTCTAAAAAAGAGAACATATACTTGTTGATACCAAATGGCAAGACTGGCTCAAAATTATAGATAGTCAATAGTAATTTAAATAACCACTTAACCACATAACCAGTGTGTGTAGAGTTGCATCTTTGAAGGGGCAACATGTCAAACATTGAAGCAGATCATGGCTTTCATTAGCAGCAGATGATCTCACTGCCCATTTTATTATTTGTCCTGTGTACCTAATTAAGTGGCCAGGAGGTTTACAGCTACATATTTTAATGGTTTTTGACTCAAAGAATCAAGCAGTTTTGAACCAGAAGCAGAATTGTGAGGTTGTGACAATCACACACAAACACACACACATCCCTATTTTCTAAGGAAAATGGTGATAAGGATGTCTGGCAGCATGCACACCCTAATGACCTGCGATAAAAGGAATTATTTTAAACTGTAGTCCGTGTGTTTGAAAGTGTTTGAAATCAAGTGACTGCAGTCAGTATGGAGAGAGAAACAGAACTTCAAATAGATTTCTTGGATTAATATTGTTGTTTAGCCTGGGAAAGTGAAACCTTGAAGCAATTTTGTCGATGGAGCGAGTAAAAGCAAATTCACACAGACATACACACCAGTTTAAAATTAACTTTTACAGACAATATAAATCTGCATAAATGTTACTTGAGTGTAAAATGACCAAAGTGAGAAACCAAACATCCTCTCGGTTAAATTAATGTTGTTCCTGTTTTTCACATCAACAAACTGTGGTTTCAAAGCCAGGTCGTGCAGTCACCACAAAAACAAAGAGATCCAATTCCTTGGCCTTTGCATTTCTTTACCAAAAAAAAGAGAATAAACAAGAAATGAGTAACTTTAACACAATAGTCATTCAGTGTGTTTGAATTAAACTGTCATTACTACACTTGTTTGGCCTATTTTACATGTATTTTCATTCCTAATGCCATAAAAAATGATTCCATGTAAATAAGATAATATAGTCCTTTATTCATCTTAAAAATAAAGGACTGAATGTACAGTACATTTTAAAGAGTTTCCTTTGACATCCAAGCATTTAATGTCGTTTAAATTAAAATACTCCATTTTCCAGAGGCAGTAATTCTTTGTTTTTATAATGTCGTATTAGCTACTAAATTAAGCTACAGTTAGCTGTCTTTTTTGTATGATTTATTTTTCAATACTTTTCAAATCTGTATCCAGTCACTGAGAGCGTTCACCTCAGACATGGAGCTGAAATGATATTGAGTTTCATTCCTGATGAGAAGTCATTTAAAGCAGTCACAATGCATGTTGTTTACGTGAGTTGTAACAGCAAATGCTCACTCAAATCACAAATATTTTTTATACTTACAGAACCTCTAATAGTATTTAAAATCAATAGGCCTAATGTTTAGGTTTTATTTCTCCAGATTGACCTTTAATTTAACAAATAATCAAGGCGATACACCCTCCATGTTACTCTAGATCACAACACACACCACCAATAGGGGCATCAACACACTTTTTTGGTAGAAAGTAGAAAGTATATAATAATATAATATTACACATGGTATTTGAGGTAATTGAGCTGAAAAGGCCAATATGGGGGCTTTCACCGACCTTGACAGTGGATGTCTGACCCTCCTCAGTCTGGTCCTGCAGTGCTGTCATGGGATGGTGGAGATCTGTCGGTAATAAACACACAAACGAACACTGTTTTGAGATGAATGTTTGATGTGAGTGGAGGAGGCAGGTCTCATGTTCTTCACAGCCAGACTCCAGTTCTTTATGATGAACATGAGGCAAATTTAAATATGCTATCTCTCACTCCTGGTCTAGACTCTGTCTGTTTGCTTTGTAATTGACAGTGATGAGACTCAAAAATGACAAGAGTAAATAAAGTGTGGGTAAGTGCAATGGAGAATTAACATTATTAGAAAGGTCAGCAGACACACACACACACATTTATACAAACACAGGCCTAAGGGGATCCCTCGGGAGGTGTCTCAAGACAATCGGCTGTCGCTATGGAAACTCTACAGCAACAGGAGGCAAGTGATACCCTTCCATTTATTAAAGTCCACACACACACACACACATACATGATGTTATTAGCATATAAAAACCCTGTAATGATCCCTGAGCCACCCGTCTGTTCTTCTGGGCTTAAATCTTCACCCTGACTCGCATATAAACATTATCCACATTTTTTTCCACTGCACAAAGCACTGCTGTCAGTGTCCTGCACCCTGTCAATAGGCCCCCACCTCAACAAAAGACTGTTTCCTGGAAAATTATTTTTAGTCTCCATCACAAAAATTTGTGAAAATAACGTGTGAGACTGTGATCCGGTGTTAAATGTCATGTAGAAAAAGAAGGTGCCACAGAACAATAATGAAATTAGCTAACTTTAATTTCTTGGATCTTTTACTGAGACAGCACAGTTTAGTGCTTTTTTTTTCTACATGAACGAGGCCCTGCAGCTAAGCTGTGGTTATTTGATTCTGACAGCTTTTTAAAATGCAAAAAAAAACAACAAAAAAAAAACCTCTGACAATTATCAAATTGGCAGGTAGCAAATATGAAAGAAAATGACAATCCAAGTCACTTCTTCAAGTCATAACATGTTGGGGATGAGCTTTAGATGAAACTGTCATATCCTTAAGCTACTGTTGTCCCCTGCTGATCCTCACAATCCCTCTCATCAACCCTCCACCTCTGAGGCTCGTTTCTGATGCAGTCTCTACGGACTCTCTCAAATAAGTTTAAGAGTGACTGCTCTCATGGCAGGATTTGTGTTGTGTTATTCCTTTGTCGCATGCACATCAAAAACACACTTCTTTTGGCTAAAAATGTGACTCAGGTGGTTTTACCCTCCATCTCTGCTGCTGATGATATCTGGAGGATGTCTGTCCGTCCTGCCTACATTCAGTTACAGGATGAGATGATCAAATAACCTTCAATTAGTCACACACACACACACACACACACACACACACATGGATGCACAAACAGGTGGACTCCGACACTGACCTTTGTGACCTTTGCAAAAGCAGGCACCCATGGTCTTGACCGGGAGGTTATCTGTTCACCATGGTGGTTTGGAGATGAGGATGATGATCAGCTGGAGGTATAGAGGGGAGGAAGGAGCGGAAGATAAAAAGAGTAGAGGCAGCGCTGTCAGTCAGCAGAGGAGCAGAGAGAAGTGAGGAGGGGAAAAGTAAGAGTGGATGCCCGATGAGCAGAGGGATGATGCAAAGCCTGACTTCTCTGTATTGGAGGAGAGAGGTGAGAGAGCGACAATGAATAAGTGGGGAGGGGGCAGAGAGAGAGATAGAGAGAGGCAGAGAGAGAGAGAGAGAGGCAGAGAGACAGCAAGTAGGGAGAAAGCAGGACTGTTTTCAGACGTTTTTGAATCCCCTCCCCTCCATTTCTTCTGTTCTCCTCCCACTATATTCTTCCTCTCCACACCACTGTACAAAGGGAACCCATTGCCAATGAAGAGCTTAGTATTGAACCTTTACAATCTATGCAAACAAGAACTTGATCTACAACACATAATAACGTTCACCTGCCATTGCTAGTGTACATTACTGACCACTATCACTGTGGTGTAAATTAAACACAAATTAAATGCTATCTATCTTTGTATTTTCTGATTTTTACTGAATTTATGCGACAACACAGGTCAGTCATGGCTCTACATGCATCATTAGGCGGCTATGTCTGTCACACACACACGCACACGCACACGCACACACACACACACACACACTCATATTTCTATCAATTTTAAGACTTGCATTGACTTCCATTTATTTGGACAGCCTACCATAGGCCTTATCCTGAATCTAAACCATAACCAGTTAATGCCTTAACCTACCACAATTCAAATCTTAGTCCTAAACTTAACCAGTTCCTAAGAAATGAGGTTCCACCATATTAGGACTAGGTTTTGGTCTCCACTAGGGCTACTGGTCCTGACAACAGGCAACAAATAGAGAAGAAAGAACACACACACAGCTATTCAGATTTTGCATTGACTTCCATTCAAACAAAACAGTTCATACCTAACCCTACAATCTTACCCTAATCACAATTTAAATTTTAATCTTATATGACTAAGTATAGCCACAGAGAGTAGGAATTAGGTTATGTACGAGGACTACTGGTCCCGACAAGGTCAAGAGTTTCAAAAGGCTCAAAGGAGCAACACACACCTCCTGGGTTAAATACTGGGTTAATATAAATGGCACTTTGCTGACATCACCATCGTCGACATTGGGGAAAATCCTGTTGCCACAGCAACCAAGCCACTCTCTTTGCTTATGGAGTTTTTATCTCAACTAATTGGCACAAGGAAGGAGGCAAAAAAAAAAACACGGTTTGATGGACAAGGGCAGATGGTGATGGTAAAGTTACCAAAAATACCAGCCACTGATGTTAACTGTACAAGACATCTCTGCTCAGTTAGAACAAGCTGCGCTTCTCTGTTAAATAAGATGTTTCCGACATCAGGACAAACAAGTTCATATATAATTTAAACTCAACACACAGAATATTAATACACAACTACATAAAACATGGGCTGTTAATCATTTACTATTAATCTTAGTGGTTCTTTTCCATTACTATCCAAATATCCAAATACTAAAGCTTAATAATCAGGTTGCACTGATGAAGGGCTTTCAACCCTGGGAGTACATGCACTCATTCACACACCAGGAGAAAGCCCTCGCAATCAGTGCCAACCATCTTTTTTTCACTACAAAATGCAAAAGGATTTGATGACTTACAAATGTAAAAAAAAAAGAGGAAAACTTCAAATGACAGACTCCACAACAAAGTTGTTGTATTTAGGGATCCAAAGGATTGTGAGGATGGTCTCTTGAGGGTGTGGAATTTCTAAGCAGTGACTTCCTTAAAAAACACTGTAAAACAAAAAGAAACCTTAAATAGCACCCTGAACTTTAAACGGGTCTACACACCGATAGAAAAAGAAGAAGAAGATAGATATCTTTACAGTTTCAGGATATATAATAACATATGTAACCTAATTTTAAGTTTAACTTGAGGAACTCCTGAAGGAAACGTCAGGTCCCTATAAAGATGTCCTGACAGAGGGCAGGACCAGTCTGACCTCTTGTGGCAAAAAAGCAAAACTGCAACAGTATTATTATCATCATATACCTTGCTAATCATATCACCTTCTTTTCCATGTGTGTGTTTTTTCCCAGAGAGCCTTCCTGTGGTTCTATGTTAACACATGTTTCAACCAAAGGATGAAACCTGGGCAGTCTGTGCTACACAGAGAAAGTGATTCATAAAGTGCTCCATCAATAATTCAGCAAAGCACGATTAGGTCTTCACTAATCTCCCATGGGTCGGATCCTGCCTCTCACCTTGCACATTGCAGAAAGGTTGATTCTCTTTCTGTGGAGTGAACCTGATTCTTAGCGCTGTCTCATTACCTGGATTTCCTCTATGTTTTTTATCTATGACTGAATCTCTGCTCCGCTTTGAACTTCCATTTAAACAGATAAATCTTGAATTTGATTCGAAGGGTGTTTTCTTTTCCCCAGGCGAGCAGGAGGAATAACATCCACATGCACACAGACCCTGATGCTCAGCCACAGTCATTTCTGTGGTACCCGGAGGCAATGCAGGAGTTGGATGCCTTTCAGTAGTGAATGTTTTTCAAATACTGCCATTTAAATGCACATCAAACAGTGCTTTTGTTTTATGCAGACACATTATGATGAAATAGTGTGATTGCTTTTATCCTCGATTGGAATTTTTTCCATTTTACTCTTGTTGTTGTTGTGGTCGGAATTAATGAGGGAACTTCCCACCCTGATATGAGCGAAAAATTATGACGGGGGTTTCTTGGAGGTATATTTAAATCTTTAAGGTCAAACTGACAGACCGCCATGCTTTTTATAGACCCACCCTTCTTCACATCCACACATACACACACACACACACACACACACACACACACACAAAACCCCATTTCACACTAAGAGCTGCCCAGTGAAGCCCTCTACTGTTAGCCAATGGAATCTGAGAAAAAAAATCAACAAGTCACAGGTTTTATGTGAAATCTCAGCATGTTTTGGCAGGTTATGAGACTAGGTGCAATGACAAAATTAAGCCTGATGCCACTCTGGTGAAAACTTGTTTGGTAATAGACATAATTCTTGATTAAATAAAATGGGAAAGTCAGAGAGCTTTGAGTTTCTGCTATGCTGGTTTATTTAAGTGACCACTTCAGAGTGGAAAGAATTGTTGTAATACTGTTCAAACTAAAATTATATATATCATATTCAAGTGTCTTCAAACTGATCTAATAACATTTGTTGAAATATATTGTCTAGGGTCTGACCCTGCCTTTAGCCCTATGTCAGCTAAGATTGTGATGTGGAGGATAAAACTGTAGAAGATGGATGGAAATACAATGTTATATTTCAAAAGTAAAAAATGGTCTACATTGCTTTGTCTCTTGTTCTTTAAGAGTTGTTGGGATCATGACTGACAGACCCTGATAAGACAAAGGTCTGAACAATTCCAGATCGGTCTCACTGCCGGCATTTTGGCATTTCATCAATGAAAAGCCCAGGTGAGATTGATGATTCATTCCATTGCAGTGAGCATTAGGCCTGGGCTCCTGGTATGTGAGGCTGCTTGGTCTTGGTTTTAATTTGACAGAACTGAATCATAGCTGACAAAATTTATTTGGTCTGCTTTATCTGCTTTTATTAGTAGGGGGAAAACTTTCTTTTAAAAAAAATGTATAAAATTATTGGATTTACTTAAAAAAGGGACACACTAAAGTTAAAACATAAATATTACTATCTGATGCACTGCAGTCCCCTGACTGGTCAGAACAACACAAAGACAGTGCATCATACAGTAACATTAACATTTACATACAAATCATACAAACAATAATACACAATAACCAGACAAATTTGCTCAGGTAACAATTTGTTATAGTATTTGATGAAAACCAGCCAAATTTCATTTATATTCACATTTGTATAATATAACCTACACCTGGCATTAATTAACAATTAACAACTTCAGATTTGCATGACGCAGACGAATCTCTGGTTCTGGTGCCAAAGCAGATCACAACAAACATTTCACCATGAAGAAACAAACGTACACCAGAACCGACACCAAACAACTACATCAGAATGTGGTGGAAACTCTCACGCCATGATGAGCATGTTTTCTTCATGCTAACAAAACAAGCTACCAAGCAGCTAAACGCCTAGAGTCCACAGAGTTGAACATAAATATCTTCTCTTCTTTTGACCGACACTCGCTGAACAAACAGCCAAAGTAAAGCAAACACAACATGACACAAAACTAACATGACACGACGATGTACATGAGACATGAGTCATTTCTTACCTCACTGTTTTTCTTTCATTAACTCCACTAACAGTTTAAAAAAAAAACAAAAAAAAAAACACTGTGTTACCTTCAAATTATTCCGGACTGTTTTCACAGTTCCAGGTTAAACTCTGCAGTTACAATTCACTATAAAAATATGCTTCTCATTGAACTCAAGAACATTTTAAATCGAAGAGTTATCAATATGTATGATAACATACACATTTTGGCACAAATTAAAAATTAAATAAAATTTTAAAAAAATAATTAAATTAAATTAAATCTCCAACTTTGCCTTTGTTTATTAGCTTTACATTTGGTTATGTATTTTAATGTTCAGATTATGAGTTGTAGACTGTTATAAATACATTCACAATAAAAGTGTGAATGTGTAAAAAAAAAACACAAAAAAACCCACCACCTTATTTGAGTTCAACCTTTATTTTACTGAGATTAGAATCTCTTTTGCAAGTGAGACCTAGTCATTTGCATGTCTTCACGACTGAGTCAATGACTAGTAAGAAGTCAAATCTGTCATTTTCTTACACCACTGTTGAAAGTATAGATACCAAAATTATTTATATAGAATTTGCACTCTCCACTCATTTTCAATAAGGTCATGGGACAGGGAAATTGTTAGCTGTTTAAAAGAAATATAGTTTGATTTTCTTAAGTGGATCTTCAACAGATGGACTGATTCTCTGCTTCTGTTCATGTCTTTGACTAAAGTGCTGGTTGCTCCACACAACTGATTGTAGTGAGATCAAGCACATTGTTAGACAATTGCCTTTTGTTCATAATACACTGATAATACTCACTGACACATAAAAAAATGTAAAAAAAAAAAAATTGTGAAGGAATTTAAGACTCAGCAAACAGTCTGCGAGCTTTAAAGGTGTTTGTACTTTCTCCTCGTTTACATCTATAAGCTAAGTGAGACGTTTGCCTCCGAGCTCCAGCTCTGTACTCAATATATAAACATGGGAGTGGTGTTGATCTTTAAAACCAACTTTGGAGAGCTGTATTTCACAGAATTTTGAAAGGCGCCATTGCAAATGAGGTGGGATTTAAGTTCCCTCATTCCTGTGTCATTCATTGTTTACATTATTTAATCCACATTTTGTAACTTCTCAGTTTCCAGCACCCGTGAATAAAGTGCACGCCATTAATACACTCTGTGGAAAAGTGTTGGCTGGAGGGCTCCTTTGGACAGAAACATGTTGCCATGATCTTATCTTCAACCTGCAGGCTTTGGTGTGCCTTTCTTTGTTTATTTACTCAAGAGTGATTACAAGATCTACATTTCGCTCTTAGATGTCATTCATAAGTCAGCAGGGAAAACGTGTATGGACGTTCTTGTTCTTTGCTGGCTTTCACGTCTGCATGCAGACTCACAAGCCAAGCACAACATGAAGACTGCTGGGAAATACCTTGCTGAAACAAGGGAGGACAGTCTGGACAGTCCAACATGACTAACCAGTTGAGGGAGCGAGCTGAGCAAGTGTGAGGGACATTGTGTGGTTTGTCTGCACATGTGGACGGTGACTGGAAGTCTCACTTTCAATTCTCCCAATAACCAAGCAATCACGATAGTGATGTATTGTGTGTTGGGGCCTCTGTGTGCCAGAACTCCCACTGTGCATGACACCATGATATTAGCTCAAGAATCATATGATAAACGGGATATGTTGAAAACCACTGTCTGCAGATTGACCACTCTCCCCTCCCCTTCCTGCCACTTCTGATCTCATTTTCTGTGTTTTGCCACAAAAGCACCAAAATAGCCCTCTCTTAGCTTTGCGGAAAGCATATTTTGATGACACCAACGCAAATGTCTGCTTCACCCTTCAAAAAGAGGGATGCCAAGCCGGGACTTTTGCTGGCTAATGGGCCTGGCTACTTGGCCGGCAGCAAAGTTGGCCAAGTCTCTCAAGGCTACACCAACAGGAAATTGCAATAATCCTGAGCTGGGCTGAAGTAATTCACTCCCTTCTTTATTTAAGGCTTTGCCAGAGTTTTCAGCAGACCACCTCAGCTGTACTGGAAGAAGAGAACAGGAGTGTGAGGCCTCGGGGCCTGACTGAAACCTCCCCTCCATGTGCTCCCTAATTGGTTTAATGACCGTGATTATCTGCTGGGTGCATGTTGAGCAGGGGACGATTAATGGCCTCTAAAACATATGCAGACAGACGGAAATAAAGAGAGAGGCGGGTGATGTGTGTGTGTGTGTGACCTAAAACAAAGAAAAAGCCATGAAGTTGCAGAGACAGACACATCCTGCTAAGTTTTTGTTTTCTTTCTTCTTCTTCTTTATGGGGACATTTGTAGCAGTTTAAATGTTACATTAATATCTTGGATTTGGTTCTTCTTTTGAGGAAAAGAAAACTTTTAATGAGATGTTGTATACGGCACATACACGTACATGGATGTATGCCACCCAAGAGGTAAAAGTGAAACGCTTTAATGATGTTCCTGCAAACATCTGCATACATAGCAACCACCGCAGCTTCTGGAAGCTAGACAAATTAAACTGAATTAGGCTACTTCTAACACCACGTGTGCCTCAAAAGATAGATGATATCATACTTTAAATGAATCAACTGTGCGTTTGTTTAATAGAAGATCACATGTGAATATGTGAAGATTTCTAATTCAACATTTTTGTTCAACCAACAGTTAAAAAAATCAAAGAAGAGTAGCAAAGTGAGAGATGTTTTTTATTTCATCACTAAAATTCTTACGATTCTTACGATTAAAAGAACCAAAATATGAACAAATGTCCATTTTTATATAATTGTCAAATGACTTCTCACAATGCTGAATAAGACTCGCTCCGTGCTTCTCAGTGCACCAGTGTTAAGATCTCATGTCAACCGGAGACATTCCAGCGCCGCACACAGGAAGTGATTCGTCTTATGTCAAGTCAAATGGGGACAAAAGCCACGTTGAGTGAAGAGACTGCAGCAAACAAGTTGGAGTGGGAGTGAAAACCTGCACTACAGGTGTATACACTAAAACGCTCCCTCAGTCAGTTGTCAGGTCTGATAGTTTTGCTTGACAGAGCCTGTTTACAGATGCAGGACCAGATGGCAGCCCCTGTTTATATGCAGCAACAATGGGACCTATTGTACTGTATATTATGTTGTAAAGTTTGTTTTTCCTACTGCTGTTGAACTTACATACACACATTCCTCTAAAAATACATGTTTGTATTTGATTGTCAACAGTGAGTTTTACATACTACAACTATTGACACATTTTTATTCGAAATGTCATAATTTTAAGACACAATAAACTCGTTTTTAAACACTTTGTTTAATGCAAATTTGCAAAGGTTTCCAGTGACTTATATTGTCCTCTTGTCTTGAGTAACTGCAGCTGCAAAAGAGCACATTCTCTTTCTTGTTATAAAGCCTGTACATATTGTTAAGACTGACATTATATGTGTACAGAACAGGATTTTAGGGGTAAAAAGCTTAAAATGTGAACCATATGACCTTCTTCGTGCTGTAGCCTTTAATCCTGTCACCTCGGTTTTGGACCCGAGACTTTAAACAAACATCTTGGAGAAGATTTTAGGTCTGTTGTGGCCAAACAATCAGGTACAGATGTTTTGTTTGAAACAGTTGCTCTAAATGTGGAGCTGGATGATTCACTCTTGCTTGAAAATGGTCTGAAATGGCTCCTTTGTAACAGTAGTGGTGACATGCAGGCTTTTAAAAGACAGACCTGTGAGAATTTTAATGTGTTGAGTGACATCAGGGTTGCCATTAGCAGGAATATGGATTGAATTAGGCTGCCACTGCAAAATATACAGAGGGTCTGCAGAGAGACGAGGCTTGTGTCAACAGGGGCTTGTGTTTCTGCTTTGCTCTCCCCCTCATGTCGCCTCGTGCTGACATCAAACAGATCTCTGCAGTAGTTTGGGGGATGTAAGATGCTGGAAACAATTATTTGCTCCTCACTATCTTATTAAGCAAGTTTATTACAGCATTTAGGTCCTGCAGCTTACTTTGTTTCTACATGGAGTAAACCTGGAGAAGAGCTCTGGCAGCACTCAGGGTGTAATCTTGGATATGAAATCCTTTAGTTGAGAATGTAGAGGAAAATTGAGGGGCTTGAAGGAGACTTAGGGAGAAGAACAATCTGCGAAAAGCCCTGGAGTGCTGCAGGGTAAGAGAAAGAGCAGCGGAAAGACGCAAGAAGACCAATATAGACAGAAATTGGAGGATGTGTTTTCTGGTCAGGAACCCATTGCTAAAATTAGTGAGGATGTAAATTCCTCAGCGTAGCCGGTTTTCAAATCCGCACATGACACTGAGAGTTGCCAGGAGAACATTAAACAAAAAGAAGACATAAAGAAAGAAATGGGAGGGCAGCGGTATAGGGAGAGGTCATACATGAATAGAGCCATGGTTTTGTTTACTTTGTTCCTTATTTCTTTTTAAACTGACCTTCGCCCTGAGAACAAAGGCAACTAACAAGCCACAAGAAGGAGGAGAGAAGCTCTCGAAGCAAACGGCCCCCGCACAAGAGTCCACAGGGGGAGGCTGGAGGCCTGGACGCCAAGCCTTCAACACAATCACCACACATGATATTGTGGCCTCAGAGTAAAGCCCTGGTATGGCTCAAATCTCCAGTTTACCCCCTCCAGCAGCACCACCACCACCACCAGGCCTCACTCTGCCCCCCCGGTCTTTCTCTGCCTCTGCATGCATCCCTGTCATTTACAGTCCAAAAGACAAGACACAAACTTGCACACATTCATCCCCCGCAGAGCACAGATAATCTTGTTACAGCCGCCGACGGGGACACAAACCAAATTCCTGCAGCAGTCACTTTGGATGCACTCAGACGTGGATTTGCATAAATTCAAACACTACAATCAGCAGCACCACTGTGTGGCTCTGCTCCTCTTTTTCCATCATGGATAAAAGAGAGAGGGGAAAAAAAAGCTCCACCACGCTGTGAAACACTGAAGGAATGGATGGATGGAGATGGAAAATAGTAGAAGGCTCTCTTGGTTTACAGTTGCCACACAAAGCCAGGACTATTTCTAGGGTATCCATTGGTTTAAGAGGCGAGAACACACAGCCAGCTGGAAGTCAAGGACAAAGAGCCATGAGGGAGTTGGTGGCAGGTCCAAGTTCCCATGCTTTGTCCACAGTGTGTGTGCACAGTTTTCTTGCCGCTTCTCTGTTTACCTGCAGATTAATTCAACACCTAAATATTGACATTCTTCCTCCTTGTGTGCTGCTCTTATCTGAGGAATGCATTTACAGCTTTGTCACTTTGCATCAATCAAGCAATCAAGCTGATCGTTTTCAAAAATGCAAGGCGCCAGTGACCTCCTCGCCACCGCGAGGTTAGAGTGAGCGAGATAAGGCAGGAGTGGATCATTCCGGATGAAGTACAGAGTGTGTTTGCATGGGCCATGTTTGAATGAAGTCTTTCATTTGTACTGCTACACTTTAAAAAAAAATAATGTTTATCCTCAGCAGGTGCGAGCTATGAAACCTGAGAGTGTAACCGATGCAACACACCAACGCAACATTTGCCGCTGACATTTAGCCACTCTGCTTCCTGCCCGCCTGCTGCTACGCTGATGCTGACCTCACATAAAAATATGAACCCACAGGTCGTCTGTGAAAGCGGCTCATTACAATCTGCGAGGCAACATCAGTCTTTTCGGCAAATGCTAAAACAACATGTCGACATTTATGGCCGCGCTCAGACTGCACATGTGTAATTGCAAGTGACCATGTAGGATTTGTGCGTCCAGACACAACCATTCTGAACCCACGTTTGTGACACTGATGCAGGAAAATGGAGATACATCTTTTTTTTTACTCCTCCTGTCCTGTCAAGTCACGATGCACAACCTTTGCAGAATTCGGTGCTGTAGTTACAGCCAGAGTGAATGTTTGCAGCATGTGAAACCCAATTGTATTCCAAGGTTTTTCCAAATGTGGTTTAGGTCTGAATTCATGTGGGTGTTTTTTTTGTGTTTGTTTTGTTTCTGGATACTTAAATTTGTTTTCTGGCAGCCTGAACCCTTTAGTAAGCCAGCTGTGACAGGAGCAAAGGTGAACATCAGGCATCACAGTGACAAATATGTAGCGAGTAGACCAGTTTGGGCAAATGCGTTGACAGGATGTTGGTCTCTTTCACCCTTACAGCACGTCAGGAAACAAATACTACACATGTAAATGTACAGCAGAGCCCTAATGACATCTTACTCTTTGTGTGTTATCATTAGAGCACCATTTAGAAACCCTACTTATAAATAATAAGCTGTTTTTTAAATGGGTTTGTCTCCCATATCGTGAGACAAGCTTGTTCCAATGACCCTACTTTTCTCAAAGTTTTGAGTCCAGGACGTCGTTTACATCCCATGTTGCATTTACAGGCTCACAAGTTGAATAGTCAGTGAGTAACAGGCCGCATGGTAGAGGCACAAAGTATTGTTACAAATGTCTCCAGATTCACTTCCAAAGAAAGGCCCCTTTCCTCCTGGACTCGCAAAAGTAACTCGACGCATACATAATGTGACAGGTCTGGCTTCATGGTCGATTGTGCTCGTTATATTTTGAAATGCCGCTGCACACTCTGCATTTGGCACCTCCGACATCGGAGTCCACCGTTTGTCTCCCGTTTCAAACCAGTGGTCGCGATTGCTTCTCGACCACAGGTTTATTATTGTAACCATCACATCAAGTGACCTCAATTTGAGTAAATACTAATTCTAACCAAAACACGATTTGGTTTGGCTCAAACCTAACAGAGCTGTCTTTGTGCCTGAACCTGACCACACCTTTCCCACAACACCGTCAGACTACAAGAGACGAAGATATTTGTTTTTAACAGTTAATCTGTGGCCTGTCTTCTTCTGCTCTGAAGGATTTATGCTCATGCAATGCTAAAATGATATGAAGGCACTGAGGATTATAGAGCAGTTGGAGAGCATGAACGCCGAAGCTCGGTATATGATACCATATAGAAGTGACGTCTCTGGCTTGTCATGTCTTATTTTCCTGCTCGTAAGTCCAGTGTTACGGTACATTGCACGCTGCATTGGTCTTTATGACGCAAGCAGAAAAGTTCATGGGAGTGGAACATCTGATATCCGAGGGCGTGAGTAATCAAAGGGCAGATCACAGCGTGAGCTCCATCTAAAAACAACAGAAACATCAAAGCCCGCGTTAGAGATTCCCAATTTAACTTTTATCTCACAGTTTCATATCTGCTCCATTTGATTAGAGGCTTTAAAAAAGTATTAAATGAATAGTTGGGAGTAGGGAGAGAAGTGTACGGAACAGCACGTACAGTTTCAGCTTCCCTCCTGCACGGAAGAATAAACATCCCAGTGCCTTTTAAAACAAAAAAACGACATGTATCTCAATCATACAAACACATTTAATTCAAGGCTAAATCGCCCCACAAATGCAAGTAGTGTCAACACAGGTTTGAATAATTCAGGAACAAAAGAGACATTAAAGCTTTTTTATTATTATTATTATTATTGTCATTATTATTATTAAGAATGAGAGAGAGCAAACTTCAGTTATAATCCCAGCTCAGTGTTTCTCAGGATAAATAAATAAAAGTAAAAAATAAATAGACTATTAAATACAGTATAAAACAACAAGAGAAGGGGGAGGAGTTTGCTCTTTGATGAGGGAACTCTCAAAATGTCTTGAAAGTAGGAGACACCACGTGATGTTAGCTTTAAAAATCAAAAATCATGGTGGTAAAAGGGCAGAAAGTGAAATCATACAAAAATGTACAAAGTGTAATTGCAATCAACAAAACCAGCGTAATAACAAAAGAAAATCCCTTTTTCAAAGATCCATCAGCTGAAACAGAATTACAGACACATTTGAAAATAGAGTTATAATTCAAGTAAAGGAAGGTGCACATCAGTAACACAATGATTTGCAGTCATCAATGAAGAGAAGATCCACTACATGATCCCCAATATTCTGTAGAGCCATTTCATTACGGAGGAGACAAACTCCTGCTCCCACAAAACAAACATATCAATGCTTTTAAACTGTCAAAGCTTGTAGTTTAATTTACAGTTTATTTTCATCAGAAACTCAACGGGACTCGAACCGAAACAGAAATATGAATGGATATTTCGTTCAGCCTAGTTTCTTCCAAACAAACTGGGACATTGAAATTGCAAACCAAACTATTATTAAGTATGAAATCATTTCAACCACAGTGAAACACAGTGATTGTTT
Organism: Solea solea; assembly: GCF_958295425.1. NCBI lineage: Eukaryota > Metazoa > Chordata > Actinopteri > Pleuronectiformes > Soleidae > Solea > Solea solea. The sequence continues at coordinate 18,867,470 of NC_081144.1, read as the reverse complement.
TCTTTCTCAGGGCGGGGCAAATTTCACCATCTCCCTCTTCATTACCGGCATGCTACAAACAGATGCACTGCACTCGAATTGAAACTTTCATTTTAATTTAATCTATACAGTTACGTCACTTTGATACCGTTCCTTTAGCTCGGCTAGCTTGAGTGTGGTCCCAAATCAGAGGCGAACCAAGAAAGACCGTGTGATTCTTGGTCCAAGTGCTACATTTAAGTTTGCAATATTTTTGGCAATCGAACCAAATGTGAAGAGAAATGAAGAAGAAAAACTGTACACAAAGAGTACCGCAAAAAAAAAAAAAGGTTCTAACATGAGTATGAGTTTAGTTTGACTATAGCTTAAATTTCAGCGTGGCACCAGCAGACATACGGTCTGTCACAGCACCAGGTCAGTTTGTGTTTACACACCTAAGCAGCACCATCTCTTCAGCTCCAGGCCAGCTCAAGCTCTTTTTAGCTCCATCCTCATTGGTCCGACAAGAAAAGGGACCAAAGTGCCAATTAAAGGAAGACGCTATGACATCAGCACCAACCACAAACTGAGCCGGGCCTGGATTCCACTGCAGCCATACTAACTATCACGCTTACTGTGCTTCTCTTGTTTGTTTGACACAGGAGGAAACAAGCTCAGGGACGCACTGGAGCTGTTCCTAGAACTGGATTGATTGTTGTTTTTTTATGGAGCCGGAATGCGAAATGAAGAAGAAAAAAAAAAAAAAAACACAATAAAAGCACTGGCGCTGAATTGTATCTGTACAGAAGGCATGGGTAATAAAAATAGATATCTAAATATACAGAGTCTAATGGAGTCATCTACTGCTGAATGTTTTGCTCCATTCCTGTGTGGATAGGGTGAAGAAATACAATGTACAGTGAGTGAATGTGTTTCAGTCGGCCCCCAAAAGATGGCAGGATATTTCTCCTGGTCTTGGCCGATCCGACGCCGTCCCTGCAGTTTTGCTCCAGCTCAGCTTTGAGTTCAAAGGGCTTCCTGCTTCAGTGCCTGATTATAATGTCCACCGTTGCCAGGATCACACTGCAAACACACTCAGGGTGCTGGTCTGGTCCTTTAAGCCCAAAATGCTGTAGGCAATTCTTTTCAAATGGCCAGGGAGCCTCACCCCGATGTTCTTAATATCCCTGTGAAAGAGAGACATGACAGTGTATAAGTGGAGCTGCACGTGAATTTCAAATTTGGACTCGCTCCAACACTTTTCACGCACATCCTTCCTGCCTCTGAAGCCTTGAGATAATCACAGACTCATCCAATGAGCAGAAATTGTTAGCCTCAAGCTCACGCCATTCATGTCTGACTCGAACAGTTCATTTGGGTGGAGCATCTTTACAATTAAATGTTAATACTGGGGATTTCAATCTTCACAAGCACACAATGTAAACCTGCAGAAGCTCTGCGACACAGTAAAGACCTAAGCCTTAATTACAGCCTTAATTACTTAACGAGGATTCTCCCTGTTGGCCATGAATCACTTGTCTGGCAACCAGAGGGTGGGCTGTAAATAACTGCTGGTTTTTCAAGAGTGCTACCAGATGCCCTGCCATGGAAACATGGGGCCATGAAATCACACCATTCCGTACGACAAATACTTCAAAAGAGTCTGTCGTCTGCTTCACAGTCTGCCCATCTTCCCGAGTCTACTGAGATACGTTTACCATGGCAGAGCACGAGGAGGATGGAGGCGTGGGGGGGGGGGGCTTCCTTTTGGCTGGTCATGTGGTTAGGAAAAGCTCTGGTGCTCATTATTGCGCCTAAACAACCTTATATCATGTGCTTCAATAAACCTTTTTTCTCAAAGGTTGAGCCCATTTGATTAAATCAGCCACTCATAGCTACACTTCTGAGAAGATCCAGTTGCCCTAAACTACCCTGTCTTAAGTTCGGGGGGTACATTCTTCAAGAGTGCACCTCTTCAATCTTTCTACATGTGCAAATAAGCCGACAGTAGGGCTTCAAATCTCATCCATCTATTTCAATTCCTTAATCTCCTCTAGTTGCTCGAGCTCCACGAGTTATTCTCTCCTCCTCCTTCCCTCCTTTAATGTTGAAGAAACCACAGAAGGCCTTTGCCCTAAACAGGCAAAAACCCGTGGTTTCTGGGGGCTCAAGCAAAAGTGCTGCCCAGGGCAGCTCGTGTGTGTGAGTGAAGGGAGGGAGGGATGAGAGAAAGAATGAAGAGAGGATAGAAGAATAAGAACTGCAGCGACCACAAGCCACCACCACCAGCCGACCACAAATGAGCCCACTCCTTCTCCTTCCATCTATTGCTTTTTCCATCTCAAAACATTTTTCAAGTTGCAAAGTGAGGGCAGAGATCATATTATGCACAAAGCTATTCTGCTTGCTGTTTAAAACGCAACATTTTTTGGAAAACAAATACATAAACTATGAGGAGGAAGTTCACAAAAGACTTTTTGTCGGCGGAAAGCAGCATATTTCATGGCAAAATCTCCCTCGTGTTTGCCAAAAAAAACACACAGCAACACAAAGTAAACACAGTAGATATATCGTGTCACCGAATTCGAAGTCGTCGTCCTACTTACTCGTTCTTCATCTGGAGAATCTGGTCCATGGTCACGATCCCAGCGCAGGTGAAGTTCTCGCTGTACTGGCTCATCTTAATGGACTCGAGCCACTCGGACACTGACCTGAAGGGGGAGCCGTCTGAGCCGCTGGTGCTGGGCAGGCGAATGGAAACGCTGCAAGCAAAAAAAAAAGTAGAGTAGAATCCTAATAGTAGATCAAAATGATAATAATAAACAGGCTTTCCCACAGCAAAGGCGGATAGCTGAGGACTGTAATTACTGTGTAGGAAACAAGATGGTGGAAAAAGAAGAACCAGTCGGAGCAGTCAGGGTAAGAGGCGATTAAGACACAAGCGGCAGAGCTATTGTCCGTTCTCACCGTTTCTGGCTTTAATGCTCCCTCACAAAACTATGCATTTGTGCTTTCAGCTTCAAACAATGGGCTTTTAGTGTTCTTCCAAGAGTTCGCACACATTGCTTTCATTATCCTGGCAGGCAAGGTGTCAGTATGTCTTTTTAATGGTTTAAGTAGACCTTCCTCGAGCTATTCCCCATTTTCCGCCCAAAACCTAGACCTTGATACACCCTGTTCTTTTTCTTTAAGTTAAGGTAAATAGGAGAGCTCTGGCAGAGCTGTTATACGTCAGTTTGAGCGAGTCCAGGTCAAGTCTCCACTGAGTTATTCAGGCAGCAGTAAATTTAAGTTGCACGTTAGGTACGACGAGTCCAAATCAAAATAATTTAATCAAGGCAAGTCAGAATCAAATTTAAACAAGACGAGACCAAGCCGAGTCAGCTTAATCCCAAAGTGTTACATGAGACAAGTGCAAATCAAATTTCAAGCCAGAGGAGACAAAGAGCCGAGTCTCAGTGTTTTTGCACTATTGTCCAGAGGAGTTAGCAGAAGGGAGATTAAAAACTGAAATATACTGTATGTAATACTTGTACTGTGGGGAAACACCTGTTTCCAAGAGCTGGCAGCTGATAGTGGCAGCTACTGTAGACTCAGCACTGTAAAAATATGATCTCAAGCCCTTAGTCTGGTATGTAAATAAATCTCACCGTGGGTCAAAGTCTGCGATTGTCTTCAGGGAGTCCGGGCTCCGCAGCAGCTTATCCAGCAGACTGACGATGTCTCCAAAACGTGGCCTCTTTGAACGATCCTGAAGCCAACACTGCAGCATCAGCTGGTAAACGGCTGACGGGCAGTCCATAGGGGCTGGCAGCCTGAAAGCCTCGTTGATGGCTTTCATCACCTGTGAGCAGATTATTAAGCAAATAATTAAAATAAAATCGTCTCTCACTGATAAAAACTGGTCAGTGTTCACTTAAGCGAAACCTCAGAGGAACTAAAACTCACCTCGTGGTTACTCATGTCCCAGTAAGGTCTTTCGCCAAAAGCCATCACCTCCCACATGACGATACCGAAGCTCCACACATCGCTGGCTGAGGTGAACTTCCTGTATGCTATTGCCTCTGGAGCCGTCCAGCGGATGGGTATCTTGCCTCCCTGTTGAATCAACGTTAGTTAGAAACAAAGACGCAAACAAACTTGTGCTCTTTACACCATGGTGTGCCCTCGTGCTTTGAGCGGGGAGTTGGATCTACTCACACTTGTGGTGTAAGTCCCTTCGGGATCGTCCTCCAGCACCCGAGACAGGCCGAAGTCTGACACTTTACACTCCAGTGTGTTGTTGACGAGGACATTGCGGGCGGCCAAGTCGCGGTGGACGTAGTTCATGTCAGAGAGGTACTTCATTCCTGCAGCAATGCCGCGCATCATGCCCACGAGCTGGAACGAGGAGAACTCGCCGTCGTGGTCCTGATGGAGAAAACACAAATACATAAACATGAGAGAGAAGGAACAATATTCCAGTTTTAAGGGACCTCATTTGTATCATCATTGTGTAAAATGATACCTCATTTCCACCAAGTGGTACAGTGAGTTTTAGTGTTTTGATTGTCAAAAATAGTGAATGCTATCAACATAATAAATCTATGCTGTTTTGAGTTGAGCCAAACACAATGCAGTCCATTGACTGGTCAACAGAGAATCATGACTGGAATGGAATGGCATGGGAAGGTGCCATTTGTAAATATATAATATAATATAATATAAGTATTACAACAAAGACATGATTCAATTCCATTTTTAATGAATCATTTCAGCATGAAGCATGTTTTCACTGTGTCACACTGTACCACGGCGAGCCGAGCTGCTATTTACTACATTTCCATGTGCACAGACGGCATGTGGTGGTAGGTGGACTCACCCTGAGGTATCTGTCCAGCGCTCCATTCTCCATGTATTCAGTCACAATCATGGCGTGCTTAACTGTGCACAAACAAAAACAAATTATCATCCGAGTGAAAAGGCTGAGAGAACAAAAATGTTAGAATGTGATAAAAGAGTAAAAAAATGGGGGGGATAACTTACAGAAGTCCTTACATTTGGTGACCACCCCCTCTAAGTGAATGATGTTCTGGTGGGAGAACTGGCCCATGATGGAGGCTTCACTTAGAAAATCCTGCCTCTGTTTCTCTGTGTAGCCAGGCTTCAGTGTCTTGATTGCCACTGTCACCTCTTTCCTCCCTGGCACCTTCAGGTTACCGCGGTACACCTCTCCAAATTCTCCTGCAGAAAAAAAAAACCCCACAATTAACATGATATCAGGTGCCTGTGTGTGTTTCTTGTTATGCTTCCAGCTGAGTGATAGGGGGGAAGTTTTGCCTGGGGCTGTCCTAGAGAGGTGTGTTCTAGCTGCGTGTTGAGAGACACAGCCAATGTTGCTTAATTGGTGGATGGCCTGTGGTGTGGGAGCATGGGAATCAGCTGTCACATGAGGATAAAGGAGGGGGGTGGGGGGTCACGGTCGTGGGAATTAAGGAGGTGGGTTTGGAAAAACAGAATCCTGGTTCAAAGGGTAAAGGTGGTCACGGCTAAATAATTGAATCATGTTGGAAAGATGCGGGCAGGGCCGAGCAAGGTGCTCTGTTATGTGTCCAAAATACTCTTTCTGCAACAATTTCTTTTGTGTAAGTGTTAGTCAACCTGAGCCAAAACACACAGGTACAGCAGCCAAGAGTTGCGACACAACAAAAATGCCTCAACTTGTTTTGTGAGAAATGAGACGGCAGCCAGATAGATGTTAATCTCGCTAGAGTAACCACTGTCAGTCAGCGTCTTAAACTGTGAAAAAGGGTTCAACATAAACAGCAAAGTTGGGGATTGAAAAATCTGTCAACATCTCACGGTTAAGCCCCACAGCAGATTGTCTCAACAGGTTTGTCACTCACCAACTCCGATGACTTTCTGTTTGGTTATATGGCTGGGGTGGATTTCAGAGGCAAACTTCAGCACGGCTATGTTGGGGTCCTCGTAAGTGTGTGGATCCACGTAGGTCTTCAGAGGCTTCAGTTGATCTGAGAGGAAAAGAGGAACGATTGTTTACGGTCATCAAATTAAACAAACAAACAAACAAAAAAAGAATAAAATAAGTGAGATTTTTTTTGTCTACCTGAGCTGGAGAAATAGGTGTCCTCTGGTCCCTGTCTGGCATGGGAGTTTCTTTTCCTAAATAAAGAAAAAACATATATATTAATATTCCACTTCCAAACAACAAACAAACTTGTTCCTAAATTATCTTCCTACTTTAAAAAAAAAAATTCTACTCTAACTATTTTTCTTGTCCTGACAGAACTGCTGTGCGTCCATTCAGAGGGAAACAGCCCTTTGAGAAAGGCTGAGGATTACAGACTGTTTGCCAAGCTGATCCAACAACTGAAAGACAGACAAGCAGGCGGGAGGGAGGTGGACAGACTGTCCACAGGCTGTTAATGCGCACGTTCGGGTCACCTTCACAAAGTGCCTGCAGTCTGGTGCAGAAAGAAACGCCTCTTATCGCAGACAATGCACCACAGTTTCCTTTCAAAAGCCTCAACGCTCACTAGAATATAATCATTAGGTGCATTCGAGACAGTGTCTCCTCCCGTGAGTGCCGGGACACAGATACAGATAAAGAGAAAGGTGGCTAAAGGAAGAGAGACAACAAGAGGTGAGGAGAGAGCGAATGCACAGGTCACTTGAAGGCCCCACAAAGGAAGAGCAGAAGAATTAGAGAGGAAGCCAATAAAAGAGGAAATGGACAGAGAGACAGGGAGAGCAGCAGAGGGGCGCGGATACTGACCGTCTGCGAAGGAACAGGACCACGAACACTATGAACAACATGGCTGCTGCTCCAACTGCTGCGATGAAGATGATTGCGGTGTTGTTTTGAGTAAGGTGTCCTAGGAAGGGGGAAAAAAAGAACATAGATGTACATGAGTTAAATGCCACTCTTGAACAAAGCTACAAGTGGAGCTTTTTGCAGAGTCGTTTCCCCTCTGTACCTTCAGAGGAAGTCTCAAACTGTTCCTCCATGCTGGAGCCTCCAGGGCTGCCATCACTGCCCAGGGCCTGCACCCTGAACAAGTAGGCTGTGCCCGAGGTCAGATCATTGATCTGGACAGAGTTTTTCTCAAATCTGTGCACGACGTAGGTCGTCCCGTCCAGCTTGTCGTCCTGGGAGACGGAGGAAGAAAAACAACAGAGGAATGAATTCATAAGAGCTCCTGCTGAAAATAAAAGCCTCAGTTCTGGCACTGACAGTTGTCATATAGCTTTAAATCAACTCAAATTAACAAACAATAAATGAGTAAAAAGAGTGGGGCACCTTCTTGCGATAGGTAATTTCATAGCGGATGGCTCGATGCTGGGCCCGTGGTTGAGGTGATATGTCCCAGGAAAGGGACAGACTGGTGGAAGTCCTCTCTACCAGTCGTATAGATGTGATTTTGGGAGGATCTGTGAACAGAGGACAGTGAATGTTTCAGTGTCAATGGGGGGAAGAAAAAAAAAACCTGACAGAGGTGATGCAATGTGTGCACTTCTCAATCCTGCAGCATGATTCTACTTGCTGCCGCTGCCTTTCAGATAGCATCTGTCATTACTGCAGCACAGATATCATCACTCCACTGCCTGATATCAGCAGCACTCACCTGTGTAGTGCAGATATGTAGTCAGAGCACTGGTGGAGGGCGGTTTATGAGCCCGCGGCGTTGCCTGACTCGCGAACAGCGACACGCCACTGTGTGCCTCCACAGTGAAGGTGTAGTTGAGGTGAGCGTCCAGCTCGCTCACTGAAACCTTGGTGTCAGTCAGGCCCACGCTGGCGGGCTCGTAGCGGATTTTTTCTCCACACGGCTGACACGTGGTGCCCTCACAGCGCTGGCATTCAACGCTGTAGGTGATGTCGGTTCGACCACCGGTGTCTTCAGGTGGGCTCCAGGAGAGGAGGAGCTTTCCTGCAGAGAGCTGGGTGGTCGTGGCCACGAGATCTTGTGGGGCAGAGGGAAGACCTGGTGAACACAGATTTGGAAAAGAATGTGAGATAAGGAGGAAAAAGCCCAGGCGGCAACACGTCAGATGTTCACTTCCCATATGACACTGAAATTAGAAAATCTAAAGTGATTGTGAATGTCACACCATCCATCATGAAATCAAAACCTTTGCACAGTTTAATCTGGGCAGGGAAAGAAAAGATAAAAGACGAATGAAGAATATTTAATCCCTGCACATTATGCTTCAAACAAAAGTCACTTCCTGTGTCACTTTCTGATTCACATTAAGAAGCAGGTGTGACATTACTCAGTAGTACATGATGTTGGGATGGCCTGATAACTCTTTTCCTTGTCCTATAACATCATATCAGTCCAATACAATCGTTTTACATCTTTTAAACTGTAGAATTTAGGGGTTTCGAATCATATCAGATTTTACACTTTTCTTTTTCTGATATCTGAGCTACTGATTTAGACCAGTACTAATAAAGAGAATTATACTGGCTCATCCCTGCTAATGGCAAGTACTTTCACATTTTCGAAATGAACCTTCTTATCAAGGGGAGTCGTCACCTGAGCAGGCTCCAGTAGGGGGATCAGTTGGGGCCCTGTAGAAGCCATCCATGCAGGGACAAAACAGAGCCCCGGTGTTAAGCCTCTGGGTGTTGGCAGGACACGGCTCACACTTGTCACTGACAGCATGAGCTTTGAAGAAGCCAGGCTGACATTCTGCAAACACAAAACATTTATTTGCATGACCAGGAGAACAAAGAAACCGTGACTGCAGGCAACATCACATATGACACAGCATATCGCCACTTCATTCTAGCAAGAAAGATCCGTCATGGTGTGAGTGAACTTTTCACCTTTCCAGCAAGGCAACAAGGTTGAGAGGACGTGTTATTGTGTCAAGGCTAAAGGTCAGATTTGGACAAGTGACAGAGATATGGGAGGAAAAACAGAGGCACGGCTCTGCACAGTGTTGACCTTACTCATTAAAACGCTGTCCACTCCAGTGAAGACACAGGAGTCCATGACTGCAGCCCTTAAACAAAAACATGGCCGGCACTCCTACTCTTTACTTCTTCAGCCAACAACGCCTCACTGCTGTTGCTTTCTTACTGTCTCAACAAACAAAACCAGTCGTCCCACATTCCCCTACAGCAGCTTACAGCAGTCTTCAGTGCTGCAAAACGATTGAAATAAAGGCAACGAGAGTCCAAAAGCTCCAACATTTAGAAGTGAAGCTCCTTTTACGCATAGCTTCCGTTCACACTCAACAGTCCATTATTTTATTTTTTTTCCGTCACAGACCCACATGTGGACTTCTGAAACTGTATCGCAGAGATAAGATGACACCTAATTTCACACGTCCAGCGCGGGTTGATGGAATGCAGGTAGAGGCTCCAGCTGCGTGTAACGGTGGTGAAATATGAACTTAATACAGTGTGAAATTTCTGAGGGGGCACACTATAAAGGAGACTGAAAATGAGACAGCCCAGACCCCCCCAAGCTACCCCCCCAACCCAACTCTGTAAGAGCATTCCAGCGGCTGCTGCTCATGTCCTCACACCATCGCACATTCATGCACACGTGTACACACACATACACACACGCAGCCACATGCACATGTATTCACAAAATACACATACATGTATGCAAAGCACACCCATGGACACATGGGTCTGACATCACAAGACGGATTATGTGCACTGCCTGTCACCTGTTCTCATTTCTCTTCTGAGTCACACACACACACACACATATATATATTTATCATGTTGTGTAAAGCACTTTGTGCTACAATTTACATTATTTGTATATATACTTTGAACTGACAGAGTATAAACTCAGCCTCATTCGTCAGTTTAAAACATTTACCAGCCTGGTCTTAGCCACGCTTTTCTTGTTGTTGTCTTCTTCTGTGTAAGAGCCTGGGGGACAGGAACGACAGAACATGCCCAGAGAACCTTTCGCTAGTTTGAGTCCGACTGAACATGCAATAGTAATTCAACTCCAAAGCCTATTGTCTGGGTGTGTTTGACCAATTTTGAGAAAGTCCAGTTGGTAACATTTCAGTCAGACTAACACAATTCTCTGCCTAACATCACGTAAACATACTGAGTGTGAGATTGGATGATAGCGGCATGACAGTGATCGAGCAAGATGGAAAGAGAACATGATAACCAATTTGAACGGTGCTCGCACAGTGAGGGATTGAAGTTGATGCCAGTGACCAGGGAGAAGCAACAACATTGAGTTAAAAGGCAAACACACAGATTTAATACCAAACTCCTGCTGAGACTGCAACGAGAGAGTGGGGAGATTTTAGAGGCAGAGTCAAGGACATAGATAATTTACTTTGATACTGACTTGGCCGGTGACTGCATTTCAAATGCAGCTCAGTTGAGTGAAGTTCCTTTAGGAAGCCACAAATGACCACACACAAGACAGAAAACACGCGGCTCCTTCTCCATTTAAGTCGTATCAAGGGGATTTACTCAACTGACCATGAGGTTCACTTCGACGGCACTTGGGTTCGTTCTATCATTGTGGTTGACCGTTGTGGCAGAGCTGCTGTGAAGAGTTGTGCATTAACTGAAGAGCATGACAACAATGGTGGAGGGAAACACACTCTGCTTGAAAAGAATTTGTAAGTCTGTCCAATCGCCTTGCATGCTACTCAATCCTCCCCTAACGACAACATCTTCTCTCGGCCAGCTGTTTCACTGACAACTACTGCTACTCATTAACAGATTTGAGGCAGAAGATGGGCGAGGCAGAGCAGCGGAGGTATGAGGGGACAGAAGGTTCAAGAAAGAGAGACTGCAATACTGTATCCTGCTGAGGACTGAAGAAAGGGGGGAGAAAGAAAGGAGACAGGCCAGGGTGAACTCCTCTATTGAGAAGGGGGAACAGCTGCTACCTCCAACCCAGAGAACCCAGATTCATACCCCTACCTCTCCTCCTCGTAATCCCCAAATTCCATCCTCCCCTCCTTTCTCCCCTCCCAGTCCTCTGTAAAAAGGCTCCCAGCTAACCCATTAACATTGCTATTCACCACTGACCAGCAGGCAAGGAGAATGCCATGCCATTCAAGTGCTGAAAGAAAAAACATACACACACAAGCACTGCAGATGGGAATAACCAAGATGCCACATGGCAACTGAATAGAGGAGGACTAGCCTCTTTTTGGCGTTACAGTGCCGGCTGCAGTGCATCGTGGTCAGGCCTGTGGAGACGATGGCCTTACACTGTGAGCTGCCTCTATAATCAAGAAGCATTCCAGTGCACACCACCCAACAGGAGGCCTGTAGCAGCGCAGCTCCACTGTAGCTTCATTTTCAGACCCACTTCTCGATTGTAAAGGTGAATGGGTTTGTGTACCATGAAAACATGAGTCACCGGGACAGTAATCTGAATTCGATGACTCTCCGCCGAGGTATTTAACAAGGGGATTCTTCGACAAAAGGGCAAAGACCAGTGAAAGGAAAACTTCCTTGTTTTCATGGGCAAAGTGTGGGGGGACTTTGAGTCGTTGCTGGACACAACAGGAAGCAGGAAGCGTGAGGCTGACGCAGCCTTCCTTCCTAAAACAGCCAATCAAAGCATGGAAACATGAAGGAGCGTGACCAACAGAAGAGCCAGCACAGAAACTATCAGAGTCCTGAGACAGAATAATAACCTAAAAGGAAGCTGGAACGTATTGACTTTATACCCAGGAGGAGGGGGGTGGGGGGCATTCTGTGTCAAACTCTTTCCTTCTCATAAACAAAAGTCTCTCAGCAGCCTCTTCTAAGTTGAAACATCTGACAAACTTCGAGCAGCCAGTTGTTCCCTCCCTACTGCCACAAAGCAAGGAACTGTTTGTCATTTGAGAGGCCCCGTGCACCTTGAGTGGCTCCGTGTTTGTTTATTGAGAGTGTGTGCAGGGGCCTGTTACATTCTGGGAGCCTGAGTGGCTCTGGAGACAGAACGCCCAAGGGCCCCCCGGTTTGCCGGCAGGAGTTAAGATGGATGAGATGGCGACAGTGATGAATGTATGGTAGGATGGATGGATGAATGGGTAACATGGTGGCTTGACAACGGCAATCACCCTCAGGACTGGAGGACTAAGTGGTTGGGGGCGCTCCCACAATCCCCACAATCAAGTCCGGCGCTGAGCTTCTAAAAGACAGAAGGGTCATGTCTGCCTCGGGGTAGCTGTGAGTTAAACTGTGCATGGTTTACAGGGAGTCAGTGGCCAAGTAAAACAAACACATGCTCACACTGAGGAGGAGGAAGAGAGAGAAAGAGTTGTAGCAGCAGTCTGTAAATTGTCTCAGTGGGAAAGGAGTTTGAATCCATAAATATGACTGCATATATAATAATAAAACCATCTTGGGAAAATAAATCTATAAGAAATAAGGCAATATTTTGGAACTTATCAGTGAAAACCCTACATTTATTTGGAGGCAAGCCAGTTTTTTTTTTCTTTGTCTGGAGCCTCACCTTCTTCACTTATCCACCCCATCCCCCGAGTTTCTTCCGCGACCTGGTCAAACCCGTAATTGCAATATGTCATGTCATTTTGTTTGTATGCAGGGTGACACCATGTCATTAGCATTTTGGGGGAGTTGGATTGGTGGTGGAACAAAGGGGGTCTGTGATGGGGGAGGTGAACCGGTAACATGAGCCAAGGGTCACTGAGGTAGAGGAGGGGAGGGGTGGAGGAGTCAACAGTAAAGGTGTAGGGGCTGATGAAAGTGTGTGCATGTGGGAGCGGGGGGGAGTGTGGGGGCATTAGTCAAAAGGATTAGCTGACCGATGGAGCAGCTGTAAGGGCATTACATCTGTTTTACAATTGCACGCAGGCTTTCATCTGGGTTGTTAACAAACATAATAAATTCCCTGAAACCCCTTCTCCTTTCACTTGGCCTGTCCACTCAGACAGAGCAGGGACACTGAGAGTGAAAGGAGAGTCAAGGAGGCACAAAACATCCTCAACATGTACCAAAGTAATGTGAAATAAAGCAGATGCACTTAACGGGGGGGGGGAAAAACCTTGCCGTCAAAAGTTTCCACAGGCCTCAGCTGGACCACAGTCATGGTCATCCGGTCACGTTTCTCCGTGTTGCCGGTCAAATCCAGACAGCCAGGTGGGAAATACAGCACCATTTTACTAGACCACGCTGAGCCAACAGGTCACAGACTGGAAGCCAGTCCACTTCCTGGTTAGAGGAAGGGGCCAAAATGGGACCAAATGCACCAATAAATGTAATGACTTATCTTAGCAGGGCAACAGAATGGAAAGTGGCTGAGTGTTGCCGCTCAGCGTAGAGCGACAATAGAAAACCCTGAGCCAACGGGCTGCGGAGTCACCAAGGGATTAGGTGACCTCCGGTTTCCGCTGCATGCTTGTCCTGTTAGCAGTGAAGGGTGGGTGGGTCGGTGGAATGGGCGGTGGAGGCGGCTGACTGACACAGTGGAAGGAAAGTGCTGACCTCACACACCAGCAATACAATACAATGCGCTTAACACTGCCCTGGACCCCCCCAACACAACACACACTCACACATGTAGCCTCCAGACTCAGGAATGTCACCAAGAGGAAATATGTCTCAACTTCCCCACCACAACTAACACTCGTGCTAAACAGCCGAGAACTGCTGAGCCTCAGATATGTGACCAATGGCAAATATTTAGAGACCAAATTAGGAAGCTGCATTTAAACACAGACAATATAAAGACAATTAACTAATACTTGCTGATAAAGTTGGTCAAACACCATGTGAGGGTTGATATTAACATGTCTCCACCGTTAATGATCCAGATTCCGATTCAGTGTGAAGTGCATCCAAGGTCCATCTGATTCGACAGTGGTTTTCGTGCACTCTGACATGTCCAAGGCTCAACCATTAGACTCATCACACTTTTTTAACCACAACAGCACGATTGCTTACATCGAACAACCATGGGGGCCTCCACATCTCATCTTTGTTACATTTCCCGTCATCCTACTCGCAATAATTGCCAGTGTTCTGTTCACTAAAACGTGACCCAACATGACGGAGCACGACACTGCATGAAAGTACATTCAGCGTCCACCCATTATCTAACCAACTCCCTCAAGTTCAGCCTGCTAGGCAGACGTTACCCTGGCACAAGATCAGACAAATCCACACACTCTAAGTGATCACAGTAGCTTTACAGAGCAAAAAGAATGGTTATATCCAGCCTGTGCATGTAAGTGAAAAATGAGAAATGGAGCACTGTCCAACAAATAAATTGGTGTCTTACGCCTTAATTTCACATTTCTGAGAGATCACAAGCTCAGGGAACTCGAGCAGAAAATTTCAATGTGGGGATTAACCCTGCCGGAGTGAGATGATTCCATTATGTGAAATCCACCCTAAGCCAACTTAATCAAATCCCTGAGATGCTGAGGTGTGGTGCTATGTTCATGTTTCTTTGTATACTCCTCATCAGATAAGCTAAAATTGCACAAATCCTTGGTCTTAAAGGTTCTGGGGTGATTAGGATGAACCAGCCAACTCCAGGTACAAACACACTTTAAGGTCCATGAAACACTTGAGCTCTGTTTTTGTAACATGAGTGGCAATCGAAATCAATTCAAAAACATTCAGCAGCAAAAACAAAAATGTAAACCTTACATTTCCTCTTTAAGTGTATATGCATTAACCAGTATGTACACAAAGCCAGCTGTTTTTCCTCGTCCCTCTCCATTAAGAACTCTCAGACAGACTGAACGGTTCTTATATAGCTTCCATTATAGCTTCCACGTGTACTCATCGGTACCACTGTCTACAGTCTAAATAGATCCACCAGGACCGTGTGAAACGGGATGTTTAGCTGTATTAGTATCATATTCACGACCTGTTCCAGAAATACAGCCAAACATTACAACAGCTCTGTGATTTCACAAACAAAAAGAACACGACACGAGAGGGAAGAAAAACCCGCTTTGTTTGTACTTGGCACAGCTTGCGCAACAGTGCATGCCTCTTGAGTGAATTGCATTTAGGACTGTAAAATGGTCATGTGAGTTATGTGTTGAGATAAGAAACTATCAAATAAATACTGGACAAGAGGCAGAAAACTAAGGCCGAAAGAGAAAGACTCTTCAGGGACGGAGAGGATGTGGGGGAAGACGAAGGAACGGCAAAAGAGAGAGATTGCACAAAGGCAAAAAAGCAAGCAGAACCAGTAGTTACTTTGCTTGAAAAGCACAAACACACCCAAGTCAATTACTACCCATACAAATCACTCACCACAGTACGCAGTCACACAGCTACAACTTAGTCCCCAACTGTTTGTTACATCAGCTGAGGATGAGTATGGAGACACGGGCAGTGAGGGAAGGAGGGGAGACTGAAAATAGTTTACTGGAACCTCTTTGGCAAAAGGAATAATAACTTTACTGGAACTGAGTGGACAGTTGTTCCACCAAGATGCCATTTTCTCCAAGACTGCCCTCAGCAGTTGAAATATTCCACACTCATGTCTTCTTTTTAAATACAGCCTAGTGGAAACTAATGTGGGATTAAGCTCTGTTTGTTGAGGCTTCAGAGCGACTGATGAGGTGTGGACCTGGACGGTTAAACACAATCCCGAGGACCAGCCAGGGCAGCCAGCAGTCTTTTGTGGGGTGACACACAGAATGCTGTGCTTTTGTGGCAGGGAGGATTATGGGTAAGGAAGGGCGTGATAGGCATTGGAGGAAGACTTTGTCAGTATCAACACTGAGTCACAAGTGGAAACCCACAGCGCGGCTGCCAGACTTAAGAGCCAACAACCTAATTGTAAATACGAAGAGATTTATTTTTTCCAGACTCCAAAAAAAGATTATTAAAATCCCTAAATCCTAATGTCACTCGTTTATTACAGTAACCACTTAAGTTACATCCTGTGTTGTTTGGAGGTCTACTGTAAGTTACTTCAGTGTTGAACTGTTGCATTTAAAATAGTGAATCTATTTATAAAAAATATATAAATATGATGCATTGAAAGAAGTTCAAAATGATCTACACCACAACAAGCTGCTCAAAATGCTGCTTATATGGTAAACAATCAATATCAAATTGTCCTACTATGAGTTGTCTTTTTTTTTTTTTACATTTGAGGATAACACATTTGTACTAGCACTAGAGCAGAACTTAAAAGGCAAAATGCATGGGGGTTTTACCTTTAACGTAGTGAATTTAATTAAGTTAAAGATCTGAATACTTTCGCTGGAGAAAGATGGTTATCATCTGTATTTCAGCAGAGTCTAAAATACAAAGAAAGATTTATTGCTAATTAAGCGGGTGAGGTATGAAAGCGGGAGGGTGAGGAAAAGAAAGCAAATACACATGAAAAAGGAGTACAAACATAAAAATGATTCACTCGAGCTCAGACAAACACAAAGACAGCATTCATCAGCCTGATGAGGATCACGGTTATAAACGTAAATTTTACAGAGCGCTTTTCCAGGTGCTTTTTTTTTACTTTTCAGGTTAATTTTGCAGTTGAGGCTAATGTATTATGAGAGCGAAGATAATTCTCTTTTACAGTAGTCTATAATGGCCGGTTTGGGGGCTTTGCTTCTGCTGACTTATATGATTAACAACCAGTGCATAAAAGCTTTTAGACTTGCTGCTCTAAACACTTGTGCAGGTCTATAAAAAGTAGGAAGTAAATGTTTTATCTGTAGAATTGGTTTGTCTGAAAGGAGGACGGCCTTTGAGAGCGCCACATGCCACCTTCAGAAACCTCAACAGGGACTTTATGGAAATATGGAGCCTAAAAACACAGCTTGACGGACGAGTGATCTCAAAGCCAAAAACACCAGAGCAGTGAGCGCTGATGACTAGGCGGGAGACGAAAGCCAGATAAAGTCACAGATTTCTACTTTAACGGGTCCTGTGGGGCAGAGGAGCCATAAAACTGAGCGATCACATCACTGAACATGGAAACTTTCAACCCAAGTCAGAAAAAAAACACCACAATTGAAGTTTTGTGGTAATTCCCTCAACAGCACACAGCACAGGAAAGAAGTGGGGGAGAATGATTAACTGTGTGTCTGCATTAGATTCCATTTAAAGCCCTTCGAGCAAAACACTTCGACCCTGCACTGCAATCCTATGATTCATTTCATGGCCACCTTCATCTCCTCCTGCCTCATAGGC
Source organism: Solea solea (assembly GCF_958295425.1). NCBI lineage: Eukaryota > Metazoa > Chordata > Actinopteri > Pleuronectiformes > Soleidae > Solea > Solea solea. The sequence continues at coordinate 18,850,378 of NC_081144.1, read as the reverse complement.
CTCAGACCTGTCATGTGACTTCATCTTGATAGTATTTTCGCTTGGTTGGGGGCTTTGTTCAGTAAATTTAATGTGAAGGCTTAATCTGAAGCTACTCTTCCTCCCATGGGAATTCCACAGGTCTGGAGTAATGTTGGGAGGCTCCTCCTAGGCAAACTCATCAGGAATGTACCAACCAAATGGGAGAGGTGGTGGAGGTGGAGGAGGAGGAGGAGGAGGAGGTTGAGGTGGGCTCGTCCATCCTTGCAGGAAAACACAGATCCTCATTGTTCCCCCTACCTTTACATTCCATTTCTCACCTCTCTCTGTTTTAAAAAAAAAAAAATCACACCCCTCCACTAAAAACTTTTGCATGACTGTTCTCTCATTCCTTCCTGCCTCTGCTCCTCCTTCACCCCCCCCCCCCTAATCATCTTACCTGGCACTTTCCCGCAGGTTAAAATGATGTACTGACAGAAAACTTCATCGCTTTTATGCGTTAACAAAGTGGGAAAGAGAATGCACAGTAGGCACGCTGCATGTGGTTTTACAACTGTATTCCAAGGCATGTGTCTGAAGCGTGTATTTCAGGTAGTGTGTGCAATGTGCATGTGTGTGTACATACAAGAGTGCCAAAAGAGTAGAGGAGAAGGAGGAGGAGTTTGCACTGATGGAAGTCTTTAGATGTTCTGTCATGAAGCAGATCTCAACAGGTCCTTGCATGCCAGCCTGTGTCGTATGTTCAAATATGCTTCTTGAGTCACACAATCCACCCCAGAGCCTGAGCTCAGCAGATTTGTGAAATCACAGGGGAACAGGGAGAGATGGACGGGCGAACATGCAGTCGGCATGTCCCATCAAACAAACACGGCCTCTGCCTTCTGTGATGCTTCCAATGAATTCAGTGAGGCTCTTGTCACCCACCCCCCCCCCCACACTGCCACATGCAGGCCAGTATTTAAGATGCTAATCCATCACATTACAGTAGCCTCCCAACTTCTTTCATCACTTTCAGCCACTCTGACAGGCCCTGCCACAACAATAAGAGCCTCCTTTGAGGGGCTTAAAAATACAACTACGCCACAACTACAAAGTAAAAAAGACTAGGTGATGGTTCGACGCTGCAGCACACGCACCTCCACACAAGGTTAGAGAGCAGGAAGTCACCTGATGCAACACGATGCAAGTTATGAGTGTTAACTTATAACTTGGTGTTAAATAGGTGAAGTGTTTGAACAAGATTCGTGGAAACAACTTAAATACAAAGTTTTAAAGTCAGTCGTGAAAAAATAAAACACTTTCACTACATTCTGTAAGAAAAAAAAAAATTCTCAAGAGCAACGGCATCACATTTTACAGCATAAGCTCATTTGTTTGTGCTTGTACACAATTTTCCACTGAGTTGACGACCTGCAGCTGAAACTAAGAAGCATATTTCCTAATTTTATAGGTATCGGTTCAAGGTCAGGGATGATGCCGGGACTTGTACAAGTAGGCCTAAGCATTCCTTCCATCGCAGAGGGGCTGTGTCAGCCAAGGGCAGAATTCCACTGAACAATGATAATAACACCTATGAAAAATATCCGCAACTGCCATAGAGGCTTGTTTTACAACCTACGACAATTAGATTAAAGGTAAAAAATGTGACCGATGCCAAATGATCTATTTAAAAGAAGACGGTGTACTGGCAGTTAAAGAGAGCTTACAAATACTGGCACAGGCACACTCTTACCATGACAGGCGTCTTGGACTTCTTCATAGCCTGGTCTGCACTGGCACTGTCCGACCTGCACCACCCACTCCCCATCCACAGAGCAGTAGATGCGAGGCAACTCCTCACTCACTGCGTTGTCCACGCACACCCCATTCACTTCCCTGAGGGCATGGTTTTCACCTCCGGCCACAGTCTCAGGAAATGATGCAAGGCTCTTCACTGTGGCCGGACAGGTTTTGTAGTAGACCTTCACAGAGAGGAGCGCAACACAGGCCCCGATGTCTTGAAAAGCCAAGTAGAAGCCTTTACGGGACAGGTTCTCCACCACTCGTGTCTCTGTGTTGATGCGCATTTCATTTTTGCCGGTGATCTCATCAGGCGCTATGGTGGCCACTTTCTTAAACTGGCCCTTGCGGAAGGTAGTCCCCACGTCTGCATCCGACTCAGACGTGAAGAGGTTGAAGGTTTCTTTGCAGGTCAGCGAGGCACCATCGAAAGAGTTGCAGTCACGTACAATAAACTGGAGTTCAACAAAAACCCGCGAAGCCGATTGGTGCCGCTGGATGAAGGTGGTGCGCAGCCAGTTGTCCTGCTCACGTTCGCCAACATTGCAGACAGAGTAGGTATAGAGCTGAGAGCCATTCACAGTCCTCTGGACAACCTCCCACTGAAACAAAACCACACAAAGCAACAAGTTTAGAGGTACAAACACTGATCCCTGGGGAGCGCCGAAGCATGCCGGGCTGAGCCAAAGCTATAACAGAGGCAAAAATAAAAGGAACATCATAGCACTTCACATGAGGTTTCAACCACTGTAATCTGAACCTGGAAATGAAAACAGTCTACGTGAGGGGACACCCATGGCTCTACACAAAGGATAATTATTCCAGTTGAACATTTTTACAGTCCTTCACTTTATCAGCGTTTACAGCACAATAACACAGCAAGGACTTTGTGTGACAAAGCATTTCTGACATTGCAAAGATACTAAATTATTTCCAAGTCTTTCACATGACATTGCTTCTGTTTGGCATCTTCCCCCAAAGAGCGCTGCAGCTCACACACTAAATTGTGCCACAAATATTTCTGAATAAAAGTGACGGTATGTTTTAACATAGCCTTGGCTCTTGCAGAACAACTGGTACTGACAGGGGCAGAGTCTGTGGTTTGCTCTGTACATGCAGCCACAGTGCTATATAAAAAAAGTTGATGGACAACAGCAGAACCAACACTTCTATTAAAACAGCTGGTGAACATTTTTATGAGGGGCCAGTAAAACTTGAAATAATAATTGTCATAAGTGGTGCTAGTTACACGACTTTACATCACTATAAAGAATGTTTCTGTCCACAGCAAACTTGAACATGACATCAACACATGATGCTGAAGTGAAACTTGAGTTTCAATGTGATTATTTATGCAGTGAAACCTCTTTTGGGAAAGTTGGGCCACAGTAAACAGCACATCTGCACAAGCCTTGGAGTCATAAGCACATTAAATGAAGCTAAAAACAGTGCATGTGCACGAGTCTCACTGCTTAGTTTCTTTGAAACCACAAAATGGACAATGACACACAAGCCTCTATTCTGGCAAAGAGATAACCAGCGCACGCGGCCGCATTAACATTGCTGTTTGTTCTGTACATGCGTCTTTGACATGATTTAAGAAAAAGGGAGTTCTGGCTGATTCACGCCATCTTAAACCCCTCCCCCTCTAAAAAGAGGTACCACATGCTGCAGACTTTAAAAGTTAATTGCCCTCTAACATACAATTCTAAAGCTGAAGCCTTAAAACCACAAGAAGCCACAAGTATTTCCAGTTCAGTGCTAGCAGCTATTCTGTCTGCCTAAGGTTTGGTGTAGCCCAGACATGCTCTGAAGTCAACTCCTGAAAGGATCCTACAACTGCTTCTCATATCCATACATCCAAGCAAGCATTAGTATTTAACTGCCAGCTTTTATGGAAACCTGATGTGTGTTCACACTGCAGCGGCGAAACGCACAACTCTCAATTGGTCAAATAAGTTTCCCTGGAGTTTATCCCAGGTTTTCCCTCAAAGTGTTCACTGTGCACATTTATCCCAAGGCAAATTCCAGGTGGAAACATGGGAGCTGGAGGAGGGGATGGAGGAATACTCACCCCGGGCTTGTCTCCCTGATCCAACGGCCATGTCAACCAGCCCAGTTCACTTCCAGTTGCCATCATATCCAAAAGAACTTCTGTGGGGACGAGAACACGGTCAGTGCATGAGAAGGAATCTTTAAACACGTGGAAACAAAACAGGAGTTTACATGTTCACTAATTGAACTATGCAGCATTTAAATGACTGGGTTAAGGATTGCTGCTGCATTATACCTGACATCCTGTAATTACCAATCTAATTTACTGCTATGGCTTATTAAAAGTCTTACTATTATTATTATTTTTAGAGAATAAGAGATTAAAAAAGTTAGACATATTAATGTAAAACTTTTTTCTAAAGTTAGACATATTAATGTATAACTTTTTTCTAAAGTTAGACATATTAATGTATAACTTTTTTCCTAATTAATTTCGTTATTACATATTTTGTTGAGAATGTAAAAGTGAATTTAAACTGGGAAAAAAAAGGAAAAAGAATCACAGTTTGATGTAGAACTTTCAGAAACGTGTTAAACTCCATAATTCACCTGCTCGCAGAGAAGCGGTCTACTCTACACACAAGCAAATCACTTCTTTATCAAGCGCAGACATTTCTAGAATGTTACCCCGTTTAAAAAAAGACTTTGACACAATGTGTGACTGTCAGCGAAGGAACACGGAATGTTTCCTGGTTGCAAAGTTTCTTACAGGAGTTTCGCCCCCATGGCACCGCTGCCTTACATTAATTTAAAGGTATTCATTTAAAAAAAAAAGAAGAAGAAACTCACCTTCTTTACTCTGTAATGTGATAAGTATGCCGTTAATGAGGACATAGGAAAATAATAAAGGTCTGACTCCACCGGAGAAATCCATTTGGCGAACTTTTCCTCCCTCTCTCGTAGTCTCTGCTGCTGGGCTTGTCTCCGGGACTCTGCTCTCTGAAGTGAAAGCTGCTGCTGCTGCTGCTGCTGCGACACTCACTCATTCACAAACGGGCGGCGTCACGGACTCCGCCTGCAGGAATGTGTGTGTGTGTGTGTGAGTGTGTGTGGAGGGGGGGGGCACACACATGAGAAACTTTTATAACCTTTAGGGAAACTCGCCCCTTCACTCTTTACCTACATTTATCCACCAATGTAAGCGCATTCTGAACAAGATGAAAAAAGTTTTTAACTTTTGATCCTCCATTAACCACCAAACCTTCACTGTGTTGTAAATGTCTGAGCGTTCAGTACACTTTCATGCACAGATGAGTCAACTTCACATAGTTGATTCACTTTATTCACTTTCCTGAATAAAGTGGGTCTGTTTGACAGTGGCGTGCAAAGGTGGGGGACGGGGGAAGGGCAATGGCCCCCCTGGTGCCCTAATGGACAAAAACGCTGCACGCTAAAGTGATTGGTAAGGAACATGAGGAAGTGATCGACTGGCTGCCATTCAGTTGTGTTTCCACCGGGTGGTACGGTTTGGTACGGTACATATTTTATTGTGTTTCCATTAGGAAGAGTAATAAATTAATCGTCCCCAACCGTTCCATGTTTCTGTACCCTTCCCTTTGGGTATCAGAGTAATAGTACGGTACGGCCATCGAGGTCAAAGGGAAATTGTGGCATATTCAAATTAGCATTAGCATTCAATCTAACATTTGGGGGAGAGTGAACGGCCATGAACCAGGCCACGGCTGGTCGCCATTTTAATTGTTGTCGTACAATCACACTGTATGTCATGACATCTTTAACGTGTGTTGCACCTGTAACAAGCAGTACGCAATATTGATTAATATACACACTCATTTCAAATTGTTCAGTGTCTCAAATCCACTCGGAGTGAACCATCGTGTCAAACTAAACGCAATCAACGACCTCTGGAAGTCTCATTTTCAAAAAAAGTGAAATTATTTATTTGTTTATTTATTTGTTTGTTTGTTTAAGGAAAGGGACAATGCATATTAATGACCATTAAAATGTAAATATGCCAGGTTGTAGCCTGAGGATAATTTCCGCCTGTAGTCCCTTGGCAGGTTGATGTTATAAGTGATAAAAATGAAAATACATTCAGGGACACAAAAACATAGGAACATGAGGGCTGTTAATAAAGGGCCAGTGACAGTGGATGATAGTAAAGCGCTAATGTTAAAGACGGGTCAATTATAGTACATTGTTCTTGAAATTATGAAGAACATTTTTGCATAATTGCTTGATGGCACACAGCCCCTGAGAACATTGCACTCATCATTACACAACTTTTTGTATGGTCACATGTTTGGTTTCCCCCCTCAACCACAGTTTCAGCTGCTTTTTAAATGTCGCAGTGCTTGAGTTCTCATCCCACTGATGGTGGGACACAAAAAGCACAACCTTTGAATGAGAGGACATTTTGAGAAAAACAATGTCCTTCTAAAGGAGAGCTCACAGTCACCGCTACCAGTGGCTCGGGTTACACGTGAAGTAGAGCAATTGTTTAATGGGCTCCTTTAACCATGTAAACCTTTATAGATAAGGCAAGCATATTTAAAATGTTTAAAGTTAGTCGAATTTAAAGGATTGTACCTCACTATGTTAACATACAAACATGACGTGGTTCCCCTGTCAGCTGTGGTTTTCAGGAAGGACTCACCTGTCATGTCCACCTGCAGTCTGTTGGACAGGTGTGTGTGGGTGAAGGAACCATCTGTACTCATCTGTTACTGCACTTAGTGGAGCTGCAGCTCTTGTAACTCATGGTTCAGAGTGTGAACTTCAGTTTAACTCGTTCCCTTCAGGCTTGAAACCTGGAAGGAACTTGTTGTTTTTTTCTGAGGCATTTGGTAAAGTACGTGTTTAAATTAATAGAGAATTTAATAAATCTGCCCAGAGGACATTTTAATTGAGCACCGCACGAAAAGGATTACTCCGTTGGATGATTGATAGAAAAATAATCATCAGCTGTAATTTACTATTTAATTCCATCTATTAGGCAAAAATGTCAGACATGTACTGGTCTGGTAAGGAGTCAAGACATAACATTAGTTGAATGTGATGGGCGTGTTTTTTTTACAGTGTCTTATTAGGCACAACCCCAGTTACCCTATATAGAGTAGACTTTGGTAATCTTAAATATGGACTTCCTTAAATCCAAAGGAAAGTTTAGAGTGAGCGCTTGAATGCACCAGGGGTTCGTTTTGCTCACCTGGCGTTTAAGCTGCCTGCAGGGCACAAGAATCATTTGCATGGGGATATTTATTTTGAATTGTTTGTCACACTGAATGGGACAATGAGACGTGGCTTTGTTCACGGCATCCACACATACAGGGACGGAATCATTGTGACAGGCGGAGAGAGATGTATTCATATCGGCATAATAGCAATCCTGAATACCAGAATTCAAGTGTACAGCAGGCCTACTGATAGCCCGTCAAAATTTATGGGAAATATCTAAAAAATGTTGCACCCTGGCAACCGTGCAAATAGACAGTGATCATATCATGAACAAAAATGCTTAATCTGGGTTTTCACTTTCAATAGGCTGTGTGGGAGTGGGAGTGGGCGTGGGGGGAGTTCTGTGTGAATATAGGGAATTAAAAAAGTCTTTCACCTAGCAACTAGTGCCGAGTGGAATTCACCGCTTTATCGTACTCATTTTCATTGTGAGTCGCTCAGTGTTACTATGGTAAAATAATGGGCATCGGACGATGGAAATGATGCTGTGGTTTACGTCTTGTTTCACAAACCAGAGGCTTGTACCTGGAGTTTATTCCCACTGGTGTTTACATTTGAGAAGCGTCCTTGTCGCCACAATAGGCGATTACAATACAGTGTGTCACTGATTTGACACGCCCCCTCCCCCTCATCTCACACATGCATTGTCACTCACACACCTGTGATGCTGACACTGCGGGAAAAGAAGTGGGCTTCTGCTTGTTGAGACTGCGTCCCGTGCAGAACCCCCCCCCCCCCCCCCCCCCCAACCTCCCACACCTCTAACTAACTCCCCCTCCGTGCTTTCTGGGGGTCTCCTGTTTCACAAAGGCTAACCGCAGAAGAACGCCACGGCTCTGTGTGAGTTTTTGAACCCCTTAAAATCCAACCACTCACCCACCCACTTTCGCCTCTACAGCCGCCCTAAAGCCTCAATTATACTCTTTGTGAACGCACACATGGACAGCTGGGGACACCATGGACACATAGTTGTTCTTATTATACTTTCTGGTGCGCTTGATGCCCAACAAATTGGTGGCCACACATGAGTGTAAACTTGTATTATTACGATACAGATTTATTTTTAATACATAGAACAAGATGTTTAATGTCCCTACATCAGGTTGCATGAAGGCTGCCAAGCATTAGTGGGTAATAGTGTCAATACCATAGACTTTATTTAAAAATGCATGTATTGCCAGTTGCAAAACAACCTCCTGTTGTGAAGCCTTGAGTTTTACAACTAGGACCCACGTCATGTCAGCTTTTATAACCAGACAGAAGTTCACAAACATCACCTGCAGTCAGGCACCTATTGGACCATACCAGCTGTCAGTCACAACAGTGTCCACTCACATGAGCCATGCTTTTCTGTCTTTTCATCTGAAGGAGAACCTACTGTACTTCATCATCATGTTCTATTAAAGAAGACCTGAAATTTGCAATTAAAGACACATTAAAGAAAATGTTTACTGGCATTATGAATTAAATGAGAAGTCCCATAGACTTTCATTTAAGCATTGTTCTTTGTGAAACCAGCAAGGGCGCCCCCTGGGGGCTAACTGCTACTTCTGTCCGTCTTCCCCGATGTCACTTTTGAAACCAGAAGACTACGTCCAATAAATGAGTAATCTGTTCTATTTATTATTATTATTATTATTATTATTATTATTATTATTACTACAATTATTTACCAATATATTTACCAATTTATCTGCTCATTTAAGTGTTCATTAATTGCATGACTATTCTCGGACTATCTACTACAGTAGTTTGTTTGATTTCATGTTTTATTAATTAATATAAATCTAATTATGTGAATTTCACAGACACACGGTCAGCCCAAGATCCTCGGACATTTCAGCTGTGTACACACTCACCTGAGGAAAGAACCTGTCAGGGCTCAGCAAACCCTGGTGTTTTAGGTTAAGTTAGGTTAAGTTTTAAGTTTCTCCAATTTAATATTTTAACGCTTATATACACAGCTCAAGGAGACATTTTTAAGGTCTAGAAGGAGTTGTTATTGGCAGAAACTGAACATACTAACTTGTAAGTGTATAATCACGCTGAAATGAAAGATTGCTTGGTTTTTGTAGCTGCCTTACATGTGTACTTTAGGAGTCGCACATGTTTCTACAGGCTCCACCCACACAAATCAGATGCATAAACCAACAAAGAAGAAGGAGGAAATTGAAGGGGAGATTGTTTATATCCTTCCCTGACATGTGTGGGAAAGGGAGGGATACGGACGGGATGGAGGACTCTAGTGCTTGCAATGTGCAAACTCCCCATTAGATGTCACTAATTCTTTCACACCGGACCTTCAAAAATGTGGCCGATCACCTGACCATGAAGTGTAACACTAGCTTAACAGTCCTCTCATCAGGCTTTAATGTACAGTATCACTTTATGGACACACGTATAAGGACAGCCGTGGACACCACAGATGTACGTATTTCTTGGATGAGCAGATGTGCAGTTTGAGGGTAAACAGACACTCCTTATAATCCCTTGCATACATAATCAGATGCGGAAATTTCAACTCGTATTAACTTTAGCAGATCGTCAACAACTCATGAATGTGGAACGTCGAAACACTCACTTCACTCTTTGTCCTGAGCAGGAGTCATGTGGGCTGAAGTATAGGATGAGTGGAATTAGGAGAAGCCGAGTAGAGTAGGGGAAAGAAGAAGCCCTTGATATCACTATTATCCCATGCTGATATGAAAAGATAAGATGTCCCCGAGGGGCCACGTGTGCATTATCTGAGCAGGTAAGCCTGTTGAATATGCATTGTTCTCTGTAGTGCACCACTAAAAGCTAATGCAGGATGTAAACCGAGAACAAGAGTGGATTGGGGGGTGTGTGGGGGTGTGTGTGTGTGTGTGTGTGTGTGTGTGTGTGTGTGTGTGTGTGTGTGTTTGGGGTAGGGGCCAGGGACTGCTGGGAGGGCTGCCAGGCACAGGTGTAAGACAACCACAGCAGCTATGGCGGACGGGCAAACAGCAGCACCATTGTTCCAGCACACACGCTCTCACACACACACACACACACACACAAGAAGCACAGCAAGTGTGGCCGGGCCAACATGTGTGAGAACAGGATATAGACTCATCTGTTTGTCTGATTAGCTGCCACTTCCATCTCCGCCAAATAACTCCCCCCTCCACACACACACACACACACACACACACACACACATGCCGTTCCACCACCTAAACAAAACCTGATCCCATTGACAGCAGCTATTATCAGTCCTGAGAAAGTAGTTCCATGTGCCTTGTCAGATTTACTGCTACCTGATGAGGGTGCAGTGGAACTAAGACGCAGGTTCAAGGTACGCCGGGCTGATGAATCACGAGGCTGTAAAGCTGCGTCCACCAGTCATCAGTTAAAGGAAAGATAACGATCGTAATCAGTAGGATTTCTTTTTTTTTTTGCTCGTTCTACTTTGAGCGGCCTAAAACCTCTCAATGCTCCAGGTTTTCATTAGTCACCGCCGTGACTTCACACATGGGGGCTGTTGTTTTTCACAAATCAACATAGTGGGCCCTGTGTGAGTTGTATATATATTATGCATCCGGACGTGTATGTGGTAATGAGCAAATGTCGGCGGTGAAGTGGCACTGGTGTGTGTGTGTGTTGAGGTGAGAGGCTTGAGGGCATGTGTGACCTACGTGTTGAGTTGTAATGTAAATGATCCATGTGTGGTTGGCTGCAGTGTGGTCATTTGTATTTCAAACAATAAGAGAGAGAGAGAGAGCAGAGCTGAGGGGAAACATTCAGTGACAGCTGACACTGAAATTAATCTGCTGCACTTTTAATGTTTAGCCTGTGATTCTTTGTACGGTCAAAGGTTTTATAACTTAGTAACAGAGCAGTTGACGTTCAAAATAGCAACACTTCACATTGTAAAGTGTTTTTTTGTTTGTTTTGTTTTTTAAACACTTGGCACAATATAGGACACATATTTTTTGATGAAATGATCAAAATACTCTACTTGTTAAACTACCAAAATAAGGGAAACATAATAGACAGTTGCAGGAGTAGTTATATCACAAAGTGATAGAGGATATGAAATCCTGCCTTTTAGTCCACAGTATCCAAAGGTTAACCTCCAAAAATGGGCTGGGTGCTACAGTCTCATACTGGTCATAAACAGTCTAAATCCAAGATTAAACAGGTGTTTTTTTTAGTACATATAGATTTAATTGGCATCCACTCCTGGGTCAAATGACTTTGTAATGCACGTAGGTTTTTATAGTAACCTAAGACCCGGGTGAGAACTATTTTTGCCAGAGATTTGCCAGCGCAATGCTACGACATGCATTCATTTTCTACTTCCTACGGTATACTGTTTGTATGCGCTTAACTTAGCCATTAGTATTAATCTTTGCAGCAAACAAAATAACTTTCAACATAATTGATTTCATCTGAACAATTAAAGGTGTGAAATAGAAACCAGCTTAACTTTATTACTGAGGTTTCTGACATGTCACGATTCACACATGGGTGATGCATTTATTTAAAATGCCGGGGTTTTACATAAAAGCAGCTCTGCGAAAACAAAGAGCTGCTTTTAAAACACCTTTTTTAGCTCCTCGCCAAAGTTTGAAAAAAAAAACCCAGGTATACCCACAAGTTTTAGTGTGAAAGAGGCTTTAAAAGTACATCCAGTAGTTTCTTCATGTCACACTCACTTCTCCACAGTGCCTTTCTGACTTTACACACTTAGTCTAAATCCACACAAGACCTTTTTCACAGTTTCACAGTATAATCAAGTGAACTGTATGTGGAAATACGGTCTTATGATAACTTTAGTTGGGGCCCCTAAAGAAAATATCCTCAGCGGTTTTGAATTTAACATAGATTGTTTTAAAAATGTCAAGTATGCAAGTGTGATGATGTGTATGATTAAGTAAAATGCTAATGCACTGCTGACCTGTGTGAAAAAAACGTAGTTCACAGATGTAAAACTATGCACATGTTCTCTATAATATCTATGAAATGGAACACTTGCAAGTTGAAATGTTTTAACCTTTAATCTTCTGTGAATCAGGCAGTTATTAAATGTTATGATTATTTCATCAGACAGCAGGAAACGGATGTGTTGTATATGTTTTATGCAGTAAATAAAGCTGGTCTTAATTAGTAACAGAAAGAGGTCATGGCTCATAAACTCCTAAATTTACACTAGGGCTTGACATGAACCCTCTGGCCCTTCATACCAAGCAGTGTTGTATTTAAAACACTTTGATCATCCAAAAATGTTCATTCTCAAAAGTATCCGTGAGCAGTATGTCAGCCCGAACTTTAAAATAATGTAATTTGAAATCGGCATACTGTATTATAATTCATATTTCGCAAATGTAAGCTCCTCCCCATGTTTTGTTTTGTGTACATTGAGGAAACAAGTCAAACAGGAGTGGCAGATGTTCCCATTTGCTGACCCATGGAGAATGACCTGCTCCTCAAGGCACATTCTTCCTCTCCTCATTCCATATCGAGTGACCGCCAACCTAAAGACCATTGTAGATGTTTAAGGAAGCGCAAAGGGAAGAGTGCAAGGAGACAGAGCTTAGAATAAAGTTGCGGTGGATTCCCGAAGGGCAGAGGAGGGAGGTCATCCTCCAGGATCTGAGGAGAGCCCACATACACCCCACCCCCAAAGGCTTCTCAGTGCCTCCATTGAAAGCCACCTGTTGATTCAGTTCCAGATGACCCTACTGGGCTCACTGATATCAGATGAGATGGAGAGAGGAGGGAAATGGAGAGGAGTGTTTGGGAGAGGAGTGTGTGAAAATGAGAGTTTATGTTAATCCGTGCATGCCTTAAGGTTTCTTTGTTTCTTTGTCTTGGTCCTGTATTTGATCCTGTTTGTCAAAATCAGACGCCAAAGGCAGAGAGAGCAAAGAGTTCAAGAAGTAAACTTAATAATATAATATGAAAGAGAACATGTTACATACAATTACGAACACTGACCACATTTTTTTTTTCCATGCAAAGTCAATGCAAAGAGGCAGGTAAGCACATGAAAATGCCACAACGCAAAGACATAACTTTCTTGGTGTGTGCTCCAGTCTCTCAAATTGAAATATTTTAAATGTTTGCACGTTACAACGATGTCATGAAAGCAAGTCAGTGTATCAAAAATGGAGGAGTGTTAACATTTGTGCTCACAGTGAAAGAGGGCAAAGGAGAAAGGGGCGGGAAACAAAGTGAGTGAGGATGTTGGACTACTTAAAAACATGTGTGTCACTCGATTGGTTGTTGGTTAGTTCTAGCTTTACACCCAGACGAGTATAGTCTCATAATCAAATGATCCCGTGACATGGATCACATGATTAATGCCAAAATCACGCCTTGTTTTGTGCGAATGCACCTTTACAGATGTAAAACATGAGAGCTGTCGTGTTTATATGAGTTTAATTTATATTTACCAATGGTGTGCAAAAGTATGAGAAGGTTAAATCTGTGATACATGTACTGTATGTGAGTAAAAGAAAATGTGGCCTTTATAGTTTGACAGTGGTTGAGGAAAAATAAATCAATGATAATAATTTAAATAGGCAATCCAAACATGTTCCCATCATATAGAATATCACTCCAGCACATTCTGGTTTTAGTTTGCTCCCAGACGGACATGCCTGAGGTACCTCCAGAGAGAGGCGTCCGAGAAGCATGCTAATGCCCAAACCACTTCAAATGGCATCCATCAATGAGACGGAGAGGGAGTTCAGCTCCAACCCCCACTGCAAATATCTGAGGTTCTCGCCCGCCTTCACCCAGACACCCTGTAAAGAAAACTTATGTTGGCCACTTGTAACCACGACATCATACTTTCTTTCGGTCATGACCCAAAGCTCACAACCACAGGTTGGATTGTAAATCAGCTGGTAATTTGAGAGTCTTCAACCTTGTGCACCATCACACCCGCCCTTCAGCACATCATGGACAAAACGACTATACTCCACAGCTACTGCTCCACTTCCAATGAAAGCCCCAGTACACTGAGTCTGTGTGCTTTCAGCTGGATTTTGAAGAATTTCCAATGGCTCAGTGACACACTCTGAAATTGCTTTTCCTGCTCCAGCTGTCTGAATATAATTTGCAGTCAGTCTGTGAGGAACCGGCCTTAAAACGCTGCCTCAATTGTTAATAGCGGTGGTCGGTAAGTTTAAAGATCAACAGAAAGATAAACGTTTCTAGTTTATGTTCCCCTCCACCAACCTGCCACAAGCAATTAGCTAACAGGTGATTGACAGCACAGAGCAGCTTTCCTGCTACACTGATCCTCGCTGGTCTATTGCCCAAACTACTTTCTATGAAATCAAACAGAGAACTAAAGCTTATGCCAGAAGTCTGACATATTAAAGTACTTTAATATAGTTCAGCATAGGACTAACAATGGCTGAGCTCACACAAATATATGAACTTGTAAAACCGCACTGGAGGAACTTTAACTCTTTCACAAAGGGTTTGATCGTTGATTATTTTAACAGTTGCTCAACCATTGTGAACTTAATGTTCTTAAAGTTAATGTTTTGAGGATGACTCAGCTATCACTTCTTGTCTTTGTGATCCCATTAAAGTCCTCTTACTCATAAATCTCGTGTCACAGCTTCAGTGTCTCTCCTCTGTTGCTAAAAGCTTAATGCCTGATGTCGTGCTAGCACTTGCATAGCTGGCCACACTCTCTTTATTATTATTATTATTATATCTGCATTATCTCACAGTTGTAGCTGTCATCACTGCTCGGCGCAGGACACGTGAGAACCTTTTTGGAGCAGCGACGTCCCACATTAGGAACCGATGTCCCCTCTTCAGCACCACCTGTCCTGCTGGTTAGAGCCCACCTCCCCACTGTGGTCTGTGGTTTGCTGAGGTATAAGTATGTGAAGCATTTCTAACTCTGACTCCAAGTAATGAAGGACTGTTACGCCAATGAAAGTGTTGGGACAGCTGTGTGTGTGCGTGTGTGTGTGTCTGTAAGGAAGCCAGGTGACGTAATCTCCTTGATATTTAAGAATTTATAGAATTGCTCATATGTACAATTGTTCATATTGATCAACCAGTCAACCAAACAACAGACAATCAATAAAACACTCAACCAACCGAGCAAACAACCGACTAACTGATGAACTGACCAATCAATCAACCAATCAACTAACCAACCGATCAATGAAGCAACCAATAAACTGACTGACTGTCCAACCAATCACTTACACAACCAACTGATCGACCAATCAACCAACCAACCGATGAATGGACCAATCAACCAAAAAAACAACCAGTATTATTTGATGTTATCTGCATGTATGCACTAAATGACATGAATACATGTATGATCAGTTTTAGATTTAAAGCAAGATATAAAAATCATACTTAAACATTAACGATCAGTTTTAGATTTAAAGTCAGATATAAAATCATACTTAAACATTAACGATCAGTTTTAGATTTAAAGTCAGATATAAAATCATACTTAAACATTAACGATCAGTTTTAGATTTAAAGTCAGATATAAAATCATACTTATACATTAACGATCAGTTTTAGATTTAAAGTCAGATATAAAATCATACTTAAACATTAACGATCAGTTTTAGATTTAAAGTCAGATATAAAATCATACTTTAACAAGGTGCCGTGAACATCACGTCAAAGGCGTCACTAACCGTGACATTAAATAATGTCAAAGTCTTCACTATAATCTTTTTCTTTACCTTAGGGATACAATTGTGATTCTCTTACATTAATGAGTGTGGCATTTGTTCCTTCATTGTGAAAGATTTTCAGTAAACTCTATTTGCAATGGGATTTTCTTGATCCACCAGTTATTGTAGCCAGCGAAACAGCAGGTCTGTGCAACACTTACAGAATAGCATGCAGTGAAACAGGGAAAAATCAAAACCTGCCAGTACCATTATGACATTATGCCAGTGAAATAACGTGACAGCACAAACATTGGCACGTTCACACGTTAAGCAACACTCATTAGTCATCAAGATAAGTGGACTCCTCATTATCACTCTTGACAGTACCAGTTTTTAAATGCTACTGGCTGACATTTTTTATTTATTGTGTATATTGTAGACTTTGAATCCTCTTCAAATGCATCTCAGAGAAGTTAGGCCACAGTACAAAACACATAAACATAAAACCTATCTATAAAAAGATGTAACAGGTGACAGGGTCACATACTGTAGAGGAGGCCTGTACACAAATAGGCCTTTACCTCTGCCGTCTCAAGCTGCGAGTGATATTACCTTCAGAGCCGACACTTCTCGCGTTTTCAAGACTTCTACATCCCGGGTGATTGATAATTACGCAGCGACTGAGGAACTCGTCAGGTTTACAGTGGACCTGAACAGCTGTGATCACATTTCACATGCACGTGGACTGTAATAGCAGTTGTAGAAACAGCAGTATCGTGGTAACAGAGTTGTAGCTGTGGTAGTGGTTATAAAAGTATCCACTGAAGGGATCTGTCGTCGGATTGTGTAAGCCCAGTTTCAGTTTCCACATCGCAAGCACAGAATTCCTGAGGTAAACGCTAGATAGTTTGCGATGTTTTTCACTTTTATTTCGGACATGGAAATGGTAGGAAAACCAGAGCCCAGTGAATCCTCACAGGCTGCCACACCTTGGTATGCCAGTGACACACAGAGAGAGAGAGAGAGGCTGTGGTTGCAGATCAGGTGATGTTGCAAGGTGAGGCTTGTATGTGTGTGGGCAGATCTGGAATGCCAGCATAAGAGAGGGTGTCCTTTACTTTCTGTTGTACAGCTGATCTCAGGTGCTGCCATGTAACTGCCATCTTTGCCACAAAGATAAAAAACAAAAAACACTTCCGAAAAGGTGTTTAACCTTGTGCCACAGTGAATAGACTTAAAATGACCTGCCAGATGGCAAATGACTATAAACACACACGTTCACTTTCACTTGTGGCATTGTCACAGGAGGCTGCTGCATTTCTGTGTTTAGACAGCCTTCCTGCAGCTGTCACCTCCATTCTTTCAAGTGTGGGAATGCAGGGCGTGTGTGTGTGTGTGTGTGTGTGTGTGTGTGTGTACTTCTTTCCTACCTCTTTCATTCCCTAGTCCTCATGGAGACCAAAACCTGGTCCTATTTTTTTTTATATTATTTGAATTGTGGTTAGGTTAAGGTTAAAGTTAGGGTTAACTGTGGTCAAATGAATAGATGTCAATGCAGTGTCTTAACAAGAATAGCTGCACAAACCTGTGTGTGTGTGTGTGTGTGTGTGTGTTCTTGTATGGGTATCTTTGTGAGGACCAACATACTTATAAACCTTAAGGGTGTGAGGACATTTCGGGAAAGTGAGGACAGTTTGGCTGGTCCTCGCGTTCTTTCACCACTTAAAGGGATTTTTGAGGGTTAAGCCCTGGTTTTAGGGTGTGTGTGTGTGTGTGTGTGCGTGTGGGTGTGTGTGTGTGGGTGTAAACCCGTGAATCAAAGGATTCACATTTTGGAAGAGTGAGGCCTTTTTTCTGACTGGTCCTCACAACTGCTAAGGGCTTTTTGGTTTTGTGGCATTAGGATTAGGTTCAAGGTTAGGGTGAGGCATTAACTGGTTATAGTCAAAGTTAGTGTTCATTAAGTGGTGACGGTTATGGCTAGGAATATGGCTTTGGTTTTGACTGGAAGTCATAACAAGAATATGTGTGTGTGTGTGTGTGTGCGTGTGCATGTTGATGACGGGCAGGTGCCTTCATGTACCAGCCTGCGTCTTTGCCATATTACACAGAGTCACAGGTTGTGAGTGCTCAGGGTGCAGCTGCAAGTGCTGGTGAATGCGGTAAAGATGGTTGAGAGGAACGATGTGTATGACAGCTGTTTTTGGAATGGCAGTTCATTTCAAGGCCCGTCTGTCACGATGGCTTCGCCGAGAGCCTGTTCCTGCTTGTTGTTCTCTTTCAGCAAACAGCAAACACTCCAGCGAGTCCCTCTTTGCACCTGTGAGGCTGATGAGGTCTGTGAGCTGCTGCCACATGGCTGTGAGACAGGAATGAAAGAGAAAATATTCCTCCTTAAAGATGGGGAGATTTTTGGAGATGCATATTTTTGTTTTTCTCTAACTCCGGCCCACACATTCTCCCAAGTGATCTCTCATAAGGTGAACAGAGCTTTGACATGTCACTAATTACTCTTTGACACGAGGTCTCTGGAGTCTAGCCTTTTGAGTTTCCATATTTGCCCCAAAGACTATAGAGCAGGGGTCTGTAAAATATTGTGTGTGTGTGGGGGGGGGGGGTGATTTCTGGGGGAAAAGTAAGGAAAATTCATCAAAATGACTGAAATGTCTCCTCTGGTGACTATAAAACCACAAACTCTGCTAATGTGATAATAACATGTATTCAGCTCCACTTCAGTCCCCCCACAGGCAGTGGTAAGATGTAAGTAAGTACAGCAACTCATTTATGGTATAACTTCACTGGAAATGAATGTGGTACTTTTAGTCCTGAAAACTTAAAGTACACACAAGAAATATACTGTAATGCAGAATACAGTCTCATGTCGCGTTAATCACCCAGCAATTACCAGCAACAACATTAAAGTGACTGTTACTGATGGGAAATCACGTTATATTCATTATTTCCTAGTCGCGATGTGATACTGATGCTTTTTTTTGGTCGTATGTGATTGTAAATCTTTGGTTTGACAAATATTGGCGTACGAATACACTTAAAAATTTCCAATAAAAGGAATTTAGTAAGTAAGTGACAGTAAGTTTTCCTTTACCTTGTTAACCAGTTTTGATATCCTCAGATACACGCTGAAACTGGTCAACAAGGTAAAGGAAAGGAAAACTAACTCTTTATTCCTAAATTCATAAGTGTGATTACATTTTGCAATTACAAATGTGTTCTTTTATTCAAGTGGAATTACAACTGTTGGCATTTACACACTGTGACACCATTCTTATACTCTGCTGCTTCACTTAAAAAAAAAAAGATGACCTCACATACCCTCATGGGATAATGTTGTCTTATCTGATCTGATATAAATTTCTACCATTGACAAAATACAATGGAGGTTAATTGTAGTATATTCTCGACGATCAGAACACCAAGAACCTTGTTGAGATAAAATCAGTAACATCTTTTAAAAATAAAAACTGAATTAAAATCATCGGGCGACAGATTCTTTTTGTACAGATGAAGTCATGTGAGCTTAAACAGGTTGAGGAAATGGAAACATCTTGCGAGTGAAACACGACACGGTTCAGGCTGAACTTTACTCTGTAAAAAACAACGGCGATAAGAATAATTGGAACGTTTCAAAAGAAAGGTTTCAACAGTGACAAACGTTTTGGAGCCGACCATCTGTGAACCATTAGAGGGACTGCACCTTTAGGCCGCTTTGCACTGACTTTGAATTTTGGACGCGATGGTGGCAGCATGATTGGCCCAGAGGTAATTGTGATGTCAGGTATGATCAGCTCTCCTCTGTTCTGCACACGTATAGAAGAGAGATCTTTAACTTCTCGTTTTCTTTTCAGCTGGTAAATATAATGCACGTCTGTGTGCAGTTCACTGACGTCACCTGCAGCGTTTAAGTGTTAACGTTCCAACTTCTGAAACAAGTTAGGTCCGGATGGCAGGTTTCATGACCGTAAAGATTCCTGGCATCTGAGAAAACCAGTGAAATCCACTCTGCATGGCTGCCTTTGTCCTGGTCACTTCAAGCTGAAGTAGGATGAAAAAAAAACCCACATATTCTCAAGGTAGAAATTTACAAGCAACTTCACAAGAGGGTAATAAGCCGAGTCTGGGAACGACGGGTAACTTGAAACAACCTCCTCAAAGAATGCAAAATGACCAAATATTACTATTGTCAGAAGCACGACGTTCCGGTTTACGCAACTTAAAAGGCTCCACAGTCTCTCAACAAGACATAAATCTATGTGAAACTAGACTTTGGTAATGGCCTAAATCTCTGGTGGGACCACAGTTTTCCATAAATCATAACATGGCTGAGGTTTGAGGGCGGCAGCGATATTCTTGTAAACAGCTTATAGCTGTTAGTGCCCTGGCTGCTTGAACAGAGACGATTCAGAAACCAGCAAAGCATAAAAGAACAATTAGCTTTCCAGCAAACACAAACTCGCACACAACCCTGGAGAAGAGTCCTGACTGTCCTGAGTAAATGGCAAACCTTTGTGTTGTTGCTTCTTTTAGTTCCACGTGATTGTTTTCCAGTATTACAAAATTCCAACCCCATAATTGTCCCCACAAGTGTGCTCACCACTGATGGGCCAAAGCGAGCCGAACAATCAACACATCCTGATGGGAATAATAGGTCTTTGTTCTCTCTCCCCCCCCCACACACACACACACACACACACCACGTCTGGAAAACCTTTTCAGAGTGAGTCAGGCACATGCTCACTGTTTTCAAACCTGCACCCACTTCAGGAGAGCTGAATCTAGTTTTGCCATGTGAGTGCTCAAGGACCAGTCTCAAGTCTCTCACACTTATTCACACTCGCTGACAGACACGGCTTCTGGAGGCAGAGAGTGGTTAAACCTAAAATAGAGCGAGAATGACAAACGAAAGAAAACAACACACAAGCATGCCTTTTAGTTTCTCTCAAATGTGACACACAACCACAAATCATCTCCCTGGAGCCAGATCACGACACTAAACCCTGACGCTCCGAGGACAGAGACAGTCGCACTGCGATATATACAACTGATGCTGAGTTAACATGTGCATGTGGACATTTTTTTTTTGGGGGGGGGGTGAAAAATTGTATACTATACCCATACCCATACATTACGCTCTCTGGCCACTTTATTAGGTACACATTCCACCTCACAACGTGGCAGGAGTGGCTGCTGTAGCTCCAGGGCTTCGAGAATAGACTGTATTCTCGAAATAGACCGACTGCACATAGTGTCATGCTTTGAAAATAGAAGCCTCAGAATTTGGACAAAAGTAGCAGTTAGCCACCAGGGGGCAACTGCACTCAGTTTGAATGGAAGTGGATGAGAAAATGAGCCTAAATCTCACTTGATATATTATACAATATCAGTAAACAAAGTTTTACAAACAGAAGACCACGTCCATGATCGGACTTGCACTAAGTTGCACTAAGCTGCACTTTATTACCACGTATTTGAAGTTTTACATTTCGTTGTGTCTTATTTAAGTCTTTCATTTAATCTTTCATTATTTTTGTTATTTGTTATTTATTGTGTGCCTTTAAGCCGGGAGTCGCTGCAAAATTTCGTTATGTCCTCATAATGACAATAAAAACTCTTGATTCTTGATGATTATTTACAGTCTGTGACTTCATGCTTTGTAGTGTTGTGTGTGTGTGTGTGTGTGCATGGTCTTCTTCTTACCTTGGCTGTAGCAGTCAGGTTATGTGAGGTACTGTTGTCCGTCTATCATCTTGAACCATTGTCCACATTTTCTTCAGAAGACTCTCTGCAAACCCCTGGAGATGTCAGAAGTTGCTTAAAACACTCAGACAAGCACCGACAGCCTTTCTCCTCCGTTGCTGATGCTCAGTTTGAACTTGTGATTGGCTAATTAGAAGTTGAACAGGTGAGCCTAATTAGAGTAGATTGCTGATGTCAGACAGCAGGCCATGATGTCACCTCTGTGACCTGTGACCTGCCGTCAGTCACGTGATCTACTTCCACCCGAAAACATGACAAACAATCACATGCGATGTTTGCTCGACACTGACCTTTCATCACATTCGTCCTTGGGAAGCATGTGTGTTTAAGTCAGCGCTTATTACAGGATGGATTTAAAGCTGAAGTGCATTAAGGTGAGTTTGAATTCAAAGACCAATGGAAATTTTGCAGAACGTGCACATTGTAAACATTTTCTCAGTGACTTAATACATCCTGTGTATTTATCTGCGTGACCTTTGTCTCTTTTCCTTCCAGGCTGTAACACTCCGGTGGGTGAAAAATTAATTTCTTTGCACAGCCCTGTGTAAATCTCTCAGATTAAAGCTTTTACAATCTGGCTCCAGCCAGTGTTTATCTCCCACACATTCCCCTCATCAGTTATTTTACTGTGGGTAAACAGTAATGAGAGAACAAACACTGGCATATTGTGTATCACAGCGCTTACACGGTACACGCACATGAAGATTAGACGTGTCTGTTTGAGTTGTTCTTTTATTAATGCTGCCGTTTGTACTTCTGTGATCATGAGGATCTTTATTGTCACTATACAACCGATTGCACAACGAAATTGCGATGTCAGAGGCAGGGTTGATCAGAGCCGTGTCACTGGTGGGCACATAACAAAGAAAAGAATGAAGATATTTCTCAACTCAGGGGAAACTGAGGTTGGGAAGCACAATTCTTCAAAAATACATCCCCTATTCTAGTAATACAAAGCTGAATGCAAATCAGTGAAGAATTCCTTTAAGTAGTTTCAGCAGCAAAGTTCTTCAATGATGATTACTGGGTGAGCTCACCTGTTGGATACACATATTAGAATTAGAGACAGCATGAGCATCAAAAACATTCATAGAAAGTATCTATCTATTATCTATTTAATCCGTCTGCGCTGCTCCCATCTCCAGACGGATTGTCCAAATAGCAGCATGAAATGTGAGCGTTCAGTGCCAAGAGCACAGCAAGCACTTATCAATGCAAAACCAACCTCGGCATTTTCAGCATTCTTGTCATTTTCTAACTCAACTCGGCCTTTCACAATGTCATCTTGTGGCAGCAAATTTAAGAGGAGAATAGCTCAGCAGCAAGAATGAGGTCTACTTTAAGGACAAGGGCACACGACTCCTCCTCGACTCGTCTTCAGCGCCTCAGCCTGTAATCTTAGAGGAGCCGTGAATGTGGAGAAGAGCGGGGGAACGACAGGGAAGTGTCTTTCATTGCTTATAAAGTCCCCTGCTTCTTCCCACACTTTGTGCGTCACTGTACATTTCTTCTCTAGCCATAAATCATTTGTGCCTCACCTTTCCCGCGTGGTCAGACTCCTTTCTCTCTACTGTAGACATAATGAGAGGGCAGAGAAAATGAGTAAATCAAGGGTGTGACCCTCTTCACCCTCACACAACTGCAGCTGCTATTTCTCAGTGTCGTCCCTGCGACTGGCCTTGATCTATCTGCCTCCGACTTGTAATGATGAAGAAGAAGTGCACATAATACATTACAGCTGCTGGTTTTCGGCTACACAAACAACAGCATGACTTCACGGCAGAGACGTTCTCTGAAGACTAAAACTCGTACAGTAGGTTGGCGTCTGTATCTGATTGTAATTAATTGCACTCTAAGGAGTAGGTCCAAAAATAAAGTAGGATGCTGCAACTTTGACCACCAAACTTCCCCCAAATACTGTTCTGATTGCCACTAAATCCCTACTGGCCTTCTTCTGTCAGCTCGTGTTCACTTGAATTTGATGGGTGCAGCCGGAAACCCTAATGTTCAGGCCACAGACTTCGAATTTCTCAAACCATGGAGCAGTTTGCCTCAGGGATGAGTCCATAACTGCAGCTTTGACAGCACAGCCCCGCTGCTCATTTGCCTCCATCCGTGTCCATTTCAACACTGTTGTGAAGGAAAAACCTGAGCCACAGACATAGTTTAACAATGTGTCAGTGACTATAAACAGGACATTAAATAACATGTTTTATAAATAATAAAGAGGAGAATATATGAGACAAAAGAAGCGTGCTCCCAT
This sequence comes from Solea solea, assembly GCF_958295425.1. NCBI lineage: Eukaryota > Metazoa > Chordata > Actinopteri > Pleuronectiformes > Soleidae > Solea > Solea solea. The sequence continues at coordinate 18,826,693 of NC_081144.1, read as the reverse complement.
ACAGTAATATAAAACAGATAGAGCATGCAGACCTATGCATATAATTCTTCCTCACCAAGACAGACATGTCCAAGACAAGATCTCCCACAATCCCCTCTGTGGTATACCACAATTAAAAAGGATAAGTGGGGTTGTATAAGATATTTATGCAAAGTCAGCGTGCTACATGTACAGAAGACAGCATTCACGGCGCTGCTGCTGCTGCTGCTGCTGCTGCTGCTGCTGCTGCTGCTGCTGCTGCTGCTGCTGCTGCTGCTGCTGCTGCCGCCTGTTTAAAGAGGATGAAAGGAGAACCTGAGAACATGATTTATGTGCTGTTGTTTTCTGTGAATGTCAACCAAATCAAATCTGCTTCATTTGTAGAGACCAAAATGCACAAGTCAGTCAAACTCTTCACGTGGAAAAAGTGGAAGACACCTCAGGAGGAGCCACAGAGGAGGAGGAGGAGGAGGAGGAGGAGGATCCTTCTTCCAGGACGGACAGATGTGCATTAGATGTCATGATTACAAAGCAGATCAACAAGGTAATAAATTAAAAAGAAAACATTTACTTCAAGGTCCAACTGTAAAATACAATGAATCCATCCATGTTCTTACTGATGTGCTGCCTTTTAAAACACACTGTTGCACTGAGGAAATATTGTCCCTTAGAAAAGGGACAATATAGTAAAGCTCAAATGTTTAAAATATAGCATTCATTTGTGTCATTTTTATGCATTTATAACTCATTTTCTAAACACAAGTCTTATTCCCTCTCCTAACATGTGCTGAATACTGTACTGTGTGTAACACACTTACTCTTCATAAGGTCTTCTACTATCACTATAATCAAATAAAGAAAATAAAAGTCAATCAAGGCTCAAAAGCTCATGGTTGCTGAGGTACATTTTACAAAAATAAAAAACTTTTCTCCAAACAACGAGCTGAAAACATAGCCGCTATGTCTGAGTGACACAGCTGTCGTTCAGTCATTTACTGACATCTTCTGACTGCAGAATGAACTGCAGCACGGACTCAGGAAAACACTGAAGGTAGTTTTCACCGTTCAAGTGGCTGCAACTCTCAGACACATGCGGCACATGCATGAACATTAGAATTTCTTCTAAAAGAAATAAAACGCCAAACCAGAGTGACTGACCATTTAATGATCTTCAGAAGTAAGTTAAACAACAATTTATTTTACAGTTTAAAATGTCCTCATGGAGGAACAGCAAAGTACACTGAAAATGAAGATTGATCAAAAGACAGTTTTCATGTTAATCACTGTTGTTGTTGTTGTTGTTGTGTGTGTTTTTTTTTTTTTGTATTTTCTTTCCATTTGTTTATCAAAAAATTATAAGTGCCTTCAACACAACCATGAGAGGATTCAGCTTGCAGTCATAGAAATATTTACAACACAAAACTGACAAGCATGGTTTTTACTTTCAACATCGGTTTCACACGCCTCGCCTCCCGTCTCTTTCAGACTGCACACAAAACAAAAACAAAAATAAGGACCCTGAAGAAAGACAATTAGAACGGGGAAGATACACAAGAGCACAGATTAAGGACAATAGTATTTACAGCTCGGCTCAAGGAGACATTTAAGGGATGGAGGCAGATGATCAACACATCCATTAGCGGCATTATGTCAAGTTCAAGTCACATTCATTGCCTTTTATGATTTTACTTGATTTAAAAAATAAAGCATGCTACAGTAAAGACGTCATGAAGTCATGGCTTAATGACCTCAAGATGCACAGGATGATTTCCAGACAGCAGGGGGCAGTAGAGGACCACACTACAGGGACAGAAAGTCGAAATAAACTGAACATTGAACAAAAGGAAACCCCGACAATACAATGGTTTCTTGAAAATATGGACACAAAATGTAAAGCACTGTAGTAACAGAGTTGGGCTGATGAACAATACCAAAAAAGGAATCAAGTCTGCCCTCTGAGGCAAAATACAAAGTCACATATGAAAATAGGTTCTGAACAAATTTTGTTTTAGATACATAGTGAGTGTTTGCAAAAGATGTTTTGGCACAGAACTTTAAAAAATATTTTTTTCATGAATAGCACTCCCGGATCCTGAAAAGATCCTTTCCATCATTCCCCTCCATGCCCTCGCCTTAACTAACAAACAAACAAACAAACAAAACAAAACAAAACAAAACAAAACATTGAGATTTTCATGATCTTGTAAAATAATTCACTTGGTCTCTTGACATTGCTTCAGTCTTTAAATATTTATAATATTTACAGTTTCACAATTGTCCACAATACCCTTAGGCTTAAAGAAGATGCAAACAAAAATAGACAAATTAAATATTCTTTATATAGTCCCCTGTTGAGGCATTGAGTGTAAACTGTACATCTCTTAACGTCCCCTCATGAGTTCCTGGGGCAAGGAACCCATCGGGATGGAGCCTGGAAATGAAGTAGAAGTTGGCTGATGGTGAGGGAGTAAATGCAGTTTGACTAATCAGGCTGAAAAGATTCTTGATCAATTTCCAGGCAATGGTTCCTCATATATCTTCTGCAAGCATGGCTGATTACAAGATTCATTCTATAACATGGATCATATTATACTCAAACCTGTACACAGTTCACAACGTTTTCCCCTAACATAGTGCAATGACGTCTCACATTGTTTTTTTCTATAAAAAAAAAAAAAAAATCACTTTTATGAAGGTAAAAAATATCCCATAGGAAGGTCTCAATCCATAGCTTTATGGATGCTATGAATTAGAAAAGGCATTGCACAACACCTCCAAAAATGGCATAAAATGAAATGAGTAAACAGAAATGATCCAAAATCCTCCTTTGACCCTTCATGTCCTTTCCACACAAGTATAGTTTTTTGGAATTCAACGTCTCTGGGTGATTTAAGGACTTGGTGAATTGAAGATAGAAATGGTCGAGTGCATGCGAAATTAGATTTTTTTTTTTTTTTTTCTTTCAATTCAAACTCAGAAAATATGAGGCAATCCCAGTTTACTGGAGTCCAAAAGGGCTGGTGTTGGCTTTGTTGAAGAAGAAAAAAATGGAGGTAATTAAACAGAGGCGATGACAATCATGAGGTGAGGGGAAATGCTGGAGATGCTGTTGAGAAGATCTGGTGCCAGGCGAGAAAGGTGGCTCTCAGAGAATTCACATGGCGGGAAAATCTGCACCACATAGGCTGGCTGTGAGTCGAAACAGAGAAAATAATCATCTGTTATGAGGCAGAATATCATTTTTTTGTTTTTTTTTTTACATTCTGGTAAACAAAAAAAGAAGAAAGAAGAGCAGGAAAAGCTCCGGTGGCCTGACCTGATTCGAGCCAGGGTTGGGTACGTTGATGATTCCAGCTGCCTGTTTGGCTTGCAGGTAAGTGATAAAACCACTTTTCAAGGCTTGGGTTTGACTGAGGACATCGTCTTGATCTCGACCACAGGGTAGAGCCAGCAGCAAACAGTAGTCATTCTCCATCTGTCATCAGTGATCAGTCTTAATTATTAAGGTAAACATAAAACACACCCCTAAAACTAAGCTGCTGAGTAGTACGGTGTGTAAGCATTCGCTATTGGAAACTGGGCGTAAACATGTCGAGGAGAAAAACAAAGCTGCAGATTCACAAGGAAATCATTTAAAAGAATACTTCACCGATTTGCATTTAGCTTTGTATTACTGGAATAGTAATCTGGAGGCGTACAGCTGTTCTACCAGCAGTAGATCATATCAGCAGTTTTACCTTTAGTTTGAGCTTTACCATTCCATGACACATCAGCTGTCAATAATGCCAAAAGATAGTTTTAGTTTGTACATATTTTATGAATAATAGAAGTGACTGCTAACCTCACTGACAAAGTATTGCTTTGCCAGTTAAAGGAATACTTGACTGATTTGCATTTAGCTTTGTATTACTAGAATAGTAGTATTTTTGAAAAATTGTACTTCCCAACCTCAGTTTCCCCTGAGTTTCTTTGTTAGCCACCAGTGACACTTGGTCCTGTTAGCATAGCTGTTAGCAAAGATGGCGGACACTGTTTACATTCAGGGAATGAGGTCCCGCCCCCCTACGAGTGGATCTAAAAAGTGCGGAATTAGCGTTGCAGTCTCAAGCCTCAGGTTGGGAAGCACAATTTTAAAGCTCAAACTAAAGGAAATGAACTGCTGATGAGCAGCTGTACGCCTCCAGATCATCAGCAAGCCAACAACTTCTGTCTGTTTGCCTCTGCCTTTCACAGGCTTATGATACATGTGCCCAAAAACAGATTAGTTGCTCACAGACTGGTGCCACACTTGCCCGACTTCTTCATTAAAATGACAATAGTTTGTTTTGCTGCCTAGAAACCTGTAACCTGTAGTATTAAAACCTTTACCATCAGCAGCTACAGGTGTCAACCAGGAATGAAATCTTAGCAATTTAAATTTTAGGACCTAATGCTCAAAGGCAGATAAGGCAAATTGGACACTCTAAATTGACCGTGGGTGTAAATTTGAGAGTGGATGGTTGTTGTGTCTGTGTGTCCCTGTTATGGACTGGCGCCATGTCCAGGGTGTGACCCCTGGATAAAGCGGTAGAAGATGAGTGAGTGAGTGAATGCTCAAAGGCAATTAATGCACTCACAGTCATTCTGCGTGCCACACTGTCCAACTGGGAAGCCTCAAGTCTCATTCTCTGGACAATACGGAGGAGAGGACCCCCCTCTGGCGGTGGCAGAGAGCGCTGGGACAGCATGGTGTTGCCAGACACAAAGTGCAACTGTACAGCAGCCTGGTCGTTTTTCAGTGCCAACAGGCCTTGCCATACAATAGGATATTTCTGGAAAGACAAAAAAAATATGATTGATATAATTAATGTCTTTAAAAATGTGAATGCTCACACTGCTGGTCTGTTTGTCTTCCTACCGTCAAAAGCTGCACCGTGTCAACAGAACGGTGTCCCGAATGTTCCAGCTTAGCGTTGGGCCGTGACTGCAGTGAACTTGATGGAGGTACTGCGGGCTGAGGTGTTGATAGAAAGGCTGGTGGACCTTTCTGTAGAGACAGATCTGCCTTGTGAGTAAGACTCATGGGGGAAGTCATGGGAGACTGGTACGAAGGTGAGACTGTATCCCCTTGTATTCTAGAAATGTGGGAGATGTCAGTCGAGGTAGCATGGTGAAGGTGAGAATTCTCGGGTTTCAAATCACTTCCTCCTCCATGTGCCTGAGACATTTTGCCCCTGTGACCCAGGTCAGGTTCTGGAAGGACCTGAATTAAAAAAAAAAAAGTACATAACAAATTAAGAGAGCTATATTTTGTATGAATATTAGTAATGATGCTAGTAAAATTAATGCTAATATACAATAGTTGCACAAAGGTAGATAATAAAAGACAGTAAAAGTATATCAAGTGACCTGTGATGGTGCAATCCCCTTGTTAGCAAGGCTGTGTCCCTGTGAAGGATGTCCTGGAAATTGAGATGGGAATCCCCGCATGTCCCGATATACTGGAAAGGAGCCGGCACCTCCTGGATGCATCAGCTGAACTCCATGAGGCAGAGGAGACCCCATGACTGGACTAGAAGAATGGACTCCCCGGATTCTACTTTCATTGGCAGGTGGATGTATCAGCTTTCCTTCTAGTGGTTTGAGTGACTCTTTTGTGGAAAGTTCAATTGTCTTCCCGACAATAGGACTCTTAGAAGGTCCAGAGATGTTGCCTGTAGATATTCCAGACTCTGATGAGCGTGACTGTCTTGCATCTACACTGGCCTGCTCTCCCAGTTGCTGGTGCATGAGGATGCGCTGGTGCATATCTCTGTACTGGTCCATTCGTATGCTTGAGTGTAGCCCTCTGTGATCACTGCGAATCATCATTACATCGGACTGATGTTGGGGCACAGATGGTCTAAGGGTTTGATTAAAGTGTCGGCCGTCTTCTTCTGTTACACCACTGCAGCTACTACCTGACAATGACCGCTGTGGACTTGAATGAGACTGTAATACCATTTCACGGATAACATTAGGCTGCGGTGTGTTTGAGCGCTGTGCAGGTCCTGTGTGTGGGGAGGAAAGCGTGTCTCCTCTCCTTCCATAGTTCATTCCAGAAATTGGAGGGGTGTTCATCCTGGCTTCATGACTCATTGACTGTGTGACACTGTGAGGTTGAATTATAACAGAGGACTGTTCTGAGTGTGGATGGTGCATGCTAGAATGATATGTAGATATTGGTTGCATGCCATGACCCAGAACAACAGAAGTTCCAATAGGAGAACCACTCGGAGGACAGGCTTTGGCAAAAGGGGAAGGAGAGTGAACAGCTGTTCGAGGAGATTGGGGTTCTTGCTTAAGATGCAGAGCTGACCGGTCAGATTGGACACCTGGGCTGGGGCTCATGCGAGTTCCAGACAGCGATGGATGATGTGGACTCATTACTGGACTGAGGTTAGACTGCTGAACAGCTTTGCCAATATCCATTTTTTTTGGTAGAGATTCTGTCCCCAGTCCTCTCTTGCTGTGTTGCTGTTGTATCACTGCTTGGTTGTACATTAAAACTTGAGGAGAACTAACTGGCTGCTGGAACATTTTCACCACACCACCCTGGGTTGATGTGTGGTATGGAGATTCAGATTTGTCATAGCCAAAACTCTCCTGTTTAGCACTAGAAATAACAGGCTGAGCATTGTAGGACTTGCCAGTCAAGAGGACTCCTGTGTGCCCATATGCTGATGCAATTGGAGCTACTTTTGGAGTAGGAGACTGGGATGATGTGATGACTGGCTCTTGTTTTATCTGAGATTTGGACACAGATTGCTGAAACTCTATATCGCCAGCACTAGCTTGAGGGATTTGACTAATTTTGGCTCTCATCCTGTGGGGCCCCTCAGTTTTCTGACCTGAATAACTCAGAACAACAACACCCTCTGATGTATTCATCCTTAGGCCTGGACTGGAGCCTGTATTGTAGGGTGTGGTCTCAACAACAGAGCGCCCTCTGGTTCCATCCTCTACTATATCCATGCCATGGTAGCGATTATTCTCATTGGAATTTGATCTAAATTTCTGCTTGGGAATAGTTAGGCCAATACTTCTGTTGCTTAGAGAAATTCGTGGGGTTTCCTCTGTATCATAGGGCATTGGAATTCGACTTATTACTGAGGTAGCAGGAGAAATTACTGTATGCTGCGTCTTCTCCCCACAGTTCTGCTGGGACTCTGTTAGAGGAGACGGTTTGCGGTGTATGGACTGGATGGGGAAAGGTGGTCTCTCTTCTGAACGTAACTGTCTTGAATTCACTGTATCGGAGCGTATTTCAGTCTCTGACATCCGTAAAGGATCTGACAGTACAGATGTCACGATCGTTGTAGGTATAGAATTGCTATTTGATGCAGACACATATTTGGGTTCCATTAAAATTTTCCTTAAAGTACTTGAACTTGGGTCAATATCTGACGCCTTGGTGTCGGGGGGCATTGGAGGATTTGTTGAAGGGGTTCCTCCAAGTGTAGTCGATGTTGGTACAGTGGAAGTAACCACTGTAACATGACATGAAGGTGCAACATAGATTCTACTTTCTTCAGATCTCTGAGGCCAATCAGGTGTAAGTGGCATTTTGGCTGGCCGCAGCAGAGGTACACTGAATTGGGATACAGCCTGTGGGCGCGCAGGAGTTGGGGTAGATGGTTCTGCTGCTCGAGGATGGTTTTTACAACTAAAGAGGTTGCTTGTGCCTGAATGGAAGGCAGATTCTTTGGGTACAGGTTGTTCAACGTCTGGCTGTTCTGCCTCTTTCGGTGTGTCTACGGTTATAGCACTTGTAACATCACGTCGACACGTTGCAACAGCAGTGACGACAGAGGTTGCTATAGATACCCCAGCTGCAACCGTGACTGCTTTTGAATTAATGGTTTCTGGGTCTTCTGGAATCGACTCGGGCAGCTTGACTGGAGAGGGCTCTGGTTGGGAAATTTCTTCAGGAATATCACCTTTCTTGTTAGGTCCACCTTTACGACTTTTCGACTTCTTTGGGGTCTTTGCTCTAACCTTTCCTGTTTTCTTGGGTGTTTCAAGAGGAGGGGGGTCTTCAGTTTCTTTAGCCACTGTTGCTTTTGGGCTGGGTGTTAGGGGACCATCATCTGAATCTGCTGCAAGGATATTGTTGATCACCATGTGTGTTTCAGGTTCCATAATCTCATTAGATGAAGATGATATCAAAGATTCAGGAGTAGGAACAATAGCAGTGTATGTAGGAGGAGCTGTGAACCCATCAGTATCTCCACAAAGTTCTTCTGCTGTAATGGAATCAATAGCAGCTGCAAGTTCAGTTTCACTTGCAGGATTAGCTCGTTTTTCCTCCTCAACCTCAACGTCTGGCTCCACAATAACAGGAGGCAATATAGGGGGTTGATCTGGAGGTGGTTCCTTATATGGCCGAGGAGGTTGCTCAACTGTAAGTTTGGCAATATTTTCCACTGCCTGCTCTAATTCCATCTGTTGTGCTAAGAGAGTAGCTGGATCAGCAGGAGGTTCAGGTTCTAATAGAGTGTCATCCTTTTCCTCTGTATCATGCTCTTGTGATTCTTTTGTGAAGTCAATTACCTTTGTTTCCTCATTCTCTTGTACCGCAGTCTTGGGTTTTGTGATAGCAGGAGCTTCAAATGACTCACACGCATTGTCCTCTGCACGAAGTAAACCTTTTACATCATCAACGCTAACACGGATCTCAAGATTTTTTAAATTGTGTGACATATCTTCGGTGACCTGCTTGATATTTCTTTTCAACCTTGGAGTTTTTATTTTAATACTCTTTTCGGGCCGTCTTTTCTCAGAGGAGCTGGTGTCTATCTTTTCATCATCAGTAGATTTCTTTCCATCAGAATCTTTTAAATCTTTTTCCTTCCTGATCACTGGTGGACTTGCGTTTTCTGTTAATTCAGGTAATGTTATGAACAGGTCTGGTTCAGCTTTAGGCTGGAGGTCTGAGTCATCATGACTTTCCACATCGGCTTGGTCGGCCAACACTGTAGTGCTACCAGGCTGTTTATCTATCCTACTTCCTTTCTTATTAGCTGGAGCAGATGAAGTTATGTTTGATGATTGCATTTTCTGAGTGCGTGGTGAACGCCATCCTTCAGAAGCTTTAACCACCTCTATAGCACTTGAGGTGTCTTTAACCTCTGCATCATCTTCCATCATTTTCTGCTGATCCCCTTTTGCTGGTGATGAATCCTCACCTCGTTTGATGCCTCTCTTCGGCGGACGCCCTCGTCTAGCGTTGGTGGTTGGAACTTGAACATCTTGCTGTGTTGGTTCTTTGTCAGTTCCACGTTTGCGCATGGACCGTGACGACTCAACTACCTCTTTTCCTGCTTGTTCATCTTCATGTAATGTGGCATACACTGATCTTACATTCCTACGACGTGTCCTCCCATGAATCAAACTTGACTCAAGGTTTTGTTCAGAGTCTGAAGCATGAATTGGTGATTTGGATGTGTTTTTAGACTCAAACGACGTCTTTGGAGCTTCTGCACGAGGAGATGAGGCCCTTTTGAGTTTCTCTCGATCAATCCGTTCACTCTTGCGCGTTGCAGGTTTCTCAGTGGCAACATTTTGGGGAGGCTGTGTGCTTCGCAATACTGATAGTGGTTTTGCCCTTTTACTCTTGGGCTGTCTGCGGTTTGGTATAGGTTTCATTTCAGCCTCTAGTTCTGGCATACATGCCTCACTATCTGTCTCAGTCTTCTGAGATTCCTCAAAGTGTTTGGTTTCCTCATTTTCTATTTTAGGTTGTGTCTCGATTTCAGATATGACTTCAATCTTTGTATAGTCAGAGTAATTTAACTGTCCACTTTCTCTTTCAAACACACTCAAGGAACCACCAGGAGTATGGGGCTTCCCTCCCACAGGGGGATTATGTTCCATTGTCAAACTGTCACAAATTTTTACTTTAGGTTCATTTAACTCCAATTTGATTTCCTTTTCAGGTTCTGAAACAGTAAGGGGAGAGATTACTGTTAGCTTAGGAGCAATTAATTTGATGTCTTCCATGGGAAGAGGACGAGGTGGCGAGACATCAAGAACTGGCTCTGCTTTTTCTTCTTTGACAATTATCACAGGTTGATCAGAGGATGGAGAAATTAAATCCCTCTTTTCTTGTGACATTTCTTTGGGGGAAGGAACAAAGGGTGAAACAGACAACATTATAGGTGGGCTGTCTAATATGTCATCAACCTTTAGAACTGGTTCAGATTCCTTATCAGACGGCTCACCATCACAATTCTGTCCAGGATCTGCCACTACTGAATCATTCTCATAATCAGGTGTGGGATGGTCCTTGTCCTTTTGTTGCTGAAGCTCCAAAAAACGACTGTGGAAAAGCACAGTGGGTTCTTGTGGAATGTCACCTCCCCCAGATTCAGTCGGTGGCTCAGTTGGTGGCTTACCAAAAGGTCTAACAATTCGAGTCTCTAAATCTTGGTCTTTACGTTCAAGATGCTGCAAACGCCGAGAATCTTGCTCAAAGATTGAACTGTGCAGGAAGCGAGAGGCAAACAGTTCCTGTCGCTCTTGGTCTTGTGGTTTAAGTTCCTCCTTTTTATCGTGCAGCTTTTCCACAGAATCAGTGCGAATCTTCTTCTTTTTCATATACCAAGAAGGAATAGGCCGAGGTGCTAACTCTACTTTGTCTTTATCTGAACAGCTGTGGGAGGTGGGAAAGCGTGAGGGAAGAAATGACCAATTATCTTCCCTGGAAGAATACAGCGTCTTGGCTCTCTCAAGGAGTGCTTTTGTATCAGGAGTTATAGTTTTGTCCAATGCAAAAGAATAAAACTTGTTCTTTTCCAAAGAGCCTGACAGTTTCAGGTCTGTCATTCTCTCATCGCGTTCCCTGAGGATGTAAGACAAGGAGCTATTGGACCTGTGTTTGTTTTCTACATCATCATCTGAATCAGACTGCACTTCACCAGGTTCTAAGTCTTGTCCAGGGCGTTTGCGGATACTTTCTCGTTTTACAATGTCACTTGGAAAAGTCATTTCCATTCTTAATGTATCCGACTTGATTCTTCTTTCCCAACGATGCATAAACTCCTCATCACATCCAAGCAAGGTTGCCTTAAGTTTTGGGAGCTCAGTGTCAGAGGACTGAAAACGCCTGCCTAAGCCCAAGCTGTTTTTTATTGATTCTGTGTGTGAACATTTTTCATCTGCTGTTGGGGATGATTTTCTTTCTTTCTTATTAAGTGACACCGAATTTGGGGCCGCTTCATCAGGCTCATTTGCAGGTAAGTGCCCAGTCCCAATTGAGGATGTCATACTTTGATAAATAACTTCATTCAACTTTGGCACACTTGAAAAATTCCGCTCACTTTTTGCAGTCATAATTTCAACGTCAAAATTCTCCATTTTCTTTCGTATACAGGAAGAGAGGTCGTTGGACAAGTCCTGAGTTGGTTTTCCAACATCATGTATGACATAATCCTTTTCAAAGTCATGAGTGTCATTACTTGGCGGGGTTTCGAACTTGACTTCATCAGGTTCGCCAAGCTTGGGTCGAAGCCACTGACTCTGTTCAATTGGATTTGTGCACATATCAGTCTGGTCAATGTGCACAAAGTCTTCGTCTCCATCATCAGAGTCTCTGCACTTCCTTCTCCCTGGTTCATTTTCAAACAAACCTTGTTTCTGTTGTTCTCTGAACTGATCCAAATCCAGACTGCTGCCATCTGATGTCTTTGTGAGACTTAAGCTGTTTTCGCTTTTTGAGCCCACTAAATCCATTTTTGGACAGGCAGACTCTAATAATTGGTCTGCAGAATCTTCAGACATCTCACCTAACCTTGACTGCCGCTCCACAGAAAGGCCTTCAGAGTTGCTTTCACAGTCTTGTCCATCTTTAGGGCTGTTAACTGTGACCACCCGTATACATTTATCCTTGTGGTGCTCCTTTTTAAGCATCCCTTTTATCAAAAGGTTCTTATCCAAATCTGGCTCCTTGGCATTGTTCCACAATTTATGATATCCAGGTCTGCCAAAGTCATCGTCACTAGTTCTCTTTTGTCGATCAGTTTTACCAGAATCTTCAAAGCGCCTTTTCCTTGCAGCTAAACGGTCAATATCCATGGAAATAATGTTGTCAGATCCCATTTCAGATTTCCCATGTTTTCTAGATTTTATTTTAGGATCCTTGTCAATAACCTCCACTAAGCTGTGCATAATTTTGTCTCTGGGCACCTTCCCATGTTTAGAGGTGTCACCTTTTGATGGCTCTGAGCGGAATGGAGGACTTCTCTGGTCAGCTGAAGGTGATGCCAATCTAGGACTGTCATTGCCACTCCTCTGATTTAGTTTTTCTTGGACAGCATGACCAATTAATTTTCCTTCTTTTTCTTTGACACGTGTTAACTGCACAACACAAGGCAGAAGGTCTAACCTTCCTTTACTTGAGCTTTCCTTTGGAATCTTACTGGCTTTACTTCGTAGGACAGACTCAGGGCTAACATCTCTTTCAGTCTCAGGTTCAGTCTCACATACTTGGATAATAGGTGATGCAACTTTGAGCTTCTTAACCCTCTGTTTTTCACTTTTGTCCTTGTCGCCTCGATCCTTACATCCAGCCCGCTTCTCCTTATCAACCAAATTCCCTCTTTCAAAATCAAAAAGTCGATCCTTCTCAAGTTTGTCAGATTTATTATACCTTTCAGAGCGAGCTTTTTCAAGTTTTTCAAATCTGGGTGGAGAGATTGAACTGCAGCTACCACTCCTATCAGAAGATCGACAACGAACACGCCGGTCTGAATCACTTAGTATCCTCTCCGAGAGTGAAGGAGATGCAGTGGGGCTAGCAGGACGACGAGTGGCAATGTGAGACGGGCTTTGGCTTCGCTCGATGGTCCTTCTACCATGATCACGCCCGCGATCTGTTTCAAAGCGCTCCCTTTCTCTTTCCCGTTCCCGTTGCAGATAGCTGTATTTGCGAATGTCCTGCTCATAAGGGTCAGCTCTGTATTCCCGATATTCCCGTGGATCTTCAAAGTATTGTGGATCATAGTAATCTCCCTGATATGGGTCCCATTCAGCGTAGAACTCTCGACTTCTAGCAGTGTATTTTCGACGTGGATCTTCAGTATATGTTCCTGGTGTTCGTACATTTTCATAATATTGTCTATCTGCTTGAAATTCGTATTGAGTTCGTCGGTCTTCCCTGAAAAGTAAAATAAAACCAAAAAAGCAAGGTATGAATACTTCGGAATCAGTATATTTGTTTTCATATTAAGGCAGGTTAAAGGTGAAATATGATTAAGCAATCTACACAAACCTTCTTTCCGAGAGAATGTCATAAAAGTCTCGAATATCCTGGCCAGATGACTGCATTGAACGGTAGAAAGCCATCTGACTTTCCTGATTGGCAAAGTCCACCTAAAAACAAATAAAAGAATGACAAGATGCTCTCTTTACAGCATTTCAGGCAAAGAACAAATAGTACAGAGCACCATTAAGCAATGTCTCCCTTGCCTTGATTTTACTGCCTCCTATCTTCCAGCCCTTTGTGTCTTTGACAGCTGCTTGTGCACATTCAATGTTATTATACAAGATGAGGGCCATTCCTTTCATTCTGTCAAATACAACCTATGGAGGACAGAAAAAAACAGAGTTACCAGATGCCAGAAATTAATCAATGGGCAATTATAAGGAAGGAAATAAGCAGACTTACCTTGACAACATGTCCGTAGCGGCAGAAATGTCGGGTAAGGAACTGCTCAGTTGTATTCGATGCTAATCCATCCAACCAAACACATGTCGTGGGCATACTCTTTCCAAAGCCCAGCTAAAAAAAAAGGAAGGATAAAATAAGAGCCAACCACTGAAAAATGTCAACAATTGAAGCTAATTGCACTGAAGTATGCAGTAGTTTAAAATGAACTTATTCTAACCTTTAGTCTGTTGTTACCAAGGTACTCGCCATCCATCTTCTTTATGGCCTTGCAGACACTCGCAATGTCACAGTATTGTAGAAATGCATACTGCGGGGCTCCGTTTACTTTCTTGATGTCAATATCCTGTGGAGAAAATGAAAACACAAACATGTATGTGTGCAGCATGGAAACAATTCTCGGATTCTCAACCACTTGACAATATCAACATACCACTATTTCTCCAAAGCGCTGGAAGATGTTAAGCAGGTCATGGTATGTAGTGGTCTTCTCCAGGTTTCCAATGAATAATGTCCGTGTGGCCTTTGGATGAAACTCGTCTATCCTCTCATCCAAGGGTCGAAACTCATTCTCACTTTCTGTCTCTGAAAAAGAATTTCTACGTGTGACCTCGTGCACTTGTGCCAATCGTCACATTTTTCTGCTGCAGTAACATATAGTTTGAGATTGAGTGAACCTACCTGGTCCATTCCAGGCCGTGACATCAATTTGCATGCCAAAAAAAAGCTTCCCCTTTGATGCTCCAAGTGCTTTCTCTTGGTCTTCTTGCTGGCGGAAAAATACAAGCCCATAGCGGTCCTCTGAAGCTCCGTGGATTTGAACAGATGTGACTTTTCCATGTTTCTTGAACTCATGGAACAAACCATCCTTCAGGCTCGTATCTATTGTAAATAACAAACGTTTAATTAAGTGTCTGTATTAAGAAAAGGAACAAACTATCGGCAATGACTTTTATTCATTGGTATTTCATGGTGATATAGAATTGCAATGCACCCAGTGTTCCTGCAAACACCACAGGAGTTCATGATAACTAACCTGTGGAGCGTACGGGAAGATTTTGGACCTTTATACCAAAGCTTTTACGCGGTTCATCCTTGTCAAGGGAGGATAGAGGAAGTGCTGAGGGTGCGGGAACAGCAGCAGACTGCACTGAACGTGCAGGAGAGTCATCGCTCGAACTACTGCTGGAATCACTGTGGTGAAAGAGAAACAAGAGACACAACTGTGAGGTTAGCGATATCTTTTTGACGTGGCTGTTATACCGATGCAATGCTTATGAACAAAGTCATTATATGACATAATATTACTATACTGCAAACAAACTGAACCCAACTTAGTATTTTCTAATAATATTTTGATATTTTTCCTTTTTTCCCCCCAAACTATTCACTTCAATTTCACACAGGCAGGTTGTGGTTCGGCATGGATCTGAGGGAAGCTATAAAAATTCCTCCATACTTCGTAAATGGAAGAAATGTGGAGAGAAAAAAACCCAACACAGGATTCTTTCTAAAGCCGTCTGCCCGAACTGAGCAATCATGACAGAAGGGGGTTAGTAAGAAAAGTGACCAAGAACCCATTGCTCACTCTGGCTGAGCTCCAGAGATGCTGTGTAGGGGTGGAAGAAACTTCAAGGAGAAACAACCATCACTGCAGCACTGCAGATCTGAGTGAGTTGAGGCAGAATGACCAAACAGAAAGTGACCAAAGACACGTGAAATCACCCAACAGGCAGAGAGAAAGAGAATTCTCTGGTCTGATGAAGAAAAAACACATTGAGCTGATGAGCGTCAGTGAAGCGTGGTGTCTGCACCATCATGCTAAACGGGGTAAAAACAGATTTCCTTGATGATAACCTGGACCACAGCTCTCAGGACTTGTGACTGGACAAAAGGTTCACCTCCCAACAAGACAATGTCCACGGCACACGCCCAAGATAACAGCAGCTATGTTTGGACACACACTTTTGTGGATGTCCTTGAGTGGCCCTCCAACAGTCCTGTCTTGAACCAAATCTAATTTGGTTCAGGTTTTTCCTTTTTTTAATATATTTGTAAAATGCATTAACTATTAAATATTATCAGGCATTAGTGGTATTCTAAATGTTTTCTGAAAGCTCTGTAATGTATATAGCGATGCATTAGCAACAAATCTCATATAATCATCATGTGTCATTCTTCCATTTGAAAACTGCGATACATTTCATCTACAGAGGAGACAGACGCAGCCCATTTTCTCCTTTTCACTTCATCTGCATCTGGCCATCAGCTTAAAAAGATGGATCCGTCAGTGGAAAATCAGCTTGCTGCCGCGTGCACCTTTATCCTCAAACCATTCCCAAGCCTGTCTGAGCTTTCTAGGCCCTCTGCTGTTTGTTTCCCTCTCACTTTCTCCTCCTGCGCTCAGACACTCCCGGAAGTGCTGCTGACGGAGCCTGGCCTGTGGGAGTGGGCAGGCAGCCAGCACTGGCCAGAAATTTCCAGTTCCAACTGGATCTCACGGAGGGGGGGAGCCATTACCCACACAGAGAGGTAGGCAGTGAGAAAAATGAAGCAGCCGTCTATTGAAATCCCCCCCCCAGCACTACCTCACAAAGCCACATGTGTCGCTGCGTGTCGACCACAGCTGTGGACTTTGTCCAAAGGTGAGGCCGTAAAACAAAATACAGACAAGTGCACACGGTGCTAAATTTATCCCAGGGAGAGAAATAGCTATGTTTTTATGTACGTTATGCATATATTTGATTTTCCCAAACTGGTAACTGTTGATTCCACTGCAGCACGTGTGCCAACAACCATTCAAATACTCACATCATACCTACTAAATAAAATAATAAACAAATAAATCATCATAATAACACATCACCATAACACAACAGTGCACAAAATGCCCATAAAACAACTGCCATCAGATTGCCTTGTATAAAAATGTCATTTGGTGCTAAGACCAGAAATAAAACACACTCCACAGCCATCATAATTATTTCCATGGCTTGTGGAGAGCACGTGTGTGTGTGCGACCGTAATACAATGATTGAGATCAAATCCTAATAAGACCAAATGTGTTTAATTACAGCAGCTACACAAGTGAATACAAATGTGTGTTTAGAGAAGTTCACTGACGATCGTGACCACATTCAGCACTTCTACGACGACACATTCACATCTGAATATGATACAATAGAGAAGACTCGTGTTCCATGACGTCATTCTTTAAGGAGGTGCCTCTGCCCATATATGGCTTGCTTTAAATTCTCAAAATTCATGCAGGCAAAGAAAGAGATCAAAGGCAGGGTGTTAGATTTCCCCCGTCATGGTGCGTCTCTCACAGCATGAACATGCAGATACTTGCATGCAATTGGCGTTGCCTGCGGGGGCGGAGCGTGGAAGTCTGTTCAAATTTTGAAAACGGAAAACCAAGCCCTGTCGTTGCGTACACACTTTCGCGAAAATGCAATGCTTCAAAAAGCATTAAATGTCAATTCCATGAAACATGATCAAGCCTTAGTGATATTTGCATACCATTAACCATTGCTTGTGCAAAGAGGAACGTAGTGTAACAAAGTGTCGAGAGTCCACTAACCAGGGATGGATATTAAACTGTTAAAGCTTGTTGATGAACTGGTGTGCTGTACAGCTGCAGAATTCCAAAGAGTCAGTATAGCCATACATATACAATACATAGGGGAAATTGCATAATTGTGTATTGTACACTGGATAGATGACAGGAACACAATGTTACCTCAGCCACAGCTTTTTAGATGGTCAGCAAGTGTTCCCATTGCAGTTTGAGTTGACAGAAACATTTGTTTACAGTCTCCTGCGCAAAGTCTTCACACATATTTAGCAAATCTAGAAAAGGTTGAAGGCCACATAGACCGGAAGCTCCAATTAACGCTGCATTTGTGTGTGTATCTGCGTCATTACCTCGTTTATGAAACCCTAAAGTTTCAGAACAAACAGTTCAGCCACTGCTGAGAAAATAGTGTTGTATTGTTTTCCTGGGCTCTGCGAAGCGGATCGGCACTTCCTTAATTTGATGTCGTCATCAGAAATCCTCACCACTCCTCTCACCACCGTAGCGCCTCCTGGTGCGGCACTAGTCCGGGCACATCCGGTTGCGTACATTCAACCGCAGAAAAGAAGGACTACTCTGGTTGTAGCTGCTGAGATGCAGAGCATCCACCGTGCCAGAGGGGGAGCTGTGTATCTGAGAGTTGGCCTATCTATTACGTCACTTCCAGGTACCTGGCCAATCACAGGACAGTGGGAAAGCTCTCGTTGGCTGGCCGATCACAACACAGTCCACATTCTGGGGGTGTGGTTTTGGTCTGAAACAGCGCGGCTGACGAGAGCGTCAGTGAGGAGATATTTTGATCGGCTCGTTTGCAGCGATTAGGAGGTTTTTAATCATGAAAACAAGTTAATATATGTAAGTAGACCTCAACATATATGTGTGATACAAGCATTCTATGTCACCTTTAATTAAAATGATCTAAGAATATACCGTGTTATTAAGAGAACAATAGCTATTAAGAATGTAGTGTGTAAATCCCAGATGACATAGGGCAAAGTTGGAGAACACCCTTGACTGGACACCTGTCCATCACAGGGTCAACACACAGAGACTAACAATCATTTACTCTCACATTCACACCTACTGTCAAGTGAGAGTTTTCAAGTGACCTCGGCGAGTAACCAGCAAACTGCGCACAGTAAAGCCCTCGGTCAAACCGGGATTCAAATCTGTGACCATCTCGCTTGGAGGCACCAGTGTCCGAGAATACACCCAAACCATAAAATGTACCTAATGAAAGAAGTCCCCATCATGCTCCACTGAGTCCTGGACTCAGACAGGAAGCAGAATGACATAATTAATGTTCTCAACTGGTTCAGTGAACACATGTAGCATTCAGTGTTCAGACTTACTCTGTCCAGCTCCCGCACAAGACAAGGATGCACAAAGCTCAGCAACATTCACGCACATGACGGCGAGATCAGCGCCACTCACCTGCCACTTGTACTGCTGCTGGTGCTGCTGACCGAGTCTGAACTCGAGGAGCGGCTCCGAGAGCCAGACCCGCTGTGGGAGCATGGAGGACGAGTAGCCTGACTTGCAAGTCTCTGAGGAGAGGGATTTCGAGAATGTGTCGAGTGCGGAGACCGGCTGCGACTGTGGTGGTACGGGCGCTCCCCGCGCCGGCCCCTGTCCTCCCGGTAAAGATCCCTGTGAACCACACTGGCCAAAGTAAAGGGTTCCCTGGTGCGAGACTCATAGCGAGACTCGGGTGTCTCAAAGCGACACGGGCTCCTGCTGTGGGACCTGTAGAAGCCAACCCCACTGGATGATGATCCTCCACTTCCTCCCGTTGTGGCCCCTGTTGAACCACTTGCTCCTGTGTTGCCAGCAACAGCACTAACGATAGTTCCAGCGACTCCTGACGACACTGTTGTACCACTTCCACTGGAGGTGCCAGACCCGCTCCCTGCTGTGCTTAGAGTCCTCTCTCTTGCGTCGCGATAATAGTCTGTCTCGTAGTGCCGCTGGCGCTCGAAACTGCTACCAGGGCGCTCGTGGTGTCCGTAGGCGCTGTGCTCATACGTCCGTTCCCGGCTTTCAGCGGCCCTGCCGAACAGGAAGAGAGGACAACGGCACATTACACTTCCATTTAGGACACTCGAGAAAGCTGCTAGCATAAGACAGAAGACAAACTAAATGATACATGGGAAGACGGGGCAATAGTTTGTTTTTTTTGGAGAGGAATCATTTTAAGTAAAAAAAAAAACCCTATAAGCCTACAAACAAGAGGATTTGAAATGATTGACCATTTGAGCTAAGGTTTTCTTTGGAGATTAATTGAACCAGATGTTTTCTGCCACCAAACCAAACCCTGATTTCTACAAAGGACTGCTGACTTCAGGCATTTCTATTAGATTTGAGGAAATAAAATGAAGCAGATTCTGTTGGAACGTCTCATCTTCGGACGAGTTGAACGTGTGAGAAGCATTTTTTTCAACAGATTGCCAGGTTTGGGCATGTCATGCAACATGCTTTATAAAAGCAAGGTACAAGTAAGTAAGTAAGTAAGTGAGGTGTAAAAGTAGAGAAAATACAGCTCATTTAGAGTTTGACTGCAGATAGAACAGGCTTGCACAAGGGCAACTTCAAATAAAATCAACTAAATGGAAAACAAAAACACTTAATAAACTGTCAAGTGATTCTCTTCATGTCTGTTCGTCTGGCAACTACGACAAAAGGACACTTTTTGAGGCATTTCGTCAGTGAGGCTTTGTTGAGCAGGTTTTTTGGAGTTGACTTGTGACGAGCTTTTTGTTTGTGATGTTACACAACTTGACACCACTTGTTCTCCTGAACAAAAAAAAAAAGGCAACACAACAAAGCTTCTCAAAGCATCTTTTATGAAGACGCACGTTGTAAAAACTGTGGGCATGAGGACATTCTGTTCAGACTGAATAAAATAATCATTATTTAATATGGGTTTATAACGACTGTGACATTAAAGCAGTCGTGTTACTAAACTCCACGTAACGAGCAGGACAGGACGGTGATTACCTTTGTTCGAATTCATATCAAATTATCACCAGCAAATTGGCCACCATGTTTGAACCCACAGATTTAACACAACCACGGTTACAAACCCTCATTACGCTGGTAAATAATATCTAAATATTTGATTCTCTGTCAGGTTAAAAGTTCGGGGAATTCAAATGTTATCCGTCAAAAATAGTGAAGCTACTACAAATATTACACCTGCGTGTAATTAATACATTTACGTTAATAATTTATCCTTTTATGCAGGTAAAGACACAGCATCTTGGATGTATGTCAGGTTGTGGGCAGTCTAATTAATAGAATAATGGTTGATGAAACCAATGAGCATCAGCCGGCATCTTGTTGGACTCGTGCTGTAATGTTCATATCATGTAACTGTGACATTCTTGGTTTGAATCTGGGCAGGGATTAAAGTCCAATCTCAGGTCGTCATCGCCTCCTCAAACACTTCCTCCACATGTTCCAGTTTAAACGAAAAAGGATGAAAGAATGTCTCAAAGACACAGAGAATGTCTGAGATCCAACTTTCAGCTTGGTTATGATCATCAAATGCGAGAAAAAGCCGCCCGAAATTCATCAGAAATCATCTTAACGGATTCCTTGAGATATTACTCACAATCGTCCCTCGCTGATAAGTTACAGAAGGAGTCAAATCGCCGATCTGTGAAGTTCGTTTAGCCTTCATTTGTGTAAGGATGTTTTTGGGTTTTTTTTTTCGTGAACTGTGCTCGCTGCGCTGCTAAACTGTCTACGCCAACAAAGATCAGTGAGGACAAATCAAAGACATTTGCAACAAGAAGACATGTCTGAAACAGTTTATGTCACTGCAGAGACCTGGCAGCAGCTCTGGGTTAGTATTTTATTAATAAAAGTGCAAATGAGGGCACAATGTGTTGTGCTCTGAGTCAAGAGGGAATGTTTGTAATTAGTTTTTTTAACAGCACATTTTATACGGACTCTCTTGTTTTCTCGACAACATCTATAACATCTATAAGGGGTTTTGGTTCAAGCGTCTGGTCTTGCTGTGATTCAAAGCAAACTGAGGGTCCCAATGTGCGAGAACCAAAACAGTAAGTGAAATCAGCAGCGCGCATTTTAATCAGCGCCGTGGAAGCCGCCGACATGTGCCAGACCAGGTGCTGCTGACAAAGGGCTGCTGCCATTTCTCCCGAGATATACGACACAAGCCTCCTTCTCCGCATCACTGATGCCCTGCGCTACGCTGTGAGGTGATAAATTACCTATGAAACTAATCCTGAAAATTCACTCGGCTGACCTTTTAAGGAAAAATGTTGCATGCGTTCACGCTGACATTTTACTGCTAATCCACAAAATAAGACTGGCACTGCACTCATCGTCTCTTTTAAAGCAAACATAAAAGGATTTTTTACCTTTCACCAACAACGACAATACGTGCCATTTTAACCTCGCTAAAATAGGTCTAGACTTAATGACAGTTACCGGCAGGATTTAATTGCAGGATCAATCGCTGACAAAAGAAAACTGCCTGCGACAGAAACACAAAAACTGCAGTGGATTTTAGGATAAACTGGTTTAGGAGACTGGAACTATGTCTTTGTTTCCCTATACTGAAATTACAGCAAGTCAGGTCAGGTACAAATTCTGTTTCGGCTTATTAGATGTAATCATCTGTCTGCAGGATTCATGAATAACATCTATGGCACTGCGACGTCTGCTGTGAAATTGATGGATTACCTTGACCCCTAGATGCTCTCGAAAATGCTAATTTGGTGGTGCAAGCTCACTGCTCAATAGATAGCCTTCAATTTCTCTTAAGACAAAACAGCTTCTACATTATTCATGGGGCTTAAAAATAATTCAGTTGGACTTTTTTTGGCAAAATTTCCATCAGTGTTTCATTATTAGTCTGCTTCGGTGCATGCTAAGCACATCAATGCATTTTGGGATTACGTGAACAGCATAATTATAAGGACACATTCCAGCAGCATGCCAAGAAGTCGTCTTATGTGGAGACTCAGTCATGTGGGAACAAAACATGTGTTTCAATTTAATTCAAAATTTCCCTGAGTGTTATGTGTGGTTTATTGTTAAAAATCCTTCCTCCATGCAAACGAAACAGGCAGCTTAGCGTTGCAGCTGTGCAGCACCCTGTTGTCTTTGCAGCTGAAGCACAAAGCATGAAGCTCGGGCAGCACCGTGAATAAAAAAGACCTCTCTCACACGGCGTGGCGCTTAACTCTGATTATTAAAATGGACTGTGGCATAGATTTTGTTCTTCTGATAAAAATCTGGTATGCAAAATGCTTGTGTTTGATTGAATCCGGTAAATTGAACACCCGGCAAATCAAGGAAATCCATCAAACTGATGCAGCAATCCTGTAAGCCCAGTGCTGGGATTAATCAGTTCTGCTCATTGATTTGTAACAGAAATTAAAATGGAAAGCCTCCAAAGTATAAATCATTAGGAAAAATCTCCGACATCTGACAAATTTCTACTGTCTCATGGTAATTATCGTTTTATTGACCAACCCTAAAGGCAGCTGCGACATCCCGAGTACCGAGAATCCAATGGTGGATGTTAAACATCTCTCTGCAGACATATTCTCTGCTCCAATCTCTAAAACCGACATGTTTGGAGTCTGCACCCTGTGTCTGCTTCCACAGTATTTGAGCTACACTATCCTCCAATAGAAAGTGACATTTTCACAGCGACTGGGAAGCTGAAACAAAGAAAACTGGTGCTGGAATTAATATTTATTTAAGTGTTAATTAATGAATCTACTTTTGAAATCACTCAGTTATTGTTTATAGCTATCTGAGTTTTTTGAAAAGATGAAAAAAGGGAAACAAACCCCCTGCATTAATGTAAGCTTTTGTCTTTTAATTTATTGTTTTTTATATAATTTTATTTTTAACAATATTTTTACTATAATTATATCATTGTCCAACATTTCAATGCACATATTGTAAAAAAGTATGCACGTTAATGAATTCATCTTTGCGCCGCTTAATCCTGATATTATGGTCTGCCAATGTTGCATATCCAAAATACATTTCTTCTCTTTTTAAATCACTCAACAACTGCAAAATGAATCTATTCATCAGGAGGGGACAGAAGCTTGAAGGTTGAGAGGAAGAGAGAGGAAAAACAAGAGGAAGAGAAAGGAAAATAATACAAGGTGAGGTAAAGATTTCTGCATTTAGACACACAGGCAGTAATAACAGCTTGTATTCCAGCTATGTTGGTTAGTGGGGGAAATGGAGAGAGACAGGGGTTCAAACTAGGGGGTTAGAGAGGACAGCTAATATACGCAGGGCAGGACATACCAACCTTTTGAGAGAGTGGTAACTTGACCTATAATTCCAAATACAATCTAGGGAGACAGAACTTTGTGAGCAGAAAAACTGGGCAAAAATGTTGAGTGGATGGGGTAAAAAAAAAAAACGAAGCCAAATGGTTCAAGAGAGAAAACGTAATCCTCATGTTCCGGGGCAGAGGACCGTGTTTAACAGATGAGCTGGAGCGTCTGTTGTAATGAAAATTAACAAATGGGGAAAAAAAAAACTTAGTCTTGTACGGATCCAGGTCAGGAAAAAAGTCTACTTCAGTCCTTACATCCATCCAAAATAAGTGGGATTAAAAGAAATGTATTCAAGAAAATCACAGTAATGTTTAAGTCCAGTACGATAAATGTGTGATATCCAAGTGTCCTCCTCGTTCTGCAGGTGTGATTTCCCAACAGCAATAATGGAAGTGATTGAAAGATTAAGTCTTGGATCTTTATTTGTGTAGTTCTGCACATTCCAGTTTGGCTACACTTTGCACAGCAGAAAAACAGTCCAATCCTTTTAGTAGAAGGCGGCAGCCATAACAGATTAGGAATAAAGGTGATGCATCTTAATGGTAATCCAGTTGTTGTTGTTTTTTTCACAGTAGCACTGTAATCATTCCCAGGATGGAGAAGATTCAGTTTTGAAGCTCTTGGACGCTCGTGTCTCCAGAATGCACAAGTGAATGTAGCTCATGGATGCAACTTGGTTCTCTAATTCTGTTGTATCCAAGGTTTACTTATAGTTCCACATTCAGAAAAGAAGAGATAATCCACAGTTGTTGAGGTTATCTCCCAACTGAGAGGATGACACTTTCAAGTCACAGTTTCCTTGCATTCTTTTTCCCAACTGTATGATCCAAAGATAGTCCATATCTTTTTGTCCGCAGCAAACCTCAGTCTCAGTTGTATAAAAAATAAAAATAATAACTTCCACAAAAATAAAGCAGGAAGAAAAAGAGTCCTTTGCTCACTTTTGGGTTTTGTGGACTCTGACTGACTTGGATCACCAGCAGAGGTCTCCCAGCACTCACATTGTAAAGCCCTGCTCTCAGACATCCCAAATAAAACAAAAAGAAAAAAGGAACAAAGTAACCCATACCTTTGTCTTGACAGTGTATCCTTGAGGTGTCTTGTCGGTGTTAATCCAACAGTGGGTAATAAAAATCCTGAGTAGGTTATCCACATGACTCCAGCCCAAGAGAGAGGGAACACCTCAGTGAGGTGAGCGTGATAAGTGAAAACCAAATTGGACAAATCCAAACAATGGTGTCTGATATATGTAATTTGTGCTCTGGGTTGTTTTATCATAAGAGGAAAAAGGGTGATTTTAATCCATCAAGCAGGGCATGTAACTCCAGATTAGGGGAATCCCAAGGATGGCAGTTGGACCACTCTCTCTTTTTCTCTCTCTCCCTCTCTTTTCTCTCTCTCTCTCCAGTTTTCTCCAACAATCCCGAGAAATTTTTTTTTTTTACGATATCCAATCTCTGCCCCGCATTTTCCACAAATGATACATCCACCTCACAAAGATGTTTAAGCTCACAAAGATAATCAACAACAGCCGTTTAGACTATTGACTATTTGTTTCAGTAATGGATACATGTAGCATAAGTAAGAACTCATCTCTTTTATGGAATATCTCGGGGTCTACCTGCATGTGTGAATCCAGGAGCACTGGCCACACTCCAAGGACTTCAGAGGGGATCCCTATGAGATTTAACTCTTGAGAATGAACTCCTCTTTAACCCCCAAACAAGTAAATGAATAGATGGTGGTAAGATGCTTGGAGGTAAGGTGTTTACCAGAAACCATGGTTCTCTCTGCCTTCAGAGAAACTTTGTCCACTTACCCGTCTAGTCTGCGTTCATAGCGTCCCTCTCTGCTGTGGAGCGACGTGGGGGGGACATATATGGCCCCCCCTGCCGCCCTTGTGAACCCTGATACATCCCGGGCACGAGAGCCTAAGGACAGGCTATCGTCCAGCCCCCTTGCGGCACTAGGAATTGTGCCTGGTTCATTGTAATCAGTGCGCAGGTCTCTGTCCCCCATCTTGTTGATAGCATTGTGAGCCTTCTGAGCACTTTTGATGTCCACAAAATCCACAAAGGCTGCGACTCCACCCTCTGAACCCCGCTTGGGCAGGACCTTGACACTCTCCACACGTCCATATCTGAAGAGAGGGAAATAGAAAAACAGTGATCAGCAGAGTTTCAACTATATCTGTAGGACGGGGTGATCACTTTTTATTTCTGTAATGGAAATCATGTCATTTCCTAAATGACACATTTTCAACCTGATTTGTACAGAATTCTGTGTGTGTGAGTGTGTGTCAGAGAAAGAGG
Source organism: Solea solea (assembly GCF_958295425.1). Lineage (NCBI taxonomy): Eukaryota > Metazoa > Chordata > Actinopteri > Pleuronectiformes > Soleidae > Solea > Solea solea. Next base: position 18,800,800 of record NC_081144.1, on the reverse strand, counting down.
AGGGGTGGGAGGTAAGGTGGTGCCGCTGCTCCTATTTTCTGCTCTATGGTGCTTTCTTTCAAGGCAAGGTAACCCAGCAACTGGACTTGAATCCTCTGCATATGTTAATATATTTCCCAGTATTAACATGTTTTGTGGAGGAGGGTGCTCACATATGCACATATGCTTTCGGCTCAAGAAAAAGCAAACATGAGATTTGAATATAATTTATCAAGCCATACTGTTGCTTAATTTGAGGTCCCTGCATGTTTCTGTGGCTCTTTCAGTTTGAATATAAGAGAATAAAAGGACATTTTGTGCAGCAGACAGTTCCATCAGACTGGTTCTATGCATGTTGTGGAGGGGAACCAAAACACTGATGATAGACACAGTTGTTGAAGTAACCTTAGCGAGGATGAAAATGAAAGAAATTTTTCTTGGAAAATTGTGTAAAATCTTTGGGCTTTAGGGAGGTGGAAAACATCCTTATATCGATAAGGGATGTGCAAAAACATGGAAACAGATTCAGCGAATAAAGGATGACATTTAGAAGAGCATGAAACGTCACTCCATCGCCCACATTTGACTGCACAGAGGAAATGGTGGAAACAGCGGATGAGAGGAGGCATGCGAGGTCTGACGGACAAAACCACATTCCTTGAATCAGTACACCGAGTAAATATTAATCGATGGGAAGCGGCCGTGAAGCATGAATCAACAGCTACAGCACACCTTCGGTTATGTCGTCATTGTGCCTTCTTATCCTTCTTCTGTGGTGACCCGGACTTTGAAGTTAGCCCCAACTGCTACTTATCTTGGGGAACTAACTACCAATATTTGCATTAAGGACCAGTGTGTAAGAATTAGTGACATCTAGTGGTGAGACTGCAGATTGTAACAAACAGACTTCTCCGCTCACCGATCCATTATGCCAGTGTGCTATCAAACTACTCTGTGTTCTCTGCACACCAGAGAGGACGTGAAACCCACACTCGGACTGGTTTTAGCTGCTGTAGAAACATGGTAGCGCAGGATTGTGCCTTCTATGAGGTAAGACCCCTGCCTGAAGCTGGGTGTTCACTAAGGACGTGATGCGAATTTTTTCCACGGCTAGTTTACATACAAAGTCAATGTGCAGACGCGGCTAGATTTGAATTTAGCGTCGGCCACGATTTCAGCGTTAAGATTCTCCAGATGACTTGACGTACTTGCCGGCAGACGGACTTAGCGAGTTTCAGCGCTAAATTCGGAAGCTCCGTATGGATGAGGACTGTTTCCAGCGATACTTTCACATGATGAGCAGCTAATTTGACGACTTGCTAGCTCGTATCAATGCTAGGCCAGGGGTTTAGTCTGCACGCGTCCAATATTATCCATGGTTGGACGGTGAAAAGAAATGACCGTTGACACAAATGCACTAAAGTGATCCCACAGCGCGAAAACGGGACGATTTCTTATAAAAAAACAATTATACACTGGTGTTCAATTTCTGGTAATAAATATTACTACACACTGGACCTTTAACAGCAGTAAGGGACATAAATGCACATTTTATTTTACTGACCTGGTTAAATGTTGCCATACATTTTTCACGTAAACCATGCTAATATAACGAAAAAGCGCATTTATCCTTTTTCTACTGCCCAACTTTGAACATAAAGTGATGAAGCTACAGGTTTAAAATAGATTTTCTTTTAATAAAATAAAGGTGACTAAGTGATGGGGAAAGCCTGTTGGGGATTATTAGTGAGCCTGCTATCCTCTCCATGCTCTCACGGTTCCCTCTCCAAAGAGAAGGGAGTATGTTGTGTCCCACAGAGACAGCATATAAGGTGCCCATCATTTTTTATTCTCATGCCAGTTCCCAACACTGAACAGCCTCCGACGCCATTTTAGAAAAGCTGTTCACACACTGCTTACTCATTGTGCCGTCCCCCATCTTCAATGACTTCTATCACACGTCGGGGGGGCTGTCATGCACCTGCAGACTCCATCCACCTCTGGAGCTCAGACAGCGGGCTGAAAGCCACGGCTCCTCCGCTGTGTCCGTCACCATCCTCTGCTCTGTCTCCCCACGACATGACGTTATTGTTCGTCTGCGTGATTTAAACACGAACCAAATGTGGACGCCAGTTTCGCCGTCTCACCATAAATAAAAAATCATTCACACGTTCGTGTCTCGTGAGAGGGTGATGCCTCCGTCGTTAACCGCTCTGTTGAACGGACATTTTTGATTTATGTCGGTCATTTTGCAGCTTTTCACCCCGATACGTCGACGCCTGCATCGCTTTCTTTTTAACGCAACGTTGCTCCTCTGCTCACATGTAAAGGTGCATTAGTGTTTTTTAGCGGTCTCGTCTCCCACACACACACACACGGAGGAATAAAGAGATGCGGGCTGCTATTTCCTTGACAGCCGCGACGAGAGGCGTGTGAGCGGGGACGGGAATTTCATTTTTATTATTTATTTAGTCTCTCAGTGTGAGGTGAAAGACAATAAAACATTATGTGTACACTTTGTCCTCGGTGTGTCTCAGCGGCCAAATGCACAAATACATTTAGCGTATGTGTGAGCTCGTGAGGGAGAATGCAGCGTGCATTTCATTTTCTGTGTGTGTGTGTGTGTGTGTGTGTCACAAACAGCTCGACAGTGCTGCATTATGAGTGGGGGACACACAGCATCCACACAGACAGTCCTGCACAATCACAGCCCAGTCCTGCAGCGTGGACGGTGGTGTGGTGTCTCACACTGTCCACGCACTTATGAGCACATTTTTTGAAAAAATAAAATAAAATAAAATAATAACTGTAACAAATGCAACAGTGCATCCACACACATAAACACAGACGGACATAGACGTGCTGATCACCACACTGTGACCTGGAGAAACACCGGGTCGCTGGTTCCTGCTCAGACACAAGAAACACAGTCGTGTGTGCGTGCGTGTGTGTGTGCGTGCGTGCGTGTGTCAAACAGATGCATGCTGATCAGGAGTTTGTTTACACTGCTTTCTGCTTCTTCAGCTGCACAGAAACAATGTTATCCTTGAGCCTCGCCAGGTGGGAAAAAGGCTGAAAAGTTCGCCTTGTGTTGGGGTAAAATCAAAATCAAAATAAAGTATGTAAAGGTGAAGTTATCGCGGAGCCTACAAGTTACAGGAATAGTGTCGAAATGGCCAAAGCATATGTGCGCTGTGCTGGCGGGGTTACAGCGTGCTGCCTGCCTGTTTGCTCACTGCTTTTCTCCAGGCTCTTTTTAATGAATGTGAGCTCAAATGCAGCCCAGTGTTGTTGCGTGTGACAGATCACAGATCACACACATCACAGCTGCCAAACGGGACTTTGTTACGGGGGGGGGAACCTCCTGCTTCCTTCATCCACACTTCACTAAAAATGTGACACAACAGAGATGAGATGCTGCACACACACACACACACACACACATTATGAGTGTTTACTCACCGCTTGAAGTGCTCAATGATTTTCTCCTCTCGTACATTTTCGGGTAAATTTCCCACCCATAAATGTCTGGTTTCCCGGACCATACTGTGAGCTCCTGCTGCCCGATCATACAGATGAGTTTGCTATGTCAGTTTCCTCCCGTGCAAAATAGACAAGGGTTGCAAAGCAAAAGCCCGAGCGACGAGGTAAAAAAAAAGAAAAACACACACACACATTGACTGCTTGTTGTGACCCAATGTAAACCATTGGGCTGAATCCCCGCACGCTCTTTGATACTGTTCACTGTTAAAGCGCGATCCTGCACCTCATGAACGCGCCCCGGATTGTTCCCGTGACTAGGCGCGTCCCTGACACCATGCGACCTTTGGATGTCGAAAGAAAGCATGTAGCCTTCCAAAAAGATGCAGCAACTTCGCTTGTAATGAGAGGCGCACGGCGCAGGCGTGGCTTTGTGTGTGAACTTACTCTCTCTCTCTCTCTCTCTCTCTCTCTCTCCCTCTCTCTCTCTCTCTCACCGATGAGCTAGTCCACAGTCACTGCGCACGCGCAAGAAAACCCCTGCTTGAATGTTGATGCCTTGACATGTGAGATGCTTTGACTCACAGGAGGATCCATCAGTGCTGTAGTTGTGTAAGACAAGGTGAGACACTTTGCATAATCTTAATGTTTTTACTCTCTTTTATAAATAGAAACAATGCACATTAATGAGTAATGTTTTTTTATTTCTAGTCCATAGATAGTTTGACGTTACACATAAATTCACTGTAATATATATACTCACCTGCCACTGTGGTCTTCTGCCCGGCCACTCTCCTCTGACCCCTGGCATCGTCAGGACATTTTTGCTCAGATATGATCTCTGTTTGGACCAAAATGACTTCTCTCATGTCACTGAAATCACGTTTCTACGCCATTCCAACGCTCTGTTTGAAATCCAGCAGGTGGCACTGACCATGTCTACAGACATGTGATTGGCTGATCTGATATTTGACGGAGGCTACACAATACAGCCACTGAAAAACATCAAAGAAGGACAATACGAATGTAAAATGTGTTAAATGCAATGTAAATTGTGCTGCTCATTGTCTGTTTAAACTGAATACTTCAGTACATGGTGGTAAGACATGTCCTCAGACCTGGTTTGGCATCTTTAGATGTTTTGACGTTGGAGCATTTAAATGCAGAAAAGTACAAAACCATAGGTCCACGTTTTACAGAAAGTAACAGAGAAGCATTGAAAATTTCTCCATCTCTGCCGATATTCTGATGAGGTGTATTAATCACTAATCACTAACAATTACAGAGTGTAATTGGAGTAATGGCTCCCGCGAACCTGAACTGGATAGCTTGTTTGAGGATGGATGTAGTGATTACTGATGACCCTCACTAACAGCTTTATTCATCTGCAGAACACAGGTGAACCTTTTTACACAGCAAAAGCAACACTACATGCAGAGGTTTGGTCATGTGCAGGAAACAGGAAACTAAGGGTCTGCTGTCGGTGTCTGAATGTTAATGGTGAGAACATTTGTGCTTGTGCTGAGCTTCAGTAATGCTGTAACCAGAGCGAGAGTCTGCAGAGACTTTATTAAATATGACTCTGACAGTTATTTTTAACAGATTAATTACCTGGTGTTGATATAGTAGCTTTGTAGTTCTGTATTTCCTAATATCACAGTCTGAACTTCTCCATTTCTGTGTTTGTGTGAAATGAAGTTACAGGACAGGTGTGGGAGAGGTAAAGAACAATAACATGGACAGAAAACAGGACAACACAATATAGAGGTGCTCCATTTTTATCCCTAAATGGCCTCTTGGCTCACAGCATTATCAGACATGATATATAAATGACAAGGAAAAAAGAAACATAATAAATATAAATGCTTCCACGCATGGATGAGTATGGGTTGGCTCACAGTCATCAGATCTCAACACAATTTACCACTTGTGTGATATTCTGGTGTTCAACAAAGCTCTCTATCATCGTCATCATCATGGAAAAAGGAAATAAGGAAATGTATTTTTGGAAAAGTGTTGCTCATCCAGTCATACATGTGGAATTGTTTTGTGAGTGTCTCTATACGAGTAGACCGCTACGTCTTGGGGGAAGTGTGAAAAAGAATAGTCTGAAAAAGCAAGAAGTAAATGAAATAAGTTCCCTGCTAAATGTCAGTGACTTGATTTTAAATTAACAGTTTGGAAGACGAGGCCGTGGAACTGTAGAAACCACACAAAATGAAGGACATGACGACACAGTCTCACAGCTGAACACAGGTCTGAGCAGGAGAGAAATGGAACAGACACAAAACCCATTCACAAACAATAAAATAATAATAAATATCTGTACAGAGCCATTGTCATATCACTTGTATGATTCTATTTATCTCTTTGTCTTTATCTGCCATCTGCGATATGCTTGTAAATGTGTTGGTCTTTCGGGGCAAATAAAGATTAGACTTATTTACTTCTGCAACTACTAGTGGACGGCATAAAAGCCTGGAGGCTATTTAGTGAAGAACTTTGACCTGATCTGAGCTCTGTTTTAAGCTAATCAGTAACATGAGGCAATCAGGCCCATGTCCTTGGGTCCAAAAGAGCAGCGGTGATAAGAACTGCCCACATAAAACCTGCACTTTTATAAATGTGTTTACTATGACACACTGTCCCTTCACAGTTGAATCATATTTGCCTGAAATAAAGTGGAAATATCGTGCCTGAACTACCTTTTATTTCAAGGTCCAGTGTGTGAGAATTAGTGACATCATCAAACTGGGTCTTTTGTTATTGTCTCGAATGAGAGAGGCCTTTTGTCAGAAACTACATACGGTGCATTTGACTTTGTAAGCAACAGGTAAACATGTCAAATATCAAGTAAAAATGGAAGTTAAAGGTCCAGTGTGTAAGAATTAGTGACACCTGATGGTGAGACTGCAGACTGTGACAAATGGAGGAAGACTCCGCTCAACCCTCACTTTCCCAAGAGCATCAGGGAACTACGGTGGCCCTGGCATACCAAAAAGGATGTATTTCATCTTTGTTTGCGTAGTTATTTTCTGCTTCAAAACATGTGGAAATGAGGCTGTTTATGTTGTGTGACCTGTGTCTGTCACTCGTTTTTTCTTAATTACTGATTGTTTTGTTTTTAAAAAATGTGCTTTTAATATTTTGATAGCATGCTTTTCTTTTTTACATAAACTGACCAGGGTTACACAACAGTATCTCTCGTATTCTATATAATGACAAATACAGCTTTATTCTGTTCAACATGGCAGCCACCTAGAATACATTTAACAGCTAAATTCTAAGGCAGTGGTCACAAACTCATGGGCCACATGTGGGCCTCCAATCGATGTCTTTTGGCCCTTCAAACAATATCAAGTTATAATGAGTAATTTCTGTATTTTTGTTTACTAAATAATTCATTTTTGCCTCATAAATACAATTTTATTGTGAAAAAAAAAGTGTTGCATACACTTTTATTTTGAAATTCTATCTAATTTTATTTGTAAAGCACTTTAAAACACAGTGGATCAAAGTGATAATAGATAAATGACATAAAAGCTCACATGGGGCAATAAAATGCATGGATAAAAAAGGAATACAAATTGCATCTGATATCATTTTAAGTTTGAATCACCTGATGGGCCCCCTCCAATGAAAAGCAATGAAAAACCAAATTATTTTAAGTGATTAGACAGACATATTATATATGTTTATATTGTTATATATTTATGGGTGGGGGCTTTATTTGCTCCTCTGTACATTATGTCCATATCTGAATTCAACACGTCGCCTATAGGAAACAATAACGCAATTAAAGTTGAGTTTAAAAAAAGCTCTGTTACTATACAACTCTGCTTTTGTTACTATATTAAGAACGTCACATTGTACAGAGAGCATGCGCGACAATGCGGGACACGCAAACCCGAGGAGCGCATGCGCGGAGCGCGCCAATCAGACGAGGGCAGAGAAGTCTGGGATCGTCCGCAAAGAGCTCAGTCACTTCACCACCACACCCGGGTGCTCGTGGAGAACGTCCGTATGTGGGATTTTATTCAGTCACTAATACAATAAACCCCGTGGGAGTACAATTTTCACATTTTGGTGGATTGACAAGACACCAAATCTAAGTGTCCTCTTCAGAGATGTCCAAACCTGGATTATTTTGGAAAACTGGACCGCCAGGCCAATGTGTCCACTTTAATTTCACAAGCCTTTTTTTGTCACTGGAAGACGGAACTGATATCACAAAAAAAACCTCTCGTGGAATATGTTACTGTGATTAAAGACAAAAATACCGGCGTCAGTGTGTGGATATAATCTTGACGTGGGTGTTCACAAAGTCTCTCTAAATTGTCACAAGAAGCTGAAAATGTGAACGTAACTGACACAGATATTCCCTCACTACATTATAAACGTGTTGTTTGCGTGAATACGAGTCGAATGTTTGCGGTGTGTTGTTTTACACGTTGGACGGAGCAAAGTTCAGACTCCAGTCATTAAAGTCACCCAGCCTTTCTTTGTCTAACGCCATTTTGTGTGACTTTACAGCACAAACGCTGTCGTCAGCCATTTTGCCTTTTCTTCCCAACGAGCTCAAACACGAGTGTGGTTCATTAACGCGGAAACCATCTCTGAACGCTCATAAAAATGAAAATAAACAAGCTAAACCACTGTGTAAATTGTTAGTGGTTCAACGAATGTCTTGTCACGTTAAAGAGAACAAGTTACTTTTGTTCGGTTACAACTGAAACATGTATTTATTCCGCCGATTTATGTAGTCTCTCTATATTATCTGTTGTTACAGTGACGTACCTTGCAGTGTAAATGTAGGAAATGGGTCAATAAACAAAGAGTATTGGAGCTATACGTGTTAATGGTTAAACAGGGTGTGTTTTGTTTTAGGGAGAATTATTCCACCTTTATTAGTAACCTTTGAAAATAAAGCCAATCAATGACATTCTGAAGCAGATTGTTTTGGGTTTTTTTCTTCGTCCTTAATTGACGTCATTTAGTGATAAAACATAATTACCTCATACAGCTGATTATAGCAGTGTAAGCCTCATTATAACTTAGTTGTTTTTATATTCATCTGTCCGTCAGTCATGGAACGCCTTGGGTCAAAGCTCCCTATATTATTATTGGACCCACAGAAAGAAAACATGGACAAGTGAATCTTGTCGAGAGGTGGACAAAGCATGAACTCATCCAAGACATCATACAAATGTACAAATGCAGGTCTGTCACCTGAGACCGTGTCAGAAAATGACAAAACTCTGGAATAATGTTAGTCAAATGTTAGTGTAATGCTCTACACTGAGGAAACAATTGTTACCTTTCTGCAAATAAACAGAACAACATGTTCTTTTTCACCTTTATCCAATATTGAGATTATGGTTTAAAATCACTCACTGGCTCACTGGTCATAATATGCTTTTTTATGGAAAAACATTACACAATCTCAATACAAACGCAGTAAGTCATTGCTGGTGTTGTCCTAGTAGGACCTACATTAGATAACTGGATTAAAAACAAGTGCCTCAAGTTTAAAATTTCACTTGTGCTCCTTCTCCTTTTCCCGTGGCCTTTGTCGATGATCCCTCTTTGCATAGTCTGTGTAATCCTCTTCATCCTGTATGCACACAACAAACACGACAGATGAAGCGCATGACAAAATATGATGAGAGAGTGTAGCTGTGGAAAGTCAGGACATCTGCTCCTGTTTTGGAATAATAGCATCAGAAAACTGAACGCTTGTCCTGGTTCATTATGTACCATTTTACTTTTTTATGTCAGAGTGAATCTGACATAAATTGATTTTATCCTTGCTAAATGTATCTGCAGAGTAGATTAAACCTCTGTTTTGTGAAGCCAACACACACAAGGCAACATTATTTTGCTCTGCATCAGCTTCATGTCTTTCACCTGAAAGTCTACAATCACCAGGGAGCTCAGTGAGATTAAAAGTAGGCCCTGTGGTCTGAATCAGAGAATATTTTGACCTGAATCTGTCGTGGCGTTAAACCTTCTCCACCTGGGATACAAGTTTGAGAAGTTCAGTCTCATCTTGGGAACAGGAGTAATAAAAGCTTTGGTATTCTGCCCCACTTTTGGAGTCTCAGAAGTCCCGTTGCCACCAGGGTGACTGATTTACCTGATATAATGCTGCATCCAGCAGATCCATGGTGGGAATCAGGCAGCTGGCCTCACCCAAGAAACAAATTAGGATGTGGATCACGTCAGCCCAGCGTCCAACAGTCAACATCAGGACCATCAGCCCCCCGAGGCGCACCACCACTGTGTTGAGGACAGCCTGGCTGCTCGGCAGACGGTGCTGCTCCTCTGCAGAACCACAGTGCATCATTACAGGGAAATATTACAGCACTTCCAACTTCAGCATGCTTAGATTAATAACAGATGCATTCTGATTGAAACAGTTTATCAGATTTATCATTGATCTCTTCAGTTGGGTCCATACTGGCTGCACTATTATTGAACGTGTTGCCCACAGACTTTTTGTATGATGCTCACCCTGCATGTACACCACCAACAGTGTGTAACAGATGGTCAGTGGTGTCCAGAACTTAAGGGCCTCTGATGCAGAGAGGAAGTGTTGATTAATGATTGACACAGCAGCGACCACAGCCACAGAGAAGGTGATGATGGTCGTCCTGCACAGTGCGGGCAGCAGGCGACCCCCTGATGCCAGGAGGCCGATGCAGACGCCACAGTAGCGCTGCGAGCTGTGGAGTTTGTAAAGAGCTGTGACATGATGCAGCAGGCGTGTGGCCTGCTGAGCCAGGAACCAGCTGAGAGCTGCGGCCAAGAGCAGGGATAGCCAGCGCTGGGCCGCCCCCTCGTGGAGAAAGTGTAGACTGCAGCTGAGGGCACAGCCCAGAGAGAACTGGCCTTGCACTAACAGCTGCTGTACAAATTTCCTGGAATCCTGGGGGAATAAAGTGGCACATGGAGAGAAATAATGAATGAATCAAAAGCAGATGATGGCTGTTTTTAAACGGACATCATGCGTCATCATCGTGATCAAATCCAGATAGTAACTCGGCAAAAAACGTAGGTGCAGCAAACAAATCAAGTGATTCCCTTTCATATCAGACCATTTTATTATTTTCTTTTCTAAATCAGATAATTGTTTTCTTACTGGTCCAGCTGTGACCCATCCAGAGACGGCCCGAAGACAGAATTCTAGTACCACCAAAGAAGCCACACGGGATCCCACTACAGCCAGTAACAAAGTCACAATGAAAAAGTGGATCCTCCCACTAAGTCCAGATTGACTTCTCCTGAGATGAGTGGATCTGCTATGGTTTGATGATTCTTTTTCATCCCTGCAACTGTGGGTTGTTGGGAAAAGGACAAATGGAAACAACTTTGATGAGACTGTGGTCAGAACAATAAGTCACCTTCAAGTATGAACATTTTCCTCACCTTTCGTCTTCTAAAAATAAGTGCACTCTCATCAAGGAGCACAGAACAGCGATCCCACACGAACCCACGAGTCCTGCAGGTCACACAACATGGTTTGAGTAGTAATAACAGAGTGCTGTAACAATGATGACGTCAGAGAAAATGTATGAGCTCACCTTGAAGTAAACTAATCAGTGGATTTGCATCTAAAATCAACCAACCAGGCAGGAAGGAAGTCGGGAAAAGCGAGGTGATGAAGGATAACATTGTTGTCTTTGACTCGGAAGAAGAAGATTTAATTTAAAGCTCACACGTGGCAGAAAAATCCATGGAGCTAAATCCAACTCATGCGATCGCACAGCCAGGAGCCATTCTTTGCTGTTATTCCAGATCAGGTCATGAACATGTGGAGGATCGGCTCAGCTCATCTGTTTATTTCCGTGGCCTCAGTTTGAGTCTGTTCTGTGTCCTGTACCAAAGGTCATCTGAGCGTCAGTGGAGCAGAGGCCCTCCACAGAGTCATAACACGGTCACCGCTGTCATTGCACCACAGGAAGAAAAAGGCATTCGTTTTATACTGTCTTATGTTCCACGATGCTCATGGATTTTTACGATGGATTTTTACTTGTTTTTTACCAATAGAAACATTTTCAAAGTCAAGCTTATTTACAAAGCTGATAGGATAAACATGTGTGTAATAGTTACATTGTTGATTAAATTGTGTATTAATGTAAAGATTTGCAAGCAAAGGTTAAAGGTCTGAAGGGTGGAGATGTTTTTAATGACATCAAGTTTACATACAAACTGTGTTAGAGAAGGTGGAACTCAAATACATCACATCCTGTGTTTGATTTTTTTTTTAAAGGTGTATATAGAGGCAAAGCAGAAAAGATGTAGCAGGTGTTTATGTGCCTCCACAGGGCGGCAGCACTGGACAACATTGTCTTCAGCTGCTTGGTAACAAAATAATCTAATCAGTCAATCACTTTACAGCAGCTCAATGGACTTAGACGTGCAAATATGGCGACGACGACCTGCTAATAAAAAGGAAAGGCAACTTCAGTGTTGGAGTTGGAGTGAATTTGAAAGTGAACTGGTTTTTGGTACCAGACAGCATGGTCTGAAAATGCTGATCGACTCAGGTTTTCATGCACAATCATCTCCGGAGTTTCCAGAGAATGGTCGAGTTCAGAGGTCAGAGGTCAGAGAATGACCAGACAAAGTAACTGAAAGAATAAGAACACACCACATGTCACTCCTGTCCTCTAGTCTCTGTGTGTATCAGTGTCTTGCAGATTCTCTGTGTAATCTTAAACTCTGGATTATATTAATATTGATGTAACAGGTTATGTGTTTTCTTGTGACAGTACAGAGGGGATTTGGATCCCAGTGTATTTGAAGGCATGTTCCACAGGGACTCAGTTTTCCTCACTGAAAACACGCTGTATGTGACATTTTATGATGGAGTGAATCTTCACCTCATGCGACATTAGCATATTTACAGTAATAACATGAGTGAGTGAGCTAAGTGTGCTGGATTTCTTTACATCTACAAACAACCGTCAGTCGAGTTCAGCAGTCCACGCTCTGCACAGGTGTGATGATTAATGAAACAGGAAAAGTGCTGCACACGTTGCTCTTTATCACAGAGTAGGAGTCATTTAAAGAGGTGAAAGACAACAGGTGGAATGCAGCCTGTTCCTTTATGACGGGGTGACTTGAACAGTGAACACATGAACTATGACCAAGCAGGAGGAACAGTTCACCCAGTCTCAGTTGTGTCTTTTAATGTCCTGGAAACCAGAGCGCTAACTATTTCTGACTAAGGTGAGTATACAAGTATACAATGATCTCAATTCTCAATTCTTCCTTGAATGACGATCGTTTGATCACTGATTAAACAGTTTATTTAAGTGCAGCCTTAATCCCAGTCTTTCCAATGTTTCGTCCTGGCTTTTCTCCAATGTCAGCAAGTGTTTGCACATTGTGGGAGCTGTTTGTTATCTCTGTAATGCTGTGATTATACATTAAAGGGCCTTGACATGATGCATGTTGTGATATGGCACCAGACAGCTAGTTTTAAATGTCGCATATCTATAGCACTTTAAATGGTGAAATGGAGGTCGAAAATGCTTTGACAATGTGGTTCAAACTGTTTTTTTGCAGCGACTATCCCATGACACCACATGAAATGTCACAATGCCTCATTAATAAATATGCTCACCAGAGTTGTAGACATTCTCGTTGCAAACTCTGAACCTGAACCCGATTCCAGGCAGCAGATAAACCTGTGAGGAGAGGAAAGTCTTCCCTCATGGACTCCATCAAGGCCGGCAGCGTGCAGTATGATCGCTGGAACGAGGACGACATCAACATGAACGTGGAGACATCACAGTCTGCTGTGATGAGGTGAGACAGGCTCGCTCCGAATACTAAATATAACATTTTTACCAAGCATTTTCAGTCAGGGTATGGATTACTCTGATAATACTGCTCGTGTGCGGCTTGGGTTAGATGATAAATATTGTTTGGTTTCTGTAGCCTTCGATATGTAATTTAAGCAAGGGTCTTGCTTTACAGAGGCCGCCATTTTGTGTCATTTTGTGTTTCTACAGCAGCCTGAATGGACAAACCAGCCCAAGCACGCAGAAGCTCACACTGTAAACAAAGAGCGAGGCCATCGTAGTTACCCGACATGCTGCGAGGAGTGAGCGCAGGAGTCCTAGTCTGCATTCTCACCATTATATGTCGCTAATTCTTGCACACTTAACCTTCATCATATTTTTAGATCACATTTGCCAGCATTGCCATCACGAACTGCATACATGACATTTTCATAATGAGGTTAATTAAGCGCATGTTTGTGCGTTTCACACGATTCACACCAAAATATGCAATTCACGAAATATAAATGTTCTCCCCATGTGTGCGTGGGTTTTCTCCAGGTTCTACAGTTTCCTCCCGGAGTTTTGAAACATGCAGATTTGGTGGTGAGACAAATGGGACACTCTAAATTGACTGTAGGTGTGTTTGTCTCTATGTGTCCCTGTGACGGACTGTCGATCAGTCTAGAGTGTGACCCTGACTTTTGCCCCATGTCAGCTGGGACTGGCATAGCACCCCCCACGACCCTCATGTGGAGGATAAAGTAGAAAATGGATGGACGATGGATAAATTCCGTGTCAGTCCATGTTGTTAGACCTGACCACCTCATGTTCTCTTACATTCACAGACTCTACGTTAGGATTTGTGCCGGCAGCCACGGAACAGCAGTGAAGACAGCAGGGTCTCTGGCTGCGCTGGTTTCCATCTACATTATAGGATACGTAACAGGATACTACATCCACAGATGCTGATGAGAGGAGGAGCCAAGCCAGGGAAGAGTAGAACTTGCACATTGTGGATACATTTTGAATAATTTATATTTTTTAAACTACAATGAAGCGTCCCTTAACACTGAAGGGAAATCAAAGGAGCCATATTTATTGTCATACGAACTGACAATATTTCAATGTCAATATAGATTTTGTTTAATGCACAAATGTTTTATTAAACATTATCTTCATGCAACTGTCATTGGTTTTAGCTTCGGGTAAAATCCTGTTGACCAGTCTGGTGTGAGCTTTTCAATCTTACAAGCCAACACTGAGACCTAACCTCCTCACAATTGTTAAAGGTGTTCCACAGGGGTCAATCTTAGGTCCACCACTGTTCACACTCTACATAGAATGATACAATTCTGTACAGCTTTGGCTTCTCTCCTGTTCTCATTGTATCACACCTGCAGACTGTTTTTGATCAATTCCAACAGTCTCAAGCTCATCTTAAATTCTAATGAGACTAAATAGAAGCTCTCATTCCAATAACTGTCCCAGTATGCACCCTATGACGTAACAATTGAAATGGTCAATTCCTATAAATACCTGGTAATCTGGTTCCAAAATCACCTGCCAGACCCGTGTGGAACACCTTACCAAAACATTGCAGAGAAAAGTTTCTTAGCTTTTATAATATTTTTTAACAGAATTACACACACAAAAATATTGAACTAGTTTTCTGAAAGAAATAATAATAATATATATAAGCAATATATATTTGGAGAGGCTAAGGTAAAACAGGATTTGCACCTATAAGATTGAATAAAAGAGATTTGTAGCGCAGATGCTTTAAAGACATTTTTTTATAAAAGTTTAATAATGTTTTTACATGATATCAGACTAAAATGGAGGAAACATTAATGATGTTTGCAAAAGTATACATGAAAACACACAGGGATCCTTGTTTTCCACAGGAACTCTATGTAAACATAACACATCACAGCTTTGACACTTGTGTCAATGTTGTCATTTATGAATCACACCTCAAACAAAGCGAGATGGTTTAAGGCGTTTAGAAAAACAGTTACTGTATGAGTATTTTTCCATAGGTGTGCAACACAACTGAGTCGGGGTTTAACTGATACAAGTGGGTTCCACAGGACGTTTACTTCCTCTGGATGTTTTGTTGACATTTAGATGATTTAGTAACTCTACATTCAAATGCAATATGTGCTTAAATAATGGCTAGACAACAAATGTAACAGTCCAACCCAACTGTGTTCATTTCATAAAATGTGTTTGAGTAGCAACAGCTCACTCTCACCCATCACACACGCACACACACGCACACACTCATCTTTCTCTCGGACGGTTGACTGGCTACATTATGGACACTGTTCATGGTTCACTGTTGCTGCAGATGTAACACCTATGTTTTCTGGGCTCTCTCCTCAACGTAGAGCTGCATCTGTGACAGACAAAGAACAAGCAAATATCACCAAGTGTGGGAGCATTTCAATGATGATGGCATTTTCAATGCAACAAAACAGAGTCACAGAACCAGGCGACATAGTGTGTGACGTCAGAGGCTGCAGAAATAGTCTACGTCCATACCTTAAATGGCCCATTTGTTGACCAGATAGTAACAATAGTAACTGAACATAAACGTTTCCTATCAATTATCTTTATTAACATAAATTATTAATCATTCATTTTTATGGCCTCTCCTGGCTCACCAGCAGCACCTTCCACCTGCTGAGTGTTAAAACTATTTAACTTCACTAATCTATAGTAGGTCATTTGTGCTCACTTTTACGATGTCAGATGTCATGGTCTTCAGTGGGATGAGTCTTGGCTCCTGCATGTGAACTTCCTGCTCATCAGCAACTATCCATGGGAAATCCTGGGGAAGACAATGCACACATTTGTCACACAGCACATGCATGTACAGCAATTATTCTGTGCTTGGATTAGGGTTGTTCCAACTGTGAAATTGAATTGTCTTCTAATCATTGTATACCATAACTATAAGCCTAAACAATTGGTTTATTTATTTATTTTATTTTCTACAGTATAGATCATTACTGAAGACATCCAAACTATGAAGGAGCACATGAAATTATGTAGTAAACAAAAACAGAATATGTTTTATATTTTAGATTCTTCAAAGTCACCAGCTTTTGCTTTGCTGACAGCTTTGGACACTCTTGGCATTCTCTCAATCAGCTTCATGCTAAATAATTGCAGTAAGAAAAATAATCACTATAAGCAGTTATGTAATATACAAAGAAACCTCTGGTAGTGATAACGATGCACAACATGCTGCTGTGTTAGTGCAGTGCTTTGTAAACCTCACCTTGATGACTTGAACTTTCTCCATGTTACGTGTGGCAGAATCTCTGGTATGTACAAGTACTGTGAAGGAACACCCTGTAACCAAACAAGAAAAAAAAGGTCAAACAAATAGATCTATGAGCTGATCTATGATCTCATGCTTATCATTCACGTTTCATAGTAATTCCCTAAAGTGACTGAACTTAAAAGGGACATATTATACCCTATTTCGCCAACCCTGCCAAACCCGCCCCTTTCAGAACGCTCGGTTTCTCGGTCAGAACGCAAACACACACCCACTTCTTCCAGGGGGTTTCTGATTTGTCCTTTTTACTGCGCTTACTCAGCTCCTGTTCCCACCGCTCCATTCCTCTCCCCCTCCCTCCACTAGTTCTCTGACAATATCAACATGGCAGCGTGCGCAGAAAACAGCGAGGGTGCCGTCACAGGAAGAGACCTCCTTCACAAGGATCAAGCCGAACAGTGCCGAACTGTAAATCAGTTAAAAAGACTTAGGGACAGCACCACTGATTGCCAGCCCTGGCAGTTTATGCAGCTTGCCGCCGCTGGCGATCAGCAAGTCTTTTTAACTGATTTACAGTTCGGCACCGCATGGCTTGATCCTTGTGTCGGACGTCTCTTCCCGTGACGGCACACTCTGTGAAAATCGCCACCGCCGCTCACCGCTGCCGCTGTATGTGACTGTATCAGACTGAGTCTGTGCTCCGGTCATGGAGGTCGTACTGAACAAATATTTCTAATTAGGACGTGTCAGAATGGTCAGTTATGAGCTCTATGTGACCTTTTCTTAAAAATGTGTGTGTGTGTTTGTACGTCGGTGAAATACGGTTGCTGACTAAATACGGCGACCGCTGGCCGCAGTCTGATGCGAAGTGGTGAGAACACACAAACACACGTTTGCTGACTTTATAGCACACTTGTCCCTCCGCGTTGACATAATACCGCTCTTCCTCCCTCGCACTCTCGCAGGGACAAGGTGGAGCTAAGGTGGAGCTAAGGTGGAGCTAAGGTGGAGCTCTCGAAGTAAACTTACTGGTGGGGTGGTAACATTTGCAGTGAAATGCGCATGCTGCCGTCATAACGCGCAGGGAATTCAACATCACGTGTTTTATCGCCTATACTTACACTAAGGGGGACCATGAAAAAAGGACTGAGTATTCTTTTTCCACACTTTGGCGACTGTTAGGGCCTCCAGAGTCCCAAATATAAGTTTTAAAATGATTAAAAAGTTGATTTTGCATAATATGTCCCCTTTAAGCATTTGCTGACTGACATGCCAAATCCTGACTTGGAGGATTGTGAAGTGTGTTGAGTTAAAAAATAAATAAATAATAGAAAGTATGTTGTGTGTTTGTATATTCCATTGTAATTATATTTAATCACTGTTGATGTTACCTGGTGGGTTATTATTTAAAACAGCGTCACACACACTGATTTTCAGGATGAATGCCCTCAGCAGCTGCTCTACATGTGAGAGTAAAGTGTCTGAGCTGGAAAACAAAAGGCACAAGTCAGGACCATGGTCAAGCTGACAACATAAACACAAAATAACACGCATGTTCGTTTGGCAGCAGAACAAGAAAGATATTTGTTCAATATAATAATACTAATAATAATAATAAATGAATCAGGAAAAAACCTGATGGACAGTAGCGGAGGTTGGGAAATCTCAAACACAAATCTCTCCACTGGATGATGCTCTTTGTCCATGATGACAACTACCACCTTCTCTGCATCATTCTGGAAGGTAAGAGGGGGAAGACGTCAGCACAGATGACACAAGTTACCTGATATCCATCTGTACCCGCCAGTGCATGTCTTACCTTTTCAATGAGTGGCTTCACACAGTGTAGTGTGTCTTGAATATACTGATTTAGCTCTGGGTGGCATGACATCTAGAAATAAACACACCCCATAGACAGGTAGGTATGAGAGGTAAAAGTAACAGTAGATGTCACTTTTGTGAGCATGTTATAAATATACAAAGTACACCAACTTGCCACTTTATAAATTATTCAGCGGATAATTAACACATGTAATCAGTCAATCATACGGCAGCAGCTCAATACATTTAAGCATGTAGACATGGTAATGTCGACCTGCTTAATTTCTAATAACGAAATTAAGATACTTTAAAAAAAAAAAAAAAAAGGTGGTATGTCTCAGACAGGCTATTTCAGAAACAGACAATTTACTGAGATCTCCAAACACAACTATCCCCAGAGGACCATACTGGGTATCTCACCTGCCACATTATTAGGCATCGTCAAGTGTACCTAATAAAATAGCTGGTGGGTGCAAATATATGTGTACCTGCACAGGTACGTTGTATTTCTTTCTCTTCTGGAATATTCCAGAGGGATAAACTTCGCGGACATACAGGATAAGATGAATAGCGACCTCAAGGAATTCACAGAGGATGTCAGCAACCACTGAAAAGAGACAAATCCACAGGGTGATGTAGGACTAACTCACACTAAACCAAATACAAATGTCAAGCAGGTTAGTGTTTACTGATATTTCTTCACATATGACAACAAGGCGAAGATGTTATAGAAAATTTACAATTGCTGATTGTATTTAGCAAATGTACATTTGTGGCCGGTAAAAGAGAAAATATTAAAAAAACAACAACATTGTGTATAAAAGCAGAAAGAGGGGGGAAAATCGTCCTGTGTACAACTGCTTGATCATTTCATGCTGGTTTGGTTTTCTTACCTTGTCCAAAATTAAGGTCTTGTCTTGTAAGAGTTGTCATATTTTATTCCAAATACAAACTGTCAAACGAATCAAGGAGTTAATTGTGTATTTGCTAACGTTAGCAAAGCAACAGAGTCAAACCTTCATTATCTTTCTAGCGTTCGAGAACCGACTTTGTTCGTATGTCAACACAAGACAAAGCAGAGGTAAAATCACAGTTTTAAAAAATAGTCACGCAAACCAGTCTTCACGACGAACGAATGACTGAAAACACTAAACCAGCCGATACGCCGCTTTTCAGTCCTTCGTGTCGCATCTCACCGACGTCACTGCTTGTTTACGAGCAGATTGCAGTCCACTTATGATGACGTTATCTTTTGTTTGTTCTTCTTCTTCTACTAGTCTCCTACTGGCGTATTGCTGCCTCCTATAGGTTCGCTCCAGAACTACACACTGACCTCGTCACAACGACATGTACAGTACGTAAAATGAACGAAAATGAACGTGTTCACTCTGAGATCGTTTTGAAATTATGATCCAGAGACTCAAGAAGATACATCAGAGATGTTTTTATTCAGTATTTCAGTAAATAGAGGTCTTCTCTATATAGAATATAGCAATAACATTTAGTACTGTGCTAAACTTTACAAATAGCCTATAATCCACTTAGTGTATATATTTTGCCTTTTACCTTTTCTGAGGCTATTCTATTGTTAAATCAATAAAAACATAAATACCACTCTTTTGTTATTTCTCCCATTATCCTTGAATTTGAGTAAAGCAAATTAAGATTTCCTATATGCAAACAAAGGGCATATTTCTCTTAAACATCTGTATTTGTATGTGTGAGCGCTACACCTTTACTACAACAATCCATCCACCTGGCAGGTGAGACATATCCAGATGTTGATTAAAGAGCATGATTATTGTAAAGGTGTGGACTTGAAGTGGTCACAATAAAAGGACATTCTGAAATGTGCAGTTCTATCAAAGAACACAGATGCCACAGGTTTTGAGGTGTCATGCAGTTGTCATGCCAACTGCAGGAATGTCCACCAGAGCTGTTGTTTGTGAACTGTATCCTCATTTCAGAGAATTACACTTGTTCAGAACTTCAGACCAAGTGCAAGCACACCAGCGCAGGAGTCAGGTGTCTTCACCTGAGACATTGTCTGAGATCAGCCACCCACACAGATGAGCAAACAGTTAACTGCATGGATGGAGAATTTCTGTAATGAGACCAGCTCAGGGAGGTTCAGCTTGTCTGCCTCAGTCACGATGCTACTGATAATGATAATGCACATGCAGCAAATATGAAGCATTACTAAAATGATTGAAAACATGTAGCAACTAGACAATTATTAACAGATATTTGGACTTTGTCTGGACATGTGAGCAGAGTCAGAGAACTAAAGCTGTGATTTGAAGCTCAGGATCAGGTTAACATGATTGTTAACCCAATCCCTAATGCTCATTGTTAAATGGATGCTCTAAATTGAGTAAGAGCACATCTCCTCCTGGAATAGGGAAAAAATGATAACAGCAGCTATTATCTTGATGTATGTTGTGTTGTGAGCCACAAAGTAGAAATATCATACTTTATATCCAGCAATAAGAAAAATACACAAGCAATTTTTAAAGATGTCATGAAGTTTTTTTGTTTAATTAAAGTGGTCAACTTCAACAGGATTTCATATTTGTTAATGACACAGCAATCACCTGAGAGAATGGAACATGGTGACATTGGCCCCATCAATACATCTGTTGATTCCTTCACAAACAATTCAATTCAATTCATTTGTGGATAAAAACAAAACATGAATTAATCACTCACAGTAAGCAAATGCAAAATGTTTAGTGAACAGAGTAGTTCAAAAATATTCATTAAAAAATCAACACTCAAACCTGACAAAAAACTTTCACTGGACTCTTTGTCCTGGCCCCACACTGTTTGTATCAAGTTTCAAGTTATTTCTCTGTAGAAAGTTTGAGAAAATTAAAGTAAAATATAGCTAAATTTTCCATAAAAGATATCTGGACATTCCACAGTAAAATAATAATTAAATAAGTTGAATGGATTCCTACTCCTAACCATCCCCACTGTCTTTTCACAGTCCAAATTTAGAGAATATTTAAGGAAACAACTTAATCTCTGATAATGCTATGTGCAATTTCTTACTGTATAAGAAATTATAAAAAAAACTTTTACTGTATTCGTCTTGTGTGTATTTATTTCACCATTAATATTAGTTTTGGGAACTTGGGGTTTGTCTAAAACTTATTTGATTGTCTGGTTGTCAGTCATAACTGATTCAAGCAAAAAGCTCCCAAAAACAAACAACAACAAAAGCCCCATTATTATTATTATGGATAAACAGCAACTTATAAATCCTTTCTAAGCCTGTTTAACTAATCATGGATGCCATCCCAACATGCAATATAGAGCGTATATCAGTTTACAAAAAGAATAGGCACATAAATGCCTAAATATGCGCAACAGTTCATGATAGATGAAAAGCATTCCTAGAATGCAGAATGTGGTTAAAAAGTGTGGAACAGCCAGTCGAAGGCTCCTAAAACCTCATACCTCTGGCACTTGTGCCCTCTTTGCGAGACGTTTCAGGTTTGTACGACACACGTCACATCAGGTTTTTTCCACGAACGCATACATTCAGCGGCGACAAAATGAGCAAACACTGTAAAAGTAAGACAAAAACCTTACAGAAGTCACTTCCTTCAGAGAACTGAAGGACACCCTGAGCTTTCCTGTTCACTAACTAACTAGCTCACAACATAGCACAGGATCAAGAGTGTATTTGAGGTCCTCATCACAGGGACCGATGAACATTTCCACAGGACCAGTGTGACGGCTTGGAAGTCCAGTCAGACCAGTGACTTTTGCCAAGCCAGTCACAACAGAAAGACACAGAATAGAACCGGGGGGGGTTTAAACGCCAAACTGTAGAAATGTTTCAAACCTCGTAAAGTCTGTCTTTAGAAGTCAGTAAAACCCAGACACAGTCCTGATGTTTTACTGTACAAACCAGATTTGTATGATGCCATGTTTATTACAGCGACAGCACTTCCAGTCCGGAGACAATGCTGGGACTGCGTATTCAGCACTCTGATGAAGGGACTGTTTTTTTAAAAGGATAAATCTCTAATGTGAAGCATTTAGGAGAAATCTGTTGACAGAAATAGAATAAAAAATATACCACTGCATTTATTTTCATTTTCTCTATAAATCATCTGATACCTCAGATCGATGTGTTTCCTTTACTCCCAGGTGCAGGTCCTATGCACTGAACCTCTACATGGCTTGTGATTAGAGCCCTGTTGTTGCTTGTCAAAGTTTGCATTGAGCTGCTTTAACTGCGGTGTGTACATATCCAGTCATCCAATCTAAAATCAAATAGTTTTGTTTTCACTTGATCCCTTTCAAAGCACCTTTGTCGTCAGTGAGATGGAGAGGGATGGAATTTCTGGTCCTCCGGAAGTGGTTTATGGTTCTGCTCAGCAGCCAGTGCCTGTAAGTTTTCCCTCTGGATCTGTCTGGCCTTGTTGTACAAGAAGACGCCGATGAACACCAGGACAGTGCCAGTGGCGCTGAGGATGGTGATGTGGTTACTGAACACGATGATGCTCAGCCATACTGATAGAGCGTGCTTGACAGTACTGGCAACACTGATGAAAGGACAAGGCGTTAACATCACATTCAGCCGCTTTGAGAAACATTTGATTTGGTGATTTGGTGTTTGTTGTTGATGTTATTATACTGCCTCTGTCTTTGTGAACATTAACAATGTAACGTTTTATGCCGCGTTGTTCATCGGACAGAGGGAGCGTTTGTGTTTACTGCAACAGCAGCGCAGGCGGGCGGGGACAAAGTGTGTCAAAAACTGCTGAATGACTTTTTTTTTTAAGCATTAACACTCACTTCTGTATAATTTCATGGGTGCTTCTTTGTGTATTCACTCATACTCCAACCTCTCTGTAATTGTCTGGCTTTACTAGCACAATGCCATCTGCCTCCACATAAAATAAATCACTTCCAACAGATCTCAACACCAGAATATTTAGAAATACAGAGAGTAATACAGAGCTGATAACCAATGATATGAATGTCATAGACATCCGTTTATATGTAAAAGTTTAAATGTAAGACTCACTCCCACTTTAAACTAGTCAATCAGTAACACTTGCCATAAAGATTATTATATAAGTATTGTTTTACACATTTTTACCATTGTTATTACAAATTAATACTTGATATTGAATTAAATAAGACAGTCCACATCCCTATATCAAAATGATTACAGATTGGTTGGAGATATAGGTGTGCTATGCTAACAGATGTCTGGTCCCACCCTTGGTTAGTCACTGCATTTTCAATTCCCAATAATCCCCATAATCTGTAAACACACTTAATGTGAAACATCAGTGCAATGCCCCTTTAACATAAGTTGAAAGTGAGGGAGTAAGGGAGCAAATATGCATGGCTGGAAAACATCTGTACTGTAATAAATACAGGTCACTTCAAGCATATTTGCAAAGCTCACCAGGAACTCTGATAATACAGTGTAAAAATCAGCCTCATCGGAAAACAAGGACTGGGTTAAAATGTATTAATCGAGTAGATTCCAGAGTCAATGTTATAGAAGGGTTCGTGTCTGTCTCTTACCTGAAGGTAACAGGGGAAATCCGTCCCATGAGAGCGTAGGCTGTGACACTCTGCAGGTGGAACAGGAAGCCGTCAAAAAGCAGCAACAGGATAATGTCTTGACTGAAGATGAAGCTCCGCCTGCTCTTCCCAATCACCGGAATGTCCTGGAAACATAGACACGCAGTGCAACATTAACTCTGGTGCATCAGCATCTTTAATGTGTTGCTACTCATCTGTCTCCAATGATAGTCCTGTCCATGTAAACATAGTTTGGGTCAATAAAAATTCTTTAGCCCCACTTCAACAAAGCGGTACATTTCGGTACAGGTTCAGTGTGTAAGAATTTGAGTTTCCATATTAAGAAGAGCAAGCACGGAGGTCTGGCTCCTACAGGGTGGAGATAGACTCACTGCAGTCCGTTGAACTGACGACAGAGAATCACCACTTCAGTGTGATGGTTTTTCACACAGCCTTCCTTCAAACCAGACTCGTCTTATTCTTGTAATAAACAGCTGCATGCCAAGAAGACAGAAGATGGAATGCTGGATGTTTTCCATTGTTACCCTTTGTTAAACGTGTCTTGTTCTTCTCCTTTATGCCATTTATTAGCAAGCTACGCTGCGTCACGCTTCGATGACGTCACACTGTTTCTTTAGCTGACACATCTGCGTCAATCGCTCATAATTTACGCTAAACTGTGGTGAAACCAGGAGCCAGATCAGGGTTTATCTTTCCAAAACGGCTCTGTGTGATGAGCTGAAGTGCACTGCACTGCACTGCCTGGTGGAAACAAGTCTTTAAGTATGTAAAGCTTCCTGGACTCACATTTGGCTGATGGAATATATGTAGAAAGAAAGAAAACACACTGTAATGCCATGATCATGTTTGAGGCAATTTTGGCCTCAAGGAAATTAATCTAACAAATAACTCTCCCTAATTGTGTGTAATTATTCTCATTATATAATAGATCTAATTAAATGTTGCAGCAATTTCTGTTTGTACCTACCATGAGGAACACCCAAGCAGGAATAAGCATGATGACTGCTGCTGCACTGGTATAGAACTGCAGCTCAGGAGGGCTGAAATAAGATGATTAGATAATTGAACAATGAGTTTTTAATAGCACAGGAATGTTAATTTGTACAGCTTCCAACATAGAATCTCAGGCTGGTACCTGAACTTGTATCTGTCTCCACTGAGCAGCTTTTTGGAGAACACATTCTGCAAACTGAAATCAGAGATACAGGTTGCAAAGTTAAGTCAAAGCACTGAGCTGTGGAAAAGCTGTGTTTGAGCGCTGCAGTACCAGTCCATGATGTTGGTGGAGAGAGCAGCGCAGAAACCAAGCATGTTGAAGCTACTCTCTGTGGCTGTGCAGAGGGCCAGGCCGGCCATGACAGGGAACAAGGACAGGTTTACCCACAGTCCTGCAGCGTGGAAAACAGAACAGCACACGTATGTATGTATGTTTACATGATGAGATAATCAAACTATTGTGTAAGTCCAACTAAAACTGGGCTTTTAAAATAAATGTAACTGTCATAAATAACCTCAATCCTCACAGAAGCTCAGCTTCTAGTGAACGTTTATTCGGGATGTCCCGATACAACTTTTTCACTTCCGATACGATACTGATATTGCAACTTTGAGTATTGGCCGATACCGATCCGATAACAGCACAAATCATACATACTTTAATTACTTATTTTGTAGTGAGGAATGTTAGAATAGGCTTGATCAAGTGATATTACTTAAACAGAGAACAATAGTCAGCAACAGTAGGTATAAGAAAAACTGATCCATTTATTATAACCAATGGGTTGAAATTTTAACCTTTCAACATAAGAATATTGGATTTTTTTGCCATGTTAATTTCATACAGTCTATGGTTAATTTCATCAAATGGGGGTGTTTTCAGAGCACCCGTGTTTCACAGGTAACAGAGTGTTTTCAGAGAACACCCCCCTTGTTTTCACTATTGTGGATTAGCCCAACCCACACAGGGTGAGTGACTCGTCCCGCAGGTACAGCCGGAGCCCCGGGACCGGCCGCAGTCGACTTAGCTCTGTGTGGAGCTCCAGGACACATTTAAAACACAGAAAGCTCTTGGCATGGCTGGTTTTTGGGGTATAATTAACAAATGGAGGCTGTGGAAAGTCGACAGGTGGTGCTGGTTTATGAAATAATGTTGTTTTAGCAGCTCGCCTCAGGATGAGCTAGTGTGGTGATAACGGCCAGCTCGCGCTCGCTGTGCGGAGTCGTAGCCTTTGATTTCAGAGGTTAAAGAAACCTCTGAAATAGCAGTAGCACACACACGCTGTTGTTGTGATCATGTGGGCATGCTGGATAGAAGTGCTGGAGCGGAATGGACCGCTTTTATCGGAGCGCCTTTTGCCCCATGTCAGCTAGGATTGGGTCCAGGCCCCTGCACTCCTCATGTAGAGGATACAGAGGTAGACAATAAATGATTGAATGAACACTGCAGGCCATTTAGACCTGGCATGAGGATGCATTCAGGACAGATTGGGTGTCTTCAGACCTAAAACCCACTTTAGCGCATGTGTGAGTGGACGTCAACAATACATGTGAATGGACACTGCCCAAACTAGTGCCACTGGAGTTTCACAAACTGGAATTTCAAGCAAATAAAACAGACACACCCAGCGTACCTCAGCATAGTCACACTATGTTCTTTGTGACAAGAGCTCCACTTATTTTTTCTCATCCCACTTTTGTGTGTCACCAAACCCACACAGTTCCCTCACACACTGGGTAAAGAAAGATGTGAATGGAGGAAGACCTTCATTTGTAACAAACTGCAGTCTCACCATTAGATCTCCCTAATTTAACCTTTAAAGGATAAGCCGAATTTTATAAATTCTGTGACAAGAGAAAAAATAGAAGGTAATTTGCATCACAAAAGAAAGAATGCCCACTTGAGCCCCTCTTACAGTGTTACAGTGTTTACCTGTGTACTCGCCAAGAATCAGCCTGGACATGATGACAGTGAAGATGGGTGCTGAGCTCTTCACTGTCTCTGCAAACGACACTGCCACATTCTTCAAGCTCACCAGGCCCAGAACCACTGTGGTGAACCTGCCAAAGATGATGTCAAAGCAGGAAGTTAACACATGTTTTTTGGAACATTCAATAAATACTACTACTTCCTTAGGATATTTGCATAGCAACAGTGAAGCAAAAAAAAGAACGAGCAGGTGAAATTGGACACACACTTTTATTGTGTAGCAATTCTTGTCACGCAATAGGAAACAGGTGGTGTCAGTGTCTAGCAATGCTGAGCTAGTGCTCAGTAAATTTACTTAAAAATTAAAAACCACACCTATACAAGATCAACACTTGTTGAGAAATGAGAGCTAGGAACATAAGGATGTTTGTCTTTTAGCTTACAAACTGTTGACTGGTTAAGCCTGCCCCATACTACAGGATAACTGGCCAGATTTTGGTCCCGATTTGGTCCTTCCAGCAATGTTAGTGGTTAAGAGACGCAATTTTAACATCAGACACAGCAGAGTCTTCCCGATTTCAAATCGTAAGTATTAAACATGTTTGGGGCGTGAGCAGAACTCCGCAACAAACAATGAGAGCGAGTTGACCGGGAAACAGATGTTGTGTACTTTTGTTTGGAACCTTAACTTGTACAAGCCAAGTTAATACTGCCTTCTCAGCCATGACTAAATCAACAGCTTTTTTTTTTTGCATTTCTGAGCACAACACATCACGCACACACAACAGCTACTAACCGACGATGCTGACAGTCTGCCACCATGTCTGTTTCACATTAAATCACAGAAGTTTCTGTGAGATCCCAAATGTCATCATTTCATTAAAGGCCGAGTGTGTGGTCCTGCTTCTTGACTGTGTCTGTGCTTTCTCAGGATTAAAACATTGAAAATCAATTACAAAGATCATTGTGTCTGTGGTCTCCCATGTTTTTAAAATAAAGTCAGTTTTGAAAATCCTCTAGTGTGGGGCAGGCTTTAGACATGTGCAAGACAAAATTTGACCAATGATGGTCATGAAAATGAAAGCGACAATGCCGCACAGTGAATTTCAGTCGCTGATGTGAAGGCCTACATTAGAAAATGGTGTAAATAAAGAGCATCAATAGCTGAAGCAAACTTTTCCACCTCTCTCAAGCATAAAAACGTATCTGTGTTTCCAATCAGGTGTTTGTGCAAATTTAAAAACGATGCTGATGGAAACCCACATATTGGCTGGATACAGATTTGAAAAATATTAATGTGCAAGTCAACACCTGAGGGCCTTTAGAAGCAACTATTGACCCTTAGAACCCACCTCATGAGTCCAACAAACAGCATGATCATGATGAAGTTGGAGGGATACTCAGTTCTAGTCTTGTGCTGGTACAGGCAACAGGGAATGTACATCTTGAGGCAGCCAATGACTGTGGTGGACACCATCTGAATAGCACCTACAGAAACATGGGATGATACATGTTGTATATTTATATTAGTGCTATTTGAATTTGGATGATCAGTTAAAGCACTTTTAGTACAGTTTTTCACCCATTCGCACACAGTAATGAAGCAGATGTACGTACTGATTCAAATGAACTAAAAAGTGTGTGTTTTAAGGCTAGAGAAGTATTTAGGCTATTTTATGTTTGCACATGATCTACTTCACACTTAAGACAGTGAGCCTACAAACTGCTGCATGATTGTGTTTTTGAACAGTGTTCGAAAGTCTGATGCAGAATAAAAATAGAAAATGTGCTCACTGTGAATAAGAGGTCATGTTAATAAAGTTGTTTCTTGCACAGGTGTTGCATGTCTCTGCATTTTATTTTACATGGCTGGAAGGTGGAGAAATTCTCAAAGGTGTACTTTTACTTACAAGGTACATATTCAGTTGAATTGCTAAAATATACAGATACACATATACAGTATTTATAATATATAATAAATAATACGTTCAACGTCTGTACTGTAAAAGTGTCTGTTGTTCTATAACAATAATACTAATAATAATAATAATAATAATAATAATAATAATAGTAGTGATACATTATTTGGTGTCACAGTTTCAAGAAGTTTGGTCCTGGTCACAAAACGATTATGACACATTATCACAGCTGAACTGATAAACACAGAGGGAGTCACGTGGAGCTGATAGGCTTTATCAACATAGTGTAAACTTATTTGACGATGGTTTTAATATAAAATATAAAATTTGTATAATCAAACCTTACAAACACAAGTCGTGCATATGACTTTTCCTTACCCAGCATGCTGGGCTCCCCCTCCAACAGCGACAAGATGTACTTGTTGAGGAAAAGGGTGCAGAAGCTGAAGAAGTACCAGAAGCTCAAGTAGGTCAAAGAACGCCAGTTCCACACCCCGGACTCAGCCTCCAGCACTATGGTCTCTGTGATTGTGACCTTCAGTACCTGCTCTCCTGGCAGGCTCTCACTGCGGGCCAGCACCACTTGCTCCTGACGGGTGCGGAATGGTGACAGGAGGTGCAACAGCATGTGCCTGGTAGGCGGCCTGTTGCCGGACATCACACCCGCTTAGGGTGGCCCTCAGGGGCCCGATAGGTGGGTGAGAAAAGGAGCTGATGGCGTGTTTAAAGGCTAGTCTATCTTCTGATTGGTCCTAACATTGATCAGCGTGTCTCTCGGTTGTGCAGAGGTCGGTAGGAATGCTCCAAGGACTGGTTCCTTGCTGCAGCAGCTGGAAAGAATAAAAACCATTTGGTGTCAAGTGATTAAAAGGATAATGATGATCGAATAAGTGGTTTTGTCTCGTACTGGTCTGATAATTCACATGCGATCACAATTACATACATATATTCACCAATCAGCCAAAACATTGAAACCATTAATCTTAATGTTGTAGCTGATCATCCTCACAAATTAGGTCATTTTTATCTACATTTTCAATTTCATATAGATTTGTTTAAATACAATTGTCTACACAGAATAATTTATAGACACATGAAGATGAAGAGATAAATCAAGATTTTAAATGCATCAGCAACTTTTTATCTCTGTAATAGATAATAATACAATAACACCTTTGAATCCTTGTATGTCCAACTCTATGCAACAAAACTCAACCAAATGTATAAAATGTGGCTGCCATTTGTCTGTGATACTGATAAATGAACAGCATTTAATTTACCCCAATTTATAAAGTGACTGCAATTGTTAATATTAATAATAGTTTATATATATAAATAAAATCGCAATATATGTCAGAAGAAAACACCACAGTTACATTAGCACACGCTGCAGTGGTGTGTCTTTAAGAAATGAATCACAGCAGATGTGACAGACAGAGCTGGTGATGTGGCTCCGACTGGAGATAAGTCAACCCAAGCTTAACAAATGCTCACGTACAATAAACTTGTGCCGACCAGTGTGTTCAACAGACACTTTGTGTGTTTGTGTTTCTATTCACATTATTAACTAAGAACGTTACCTTAAAGCACGAGATCAGTGTGCAGTAGTTAGCTTCTTCTCACAGTGTCTTCACATGGAGCCAGGTACACTTAATTCACACTTCAGTTTGGACCGATAAAACAATAAACAGCAAACTGTTGTATCGGTCGCTCCACACAGTGACTGCACCACCACGACAGTCAGCGCCAGACAGCGCCAGTCAGCAGCAGCAGCAGCAACAAGAGCTTCGAAGGAGTTACACACACTGTTTGCTAGCCGCCGTTTGTTAGCACGAGCGGAGGCGCCGTCAAGGGAATACTACTGTCGGCCATTGCCCGCGGCCACCGAATAGTAAAAGACTACAGCACGAGAGAACACAGACAGCTAACATGACTCCCTCTCTACACTGCTACTGTACCTGCTAACCATTCTTGTACGCAGACGTTGCATTGGCCCCTGAAATCCTACGTCAACGTCGTCGCCATATTGGTCCGGTCAACGCGGTAAAATATAATATTATATATATATATATATAGGAGATAACAACATCCAAACCAACGATAATACAAAATAAGGACAATAGAAATTATAATATAATTGTATGTTTTAGTGTTGTTGCTATACTATACCTATACAGTTAATCATACACTTTTAATATTACAGTGGTATACCATCCTATGTAGGTCTACATACAAAAATTAGAAGGTATTGCGTTTAAAAAAAATGTTTTATTACCTACTCCACGCAGATCATACACAACATCAAATAAAATAGATTGTGAAGCGGAAACATTGTGGTTTTCTTTCAACCACTGTTATTTGATCGTCTTGCCCGGAGAAATATGGCGGCGAACTTAAAGCTAACCCGAAACCATAGCCGGATGTGGGCTATACTTCAAATTAAACTTCCTATACAAATTAAAATAAACCAAACTCACCTAGTGATGAGTATGGTTTATTTTACGGTAATGTCGTGCTGTTAACATTAACATATTTGTTTTTAAAAAAAATCTTAATTATAAAAAATTAAGTCAAATCAAGACGTAGAGAGTATTTTTTAAACACACGTATGCTTTTTTTAATTTTAAGGCAGATTCACCATGTTTCCGGGGAGACACAATTGAACTAGATGCAGGTGCCACGAGACAAAATAAGTTGTACAATTCAAAGTCAGATATCAATGTTTATTATTATAGTTTTAAGAATAATGTGTCCTATTTATTCAGATTATGTTGGTGTTATTTGCCTGTACTGAGATATCCGTCATCACTGCAAACACAATGGAGCTGAAAGTATGTAGATTGATTGGACCTGTCATCCAGGTCATGGATGAGATAATCTACATTTGACATTCAGCTCCAAAGTACTGTCAGTGACAACAGATATCATGATTGGCAAAATCACACCACTATCACACTAAATGGATACAAAGCATGCTGAATGAGGAGAGGTTTTATTCCAGTTATCATTCTGCATACAGCAGAATTATGAATTATTAAAATTGAAAAGGTTGGAGATTCACACTGTTACTTTTTTAACTGTGTTCTTAATTATAAAACAACAAAATAAAGATGCATACCATATTTACATATATACAATATTACCGCTGTCTGAGAGATTACAGACATCTCTACATAACAACTGAGAAAACCCTAGTTTTCTCTCACCTCCAACACATCACTGTATATTTATTGTGTCTACAACGAAGACAACAAAATCACACCAATTAATTCCACTTCCACTTATTCCAGCATCTGTCCTGTCAACAGGAAGGACGTGTTTGCTTTAGCTCCAATTTGCCTCTTCCTCCATTTCCAGCCCCCTCTTCATAGCTGGTGTCTGATAAATCCCCTGCAAGTCAGCAAGACTTTCAAAGCTCACTCATGCAGGACAGATCTCCCAGAAATGTAAATGTCAGTCTAGGCCTCCTCACCTGATGCCATTCAGTACTTGAACTTTGTGCCCTGGTGGCATATTCAAATTTGTGCGTCACATCCCAGGTAACCTCAAGTCTTTTATGGTGCAGCGGTTCGCTACATGTGAAAAGCACATCTTGATGGCTGCAGTTAATAATCCTGAAGAGCTAGAGTTTGAGGTGTTGGAGCAGCATGGACGCACAGGTCTCTCTTTCCCGTTGCTGGCTGATGACGCTGGACTTCCAGCTTGAACTTGCAGAGAGCAGGGTCAACCAGAGAGATTTTTACATTACATTATTACATGTCATTTAGCAGACGCTTTTATCCAAAGCGACTTACAATAATTGCATTTAAACATTTGGGTACAAATAAGAGCTAGAGGTGAGTGAGCTTCAAGTAAGCCAAACTATGAAGTGCTAGTCATAAGTGCGATATATAATTTTTTTTTTTGTTTTGTTTTTTCACAGCTGAAGCCCATGCTGGAGATCATCAACGCCTCAGCTGTGTTCATATCATTGTAGTCCCCACTGAGACCTTTGACACTCCTGTATGGGGCATATTACTTGCATTAGTGGTGTACAACAACACATATTTTCTTTTCAACATTCTTGACCCAAACTTGACCCAACAGCCAGACTGTTGAGTGAGGGAGACAGTGAGGTCAGGGAACTGCGTATGATTACGCTGTGCAGAGTTCCAATTCGTGTTGTTACACATGTAATTGTACAATTTTGATGATCCCATATGTGATCTGGTCAGTCAGTCAGTCATCATCTACCGCTTTTATCCTCTGCCAGAGGGTCGCGGGGGGTGCTGTGCCAATCTCAGCTACATCGGGCGATAGGTGGGGTACACCCTGGACAGTTCGCCAGTCCATCGCAGGGCCACACACAGATAGAGACAAACAACCATTCACTCTCACACTCACTCCTATGGTCAATTTAGAATGTTCAATTTACCTAATCCCCACATTGCATGTTTTTGGACTGTGGGAGGAAGCCGGAGAACCCGGAAAGAACCCACGCACACACGGGGAGAACATGCAAACTCCATGCAGAAAGGCCCTTGTTCCAACCGTGGCTCGAACCCGGGTCTTCTCGCTGCAAGGCGAGAGTGCTAACCACTACAACACCGTGTGGCCCTATGTGATCTGGTATTCATTATAATTTTTTCATTTGGAATTCAGATAATAAGTTTATAGAATTTTTTTTTTTTTTAACCCAATCATTTATTAAAAAACTAAATTAAAACTAGGACTGCGCGCAGATGTGAATGGGCCCTCGCATCCCCCCTCAAGTCAGGGGTCACACTGACCTCACTGTCTCCCTCACTCAGCAGTCTTCACTTTTATTTGTTAATCCCCTCAAAAGTTATTGCAAAGCCACGGAATAGTCTGTTGTGTCACAAATGAAGATTAGTCAATGTATGCCGAAGTTATAGGCCTACATTGAAGTTATAGCCGATGGTTGCCAAGGCCATGCCCTTTTGCATCCACAAAACCTTTTGCCAATTTTTTGCCTTTGATGTGTCTAGTTCAGCCTTTCTCAAAGTGTGGTGGTCCGCGAGCGACCCCTAGTGGTCCGCAAGGTGACAAGCAAGAGACACATCATGTTTTAAATTTTAAAATGTTAGTGTTTTAATTTCAGTGTTTCTCAAACTGCCTGCAACATATGTGTGTTGTTTTCAATGTATTAAAAAATATTTGTTTTGTGGCATTGTCTGACTTGAGAAATACAGTGGGTTTTTTTTTGGGTTAAGTGGTCTTTAGTCAGAAAAAGTTTGAGAAAAACTGGTCTAGTCCAACGTGTTTTTTTATGTTGGTATGACAAATGTGCTCAGACCAATTCACAATGTAGCAAAATGGACGTCAAAATGTAAAATGGCCAACTTCCTATTGAGTTGAGGCCATGGTCACTGTTTTGTTTGTCTTGGTCCATAACATCTTCCAACCAAGTTTCGCGAAATTCGGTGGAACTCAATTTTGCCTCTGTTTTCACCTTAGGGGGTGCCATAGAGCCCTTGAGCAACTCTAGGGTCTATGCCAATATCGCATTACCGCCCTAATAATATTTCACTACTTATTCCACCAAGTATTGAGTTCTTGTCTAAATACTGAGGAGGAATTAGAATTACGTCACTGCACTGCTGTGACAGCAGGTGGCTTTGTGTCGTAGGCCTCTTGTAGAATGACGCAGGTATAAATTCGCGTTAGTTAACGGTCCCTGCAGTGAAGTCCTCACACAACCGAGAATCAGAGGGTATCAACGAACAGCCACCAAGAAATCAACAGAGCGCGAAAGGAGACGACTTCTACGCAGCAAGTATGTTTTAATGCTTTTAAATGAATAAATCAACGATTTTAAATCACAGCGTACACCCTCGACAAAAACACACAACTCTTTGGACCGTTAGTTGAAAATATAAGTGCATTTTACCTCCGAATTAGCTCATGAAGATAAAGAAATGCAGTAATTGCCTGATGTTTTACTACATTTGCAATCATGGCCCCTAAACAAGTATTAGACAGCGGCACACAGTAAAAGTCATTTTGAGAAATATGATGCTTGTTTGGAAACTCAGTTGCATAATTTCAACGGTCCAGTTTGTAACATTTAGGAGGATTTATTTTGTAAAAAATTAAACATATTATGTATAGTTTGTGCGCGAATTGGTTTCCGTTACTTTAGTGTTGAATTTTCAGACTTAATGCATAGTTTAACATTATATTTTCAAGAAAAAACCTCGTCTGCGGGTAAAGGAGAGGCGGAGGCGGGCATATTGTAATAGTTATTTATTAATATTGTTATTATTATTATGATTTATGTTTTTTTTTTAGCTAACTGCTCCCACGGTGAGTAAACTATTTTGTCCAGTTACTTTACAGGCTTGTCGAGGACATCTACGCTCGAATTGGTTTCCGTTGCCATAGTGTTGAATTTTCAGACTTAATGCATAGTTTTACATTAGATTGTTTTTACATTACAGGCTTGTCGAGTATGTCTGTGTAGGTGTACAACGTTTGTAAAATTCCTCAATTTCCATGGAATTGTGTTTGCCTTTAATCTGTTTTGCGCTGATCAAAGGCAGCAACATTCAAACAGTATATTATATATATCCAGAAGGAACTTCTCAAGCGAACCTTGTTAATGCGACAAAACATAGACTTTATAGCAATTACGAGTTGAACCGTTAGCCCGAGGAAGCTTTGCTGAGCATACACGTACGTATGAATTGAGTTAAATGTGGGTTTATATATCCTTATCCTTCTTATAAGAAGGTTTTGTGCAATTTTCCTCAACATGGTTAATCAAAAGGCTCAGAAAAGTCATAGCACATTTTTCCCTGTTAAACCACACATTGTGATGTATGATTTTAAAAGATGCCATCCTTTGCAGCGCTTCAAAGCAGGCACCAAAGGCAAACCTCGTTTATGAAAATATTTATCAGCAAAATTACTAACATTTAAAATGACTTTAGTGATGACAATAATATTGGATCATATATACTTAATTACATCAGCATAGCTCTATTTAAATGCTGCATGCATGCTGAGGTACTACTACTACATATTGTTGAGGAGCAACCTATAATTTAATATTAAACAATCCATCATATTTTACAAGCTGGTCATATGTTGAACTCTTTATCTGTATCACATAAAGATCTTTATGTGTCAGGTAAATGTAGTGTTTTGTCAGTGATGCTTTTCTCTATGAATGTATCTTTAAAAGCCATCTTCCCACCCATGTCACAGGATTCCAGACAATAAGATCAGGAGAAGATCAGCAATCAGCTCAGGAAAGACGATAGGGACAGAGCAGCAAATACCTGCCACATCATGGATCTCAGTACAGTCTTTCAGTGCCTTATTGACCAGATGGATCCAGAGGACATGCTGCACACAGCCAATGAAGTCCTCAGTGAAATGTTGGGACCCAAACCTCCGTCTGCTGTCCCTGCAGGAGAGAATTATGAATTTGACACTACTACTCAGCCAGTGGAAGACTTTAATGGAGTTTATGACGCCTACCTTCCTCTGGAGGCAGCTCCACTT
The DNA here is from genome assembly GCF_958295425.1 of Solea solea. Classification (NCBI taxonomy): domain Eukaryota; kingdom Metazoa; phylum Chordata; class Actinopteri; order Pleuronectiformes; family Soleidae; genus Solea; species Solea solea. The sequence continues at coordinate 18,764,506 of NC_081144.1, read as the reverse complement.
GGCTTTCAGCATCCTACAGCTGCAGCAACACTAAATGTTGAGCTGCCTGCTCCCAGCAGCTATTACCTAAACCCTGTATCAGATGACCTGTACAGCCAGGGCCAGGTAAGATAAAAGTGTAGGGTACAGATAGAGTCATATCAACATATATTAATGACTCTAATGCTAGAAGCTTTAGGTCAACTCGAGCACACCAAAATATTGATTTTATCCCTTTGTATTTTCAGGAGTTGAATTTAATTATGCGAGCTGTTGGGTTAGGGTTAGGGTTATTTGTGAAACAACTGACTTTTCATACATGAATTGATGAATCCAGTGGTCTTTTTGAAAACAATGTTGTTGGGTGTGTATCATGGCTGATTTCTCTTTCTTTTTCTTCACAGTACTTTCCATATCAGTGGCCTGAATATGATGCTTCCACAGCAGCCATCGGAGCTCTTCCACACCTGGTAAGACCCTGTTTACACATCATATATACATATGATATGTAATATATACATCACACATGCAGATACATTCTTGTACAGCATTGTTAGTAAGGACACCTGTAGACAATGCGTTCCCTAGCCCCTTACCCTAACCTCAACCAACAACTAAATGCTCTTAACCCTAATACCAAGTCAACAATAAAATACCCCTTTAAATTAATTATTATTATTAATTGTGAGAACCAGCCAAAATGTCTTCACAAAGATAGGTTTGAATCAGAATTTGTCCCCTCAGCCTACTACAGACACATACATACACATAGAAAAAGCAACTTCACTGCTTGGTGTCAAAGGTGTTGTAGTAGACAGCATCAGCAGCATCACTGTAATATCACTGATAGCAAATCTACCATTAAAAACTGTCAAATTGTTTGACCAATAGTTTGTATCCACAATGTTATTCTGCATCATAGTTTCATGGGACAGGCTGAGTGGACCGTATGCACAGCAGCCATTTTGACAGGTCACAGTAGGAAAATCACACAAGTGAATATATAAGTATTGAAAGCTTAGTTCCAGTTTGCTTCCTCAGGTTCAGGGTTCATGCTGGTTCATTAATGTGATCAGTGACACCTGTGTTTTCTGTGTTTTTACTGCAAAAGTGCTTATAAACGGCTGCTGCACAAGTTCAATTTTAAATGAATTATAAGTTGCTAATAAATTCAGCAAACAAGCAAAATGGACAAGATTTACTTTTGGTGAAGTGACTGGATGTGAGACAGGCTTCACATTCAGACAGTCAGTCATCTGTGTTTCATTTGTAACAGAAACATCCACCACTGAAGGTTAGAAAAGACATAATTTGTCTACATTATTGTATATATAAATATAAATATTTCCATTTGAGGTCATATTCCTGGTGGGAATAATATTGGGAGTGATTAAATGTTGCACTAATGAGGCTCCTGATGAATCGTTAATACTGTGAGGTGATCTTCACATGAAAACATGCTTCACACCCTGATGTGTAATGGTTGTTGACCTGTGAGTCTCTGCATCTCACTCACACAGCAGAGAGAAAGGAAACACGGACACCTAGTGGACAGATGACACAGATGATGCAGTTTGTCTAATCACCTGTTTTGTGTGGTTGTGTTTTCAGAATCTGCCGGTGGAGATGCCACAAGGTTTGGAACAGAACCTTGAGCCTGTTGTGTTGTTGTAAGTAATGCACACACAACTGTGTATATCTGTTATCCACATAGACACTATGGGACGTATTCCTCCAGCTCTCCTTAGTACACTATTGTGGAAGTAAAAATATATTCAATAGCCACCAGGGGGCAACTCCAGTGGTTGTAAAAAGAAGTCTGTTTACTTTTCAGTTAATTTGTGAAGCCTTTAAACATTTTCTTGAGGAGTTAATGTTCTTGAAAGATCTTCAATAGAATGTGATGTCAAATTGGTATATTATGTTGTATATTATGTTATTATGTTGTATGGAAATTTAAAGGCGTCAACTTTAAACTTCCAGTTGCAAAACATCAACATGATTGTGGCCAAATTGCGATTTTGGTTGCCTCTTGGTCTAATGTGAGTGTCTTATTCCCTTGATGTATGCACAGAGGGATGGTGTATGGGAACCCAGGAGTAACGTCATTCCCACCCATTGGACCTGCTTCTCCACAGTTCTCCTCCCCACCACAGTAAGTCAGCTTTATCGGCTCCTAATCTGCAGCTCACTGATAATGACCGGTGATCCAATCACATTTAGGTCATTTTTACACCTAATAGTCCGCTGGACTTGGTACGATTGAGGACTCGGTTTAATTGGGGGTTGCAACATTCAGCCGCTCCGAGTTTGCTTTCACACTTTCGCACTTTAGTGAAATGAACCGAACCTAACGTATTACCCTCCCCGCTGCATCAAGAATTACTGAAGGAGAAGACAAGACAACAGATGAGCAAGAAAACTTAAATCCTATCGTTTTATGTGAACATACGACACATACGCTGCAACAATGGGCATATTGGGCATACAATGGGCATATTGTTTTAAAACTAAAACATGTCTTTCAAGTTGTACCCAGCAGTAACTCATGACTTATGTGCGGTTGTTGTTTTTTCTCATAGAAAAAGAGAGCGCAACTACCACCAGTATAAACGCCAGCCCTGTGCCAAGAACAAACAGCCCTACGTGAAGAAGCCTCCGAATGCTTTTATGCTGTTTCTGAAGGAGCAGAGGCCAAATGTCACCAGGGACCTTGAATGCAGAGATAATGCTCTTGTAAACAAAGTCCTTGGCCAGAGGGTGAGTGTCTTCGGCTACATCTATACTACCAAGTTTTATTTTTAAAAGCAGATATTCTGCTTCAGATATGCCTGTCGTCCAAGTTTACATTTACATTTTCTACATGTTTGTAAACTTAAATCAGCTGTGAACAAAGACCTTCAGTTCGTGTCTCACCTCATCGTGGGTCTGATAAAAAAGAAATCCTTTTTCTTTTCACCATTGTTTCTTGTTTGTAATACTCTCTGAAACTCACCAAACGCCTGCAGAGGGGAGAATCAACTTCCTGATCACAGATGGCCAGTTTAGTTGAATGGTCACATGATGCATGTTTGTACTCGTCTGTAAGTAGTTTGTAGTTTTTATCTGAAAACACTGTTTTTTTTAAAAAGAAAACCCACTGTGACAAAGACTTCATCACCATTTGGAAAAAGACTTTTCTTCAGACATGCACTAAGCAGTGTCAAAGTCAGCACTTGTGTTCTTCACCTCTTCACATTATTTTTTTGTTCTACCCTTAAAAACTTCTAAAGCAGAATGACCTGAGAAGAAATCCAAACGTAAAAAGAGGATTCCCAAATATTTATATGTCACAAGTACACCATGTGAACCTAAATGTGTTATTCTTGTATGTGTGCGCAACTCACTGTGTAGGATACAGTTGTCGCTGTGTGTTGTGTGTCCACAGTGGAAGGCAATGTCAAACAGACAACAGGCCAAATACTTCAAGGAGGCAGAAGGTCTGAGGAAACTTCATGCCGAGAAATATCCATGGTGGTCACCCCGAGACAATTACGTATGTTACACGATGCTTACATGCAACTCACATGTGTTTGCATCATTACAGCAGATGATGCAATGCAGCCACTGCAGATAGATTTAATCAGCTGACATCAGATGTGAAGTTTGTGTTTGTGTTTTTGTTCAGGGCCAAAAGAGAAAAAGAATCAGGAGGAGGTGTCCCACCATGTCCAATGATGACGACGAGGACTGGGAACCGTGATTTTGAACAGTTAACACATTTTCATTATGGATTTGTTTTGTGTATGAAAAGTAAAAAAAAAAAAAAATCACTGGTTTGGTTTGTACGTATCAATGTCAACCTTTAAGTCATGTCTTTACTCATGTTGTCCAAACATCAGTGAAGGGAGATGCAGCAACTCCTCACTTTTTAAAAACTGAAACTATGAAATGCTTTTTTTATGCTTGTAAGATTTTGTATTTTGCCAGTAAATGTGTTCATTGTCATTTAAACTGTGAATTATTTGGTGATTAAATGTATGTCTGTTATGCATGTGTATAAGCAGAAACATGGAGATATTTAAATAGCCAACCAGGTTTGAAAACTCCAGAGAAAAAATAATATACAGTAAGATTAAAATCAGAATTTGCTTTATTAGCAATAAACGGAAAAGTCTTTAATGAATGTTCACAAATACCGGAAAGTGGTAAGCAAAAGCAAAGCAGATCCACTTTCACTTTTCTATTCAAGTGTGGATAAACCACATAAAAACAAAATGGTTTCTTCCTCCAGTGGAACTGTGGACTCAGCATTCCCAAATAATTCATATTTAGGTACTGACACAATTTGACTCAAAGCAAGCAGGACAATATCTACCTGATCTTGTGATATCCACCTTTGTCCTGTGGGGGGCAGCAGTGCTTGTCCTGTGGGGGGCAGCAGTGCTTCCTCTCCAAGTTAAAACAAGAGCGTAGCAGTAGAAGAAGAGAAGCACTGAAGAAGCAGAAGAAGACGCTCACTCTCTGTTCCTGTTTACATGCAGTATGTTGTCATAATGATACTGTCGAGAAGTGAGTGAACTCAATGAAAGAGGAGGAGGTCGTTGGGATGTGAGCTCCTGCTCCCACAGTCAAGTCCATACGGAAATGGACGAGATCAGGTCAGCACCTCCATTTTTCCACACTTGTTTATAAGAGTGTTTTTTAATTGTTCTCTTTTTAAAGGGTCGTTCAAGTCCGTTTTAACTCATTTATCAAACAACAGCTGTTTTGGATGTTAAAATCAACGCACACACACACACACACACACACACGCTGGTTTTGCTATCTTTGTTGGACACTCAGAACACTAACCCTGAACCCTCACCAACTGAATACCTAACCTAAACCTAACACTAACACAAACCCTAAAACCAGGTATTAATTCTCAGAAAGCCTGTTAAAGTTGTCTGGACCAGCCAAAATGTCCTCACACACTGTATTGTGTGTGTGTGTGTGTGTGTGTGTGTGTGTGTGTGTGTGTGTGTGTTGTGTTGGGTTTGTCATGCCTATTTTTATTGACTTGTAAGTGAATGAGTTGCTTCTTACAGGTGCTATAGGGACTTGATGTCTTTATTTACTACAAAATGATAAAGTTTGACTCACATTGTTTCAGATGTTGTGGAGAGGAGATTTAATGATATGGGTTTTTCTAAGCCAATGCCAAGCTTTATAACTTTCATTTCAACTTTGTCCAATCACCTTTTGGATTTAAGTCAAAGTTTAAGTGATGTAGCAGCATTTATGTAGTTTCACCTATGATAGGCTATAGTCTGCTCATAAATGAAATTACAGTCAGATGATGCTGATTATTTAAAAACACCTGAATTTGTGTGTCATCTCTGGCTCACTCACACTTTCTGCTTTTTCAGTCATTCATACATTCATACATTCAACCACAGCAAAAGTCTTCATTTAACTAAACCCAAGTATGCAGTCAAACACCTGGAGAACATGCAAACTACACAGAAAGACCAGAATCTTCTTGCTGTGCAGCACCAGTGCTACCCTTCTTTGGTAGCAACTCATTCTGAAAGTTGATCCAGTGTTATTTTCTCTATGTCTGATTATATTCATCTCTTGATCTCTGAGTCCATCGTGTGTCACATTAAAGAAACGTCAGTGTTTAATTTCTTTCACTTTACCACAGTCCTTTGTTGGCCAACCAACCCCAAGAGACGCCGGACCTTCTGTCTCCAAACCTGAGGCCGAGACACCAGGAACTTATCCCAACACCATGTGGACCAGTGAGATGCTCTTCCCTTTATACTAGTGACGGAAGAAACTGAGCTAAAATTTTAGTGTCAAGCTCAGGGTCACTGTTATTTGCACAAAGTTACTGTTATGATAAAGCACAGTGAAAAAAGTGTGAGCGAAAAGTTTGATTCTCCATAAAATTCTAATTGATTAATACTGCTCCAGGGGGGAATCTCCACTGCTGAACTGATGAACTTAAATATAGTCGGTAAATCATATATTGTAGCATAAACTTGGCTGAAACAATAGAATATTAATGCTATTGCACAATTACAGGCACATTATTACACACACTATAACTGCAGGGCTATTGAGGCCACGCCCCCAACGGTATTTTGATTGCGTAATTTTGCATGTGCGTCATCTCAGTTATTTATTTATTTATTTATTTATTTATTTATTTCGGTCATGACATTTGGATCACTCATCAGACAACAGTGCAGTTCACACAATATACATAACCGAAAGGGAAAGCGGGAGAAGCAAAGCTTAACTAGTCCCGCCCCCATTATCATCATACATTTAATTTCCTCTTTTTTTTTTTTTTTTTTTTTTTTAAATGACATTTTGACAAGGAAAACATGTTTCAGCATCCGGTAGCACTCAGAGATATAGTCTAGCTCTAGACAGTCAACTCAGGTTTCATTTGCTTCCCCTGCCGTTTCCCACAGTGTCTACAGATTTCTGTCCCTGACCTTTGTCATACTTTTCTTCTGTGTCATTCTGTATCGATTAATAGTTATCATTCATTCCCAGAAATTCCAATCATTTCCATAGAAAGTGTCCAATTTGGAATACGTCCAATATTTCCAAACGAAATTTTCCTAGAGAGTTTATGGAAAATTACCATAAATGTCCTGGGTATTTTCTTCCTGTTTGCAACCCTATAACCCAGGGATGTCAATTTTTTGTTTTTTGATAAAGATTCCCGAGGGTCAAAGGTCCCTTGACCCCCGGGTTACTTAAAAATACACTGTTTCATAAAACAGTCACAATTATCATTTTGGAATGGCAATGTAACCAAATCTAAGCCAAGCAGGAGTCAACAAATGAAAAAAATCTGCCTTCCTTTCACATCTGGAGTCTTATATCATGACATGAACAACTCCTTACCAGCGGCATTCATGGGGCTGACACATGACCTGCTATAACCAGTTAAAGCTTAACCCTAACCTCCAGTCCAGTCCAGGTTTTGGTCTCCATTTTTGGTCATTGTTTATGCCAGAAAAGTCAAAAGAGTACAAGTACACACATGTGTACACACACATGCGCTGTTCATCTGTCTTTTACTTGTCCAGATTCATCCAGGAAGATTAACACAGACACACAGTCACATAGCTGTTAAGTGAGTGCTTGATTCTCAATGTCACTTGATAACATAAGGCTAAAATCATGACCATGATAAAAAATATGATTGTGAACTCCTACTGAACATCCAGGTCTACGTCTAGCAGTAGAATCCAGACTTTTCATGTGCACCTCTTGGTGAAGCTGTTTTAGTTTCCCCCACAGGTTTAACACAGGCCTTTTTTTATCGTCATTGACGTCTTGCAGATAAAGCCCTGGTCAGAGCTGTCATGCCTGGTGAAGCTCTACTTCTGCTTCACCATCGCGTCTCTGCTGGCGCTGCTGGGCCTCACGCTGACCAGCATCTACAAGCAGCGCATGCACACAGACGAGTCTGAAGAGGACAACTTCACCGTGTCTCTCATCCAGTTGGTGGGAATACGTGAGTTCCTTCACTTGCAGCAGGGCCACAGGATTACACACGTTTCCTTGTGATGAAAACTGTGATGAAATGATCACAGTGTAGCCACATGCAACGGACACTTCTGGTGATTCATGACTCAACTGCCTCATTTTCTACAAACATGAAGTAACTATCAGATAAAGACTAACGTTTCTGGACACATCTATTTTACTTCTATAGTTAAACCTATAGCTATCGCTATGATTTAAAGATTATTTTGTAGATTCATCATTTGGTCTATAAAATGTTTCCAAAATAATAAAAGCGGCAGTACTTTAGTTCACAAAACAAGTTCCTAGTGTACTTGTAACTGTTCACATGTGAAAATGCCGTAAACCATTGTCTGTATCAAGTCACATGACAGTTATGTGTATCCCAGCACACGTGGACAAGAAACATTATCATCAGGTTTAATCATAATTTGAAATGTACCCTCTTTGGCTGCAAAAGAAACATAAAGGAGAAGGGTTTAGATAAATATAATGGTGTTAAGATCTTGTGTAACTCAGACAAAGTTCCTGTGCTGCATAAAGGAAGTGATTCATAACCTGTCATAACGCAAGGAAGCAACAACTTGCTTGCTGAACTTGCATCTCTTTCAACACATGTATGGGGTTAGTATAGTTGGTTATTATAGCTGGTTGTTATTACGGCTGGTAGATTGAAATGATGAAAATGAACACATGATGATTGTGTGCGTCTGTCCCCTGCAGTGTTCTGCATCTACTACATCAGCCGTGGCGTCCTGCAGGAGAACAGACAGGAGCTGGTAGTTTTTGTGCTCACTGTGTCAGTCGTCATGATTCGATCAGTGGTCAACTTTGTCGTGCTGGGGTCAAAGAGCAAGCAGGAGCTGCTGGTAGGTCGCCCTCTCCTGGACAGTTGTTGAAAAAGTATTTACAGTCTTTTTTTTTTAGACAATGAGTAAAAAAAACAAAACTTAGTAATTCTTTGATTTGTGGGCAAAACAATCAACATTTTTCAACATTACTTGATATGTTAAGGACCAAACAAATAAATGATTAATAGAGAAAATAATAGACAAATGAATCACCCAAACCCTAGTTACAGTCCTAAACCTTCTACTAAGTTTTAAGATAAAAAAACAACACTTAGTCATGTTTTGGCCTGATGAATTCTTCCTTTATAGCAGGGTTTCTCCACCCTCCACTGGCTGCCCTGCATGTTTTAGATGTTTCCCTGCTCCAACACACCTGATTCACATGTCCGCTCGTCATTGAGCTCTGCAGAAGCCTGATAACAAGCCATTCATTTCGAAGGAAACTTATAAAACATGCAGGGCAATGACTCTCAGGGACCAGGATTGAGGAAACTCTGCTTTAAAAAGACTGTATCATTCGGTTATTGGTCCTCAAAGGTTGTGATGTGAACTTTGAACAGCAGCAGAAAACCACACCCAACACTTTTATGTCCATATAAACACGTTTGTACACTGAGATCACCTTATTTTGCTTTTCTTTTTTAGTTTTGTGTTTGATTCTGAATTGTTCACTTAAAGGGTTAGGGTTATATGTTGTATGTATCCTATCTGTAATGTAAAGAAAAGGTACAGTACAGTGATGTCTGTGTGTTTTAGAGAATGTGAAGCAAAATTCTTCCATCCTGTTACAATCATTTCCACCACATGGTGTCACTATTGGATGGCGGGAGGGAGGGAAAGATATTTGGATGGATGAAGGAATGGATGGATGATGGAAATCATTTTTGGATGGATGGATGGAAACATATTTGGATGGTTTGTTGGTTGTTTGGATGGATGGATGGAAATATATATGGATGGTTGGTTGGTTGGTTGGATGTTTGGTTGGATGTCCTGAGTCAGCAGCAGTGATGTGTCTTTGTGCTGCAGGTGCGTTTCGCTTGCATCATGTGTCTGGGCGTGGTGCTCGTGTTCTGCACAATGCTGCTCATCCTGAGGCCCAACATGATGGCATTCCGTGTGGGCGGTGCCTTGGAGAGGCTTCAGGAGCAGTACTTCTTACTCAACCTGTGTTTCTCCATGGTGACCTTTGACCTGCAGGCACAGGTACGTGTGCATTCCTTTTTGTCTTTTGTTCCTTTGTTTTGTTTTGTTTTATCAGATGTCAAATGGAGTTTGTTTCTTTTCTTTTTGACACCAAGTGCTTTTCACTTCTGGTCCTAACTATTCACTTAGAGGGTTAGGTTAGGGTTCTGTGCAACAAAGTTCACTTTGTATGTATTTAGAAGGAGGATAAAATTGAGGAATTGAATCTTTTGCAAATATTTGTTTAAAATATTTGGGCCACATAAAAGCCGCTGTGTGTCAGCTGAACCGCTGACTGACCCCGTTAATAATGTGTTTCAGTTGTGTCTGTGTATCCTGATCATGACATCAGATTCAACCATGTCTGCTAACAACTCCATCATCCTGGGTGTGGGAGTCGTCTGGGCCTGTCTTACTGCTGCTGTAGGCGTCACCGCAGTGAGTTCTCCACCGTTGCCCTAAATATTATGTAGGAAGAATAGTTAACAGCTCAGGGTACAAGTAGCAACAGGCCAAAAACAGGCTGTTGTTGTTTTTCAGGTCTTGAAGGAAGCCAAGGTCCTGGTTTGGGTCTTCATGGTGCAGAACCTCCCTCAAGTAGCCTTCTTTGTGTATCTAATGTATACGGTGAGTGCAGAATATGATTTTTCTTCAGTGTGTGAGGACCGTGACAGTGTAGTGTCTACGATGAGAGGTTTTCAGGACCTTGTCCCCCCCCATGCTGTGCACAGCTCTGCCCTCATCAGTGACATCACAGGATCTACACACGCGCGCCTTTATGTATTTATTTACTAAGTGTACCTAATGAAGTTTTCACAAGATGACGGTTACTCTGTTTAGATTATCTGTTCTGCACCAATTCATGATGGTCGGAATTCCTCGCTGTTCTCACGAGAGTCTAGTGTTCATGTCTAGTGTCTAGAGTTTGTTTTTTTATTGTTAACCAAGAACAATGGCAGATGATCCACTGTGGTGAAGAAGTAGAGGAAGAACAAGATTAAAAGTGTTTCAAAGTTATATTCACTTACTCCTTGCTGTACTTGTGTCCTGGAGGAACAACATAACAACAGGACACCAATTAAAATGGACTATATGTTAAAGATAATCAAAATATATAAGGGAAAAGTGTGAAACATAAGTCCAGCTTTCAGTTATTTTAATATAGACTCAATATATTAAAAATAAATAGATCATCACTAACATCTTCTGCTGTCTTTTATCTACTAAATATTTTCATCATTTATTGTTTGATGATTTAGCAATACAGACGGACATATGAATAATGATCTGGGCTCTGTGTTTTCTACTCAGAGTAAACAGTTGATGATTGTTGAGTATGAACAGAAGAACTGTGTCTTCAATTATTAAAAGAAAACAATCCAATGTTCAGGTGAATGGCACAGACATATAAATACATAGGCGCCTCATTCGCTGTCTTGCAGTGGAGACTGGGTTAAAAACAAAAATGATAAAACTCAAACGTTTACATTCAACGGATTAGGATGAGTCATTTTATATTAAATGATTTACAGTGTATTCATTACTAATAATGGCACAATCACAATCATTTTATTCTACACAATAACATGTTGCCAGTACTTGTGCTATCCTTATACTAAATAAATAATAATAATTACTTAAGCATTAAACACTAAATTATGACATGTTTCAGTGAATAACAGACACTAGAAGATGTTGCTGATGTTCACAACATGTATTTATTTGAATATTTAGTCCATATTGAAACAAACTAAAAACTTCTTACACATTTGCCAATGTCCAGCAATGATTTAAACGTCAAGCACACAGTCCATTTTATTTCATGTCCTGTGATTACCAGACAACTGTTCCTCACAACGTCGGTGAATATGACTTCACCTTAGTGACAGTTTTTAAACACACACACACACAAAAAAAGAAAATCTCACAGGAACAAGAGAAAATCTCCAGAACATCCAGAAAATCACTGTTGCGGATCCGAAGGAGAACTGTGACAATGCCAAACATGAACAAGGAGATGTTAACAGTTGGGCGTCCTCTTCTGTTCTGCCTGTGAATTCCAGAGTTCTGGTATATCTAAGGTTTTGGAGAAAAGTGGGGAGGGGAGAGACGTCAGGTCAAGATGTTTGCCGGCTTCCTCTGCTGATGCGTAGAGCTGACCTTGGGGAGGACTGCGTAGTTGTGTTATCGGTCCTCTGCTGCTAACTTGTTAGGTTTGGTTCAACAAAGATATAATGAGGAACACTCTGTAGACAAAGGATGGGTGCCAGGATTACACCGAGGCCTTTGTGATTTGCCACTTTCAGTTGGTCTATACTGAGTTGTTAGGTTTGTGCTAAGGAATGTAAGTTGCTAATTTAACCCTTTGAACACAGAGTATTTTGGCTGCTTTTTTCCATCACTATGTTAAACATACAATATATACAGAGGTTATAAGAATGTGCAATATAGTGTGTCTTATATCCTTTTCAGCACCACCTAGACAATCTGATGAAAAAAAAGGATTAATTTTCACCAACTAGATAAACACACCTGAGCATAAAGTACTCAAAATGTTTAAAATCGGATTGAATTTGTGAAATTTGGAAATACGCTGCAGTCCAAAGTTCACTTGGCTCGTTTTTAGGAACAAAAAGAAAAGAAAAAAGCTCAATTTGGTGATTTCTGCACAATTATTGCTACTTTATATCACTACTAAAAATATGTCCATGAATGAATCAACAACAAATAAGAAGCCAAAAACTTGATGATCGCTTATTCTTTCAGCTTCTTCCTTCAGGTATCATCTGCCTCCATCTTGTCCTCTCCCTTGTCCTCCTTTCATGAACCATTATACCGTTATTCTCCATCTCTAATTCAGCCTGAACATTAAGCCCAGATACCTGCCTTTATCATGTGATCATTGTTTGGTACAGAACCTCAGAACTCTTCTGAATTCTGTTACTTTTCCACACACTGGAAGGCAGCAGAAGCAGCATTTTTATAAACTCCACTTCACCTCAGATGAACTCCCATTCCTGTGTGTGTTTTGCATTAATTATGGGTGACTTACAGAGAAATAATTTCACTCTGAGTACATTGTGCTTGGCTGAATGTCTGCAGTAGAACAACTCTGTGTTTTAATTACAGGTGATAACGCATTGGTTTAAGGACAGCATCTACACACTGGAGGCAGCTGCTGTCACCGGTGCTTTGATTTCACTGGTGATTAAAGTGGTTTTACTCTGGGGCCTCATCAGACTTGTGCACAGCTTCGGTCAAGGCCTGAGGGAGAGAAGTGAGTTGACGTCACCACTTTTTCTTTTCTTTCTTTTTTTGTCTTTTTTTGTTTCTGTCTTTCAAAAGTAGTGTTGAAAAGCGTAGAAAATTTCCACAAACTATTCTATGGGCACTTTGGTTTGGGAATTTTTACTTCACCCTGAGTGAAGTATTGTTTTTGGTGGCTGTGTGTGCGTGTGTGTGTATGGCCAAGAGTTTTGAGTATGTCGTCCAAATTTTGATAAAATAGTCATAGGTTAGTATGTTGTCCAAATTTTACAAAAAAGTCATACTATAGCATGTTGTCCAAATTTTGACAAAATAGTCATAGGTTAGTGTGTCGTCTAAAATGTGACAAAAAAGTCATACTTTAGTATGTCCTCAAAAATGTGACAAAAAAGTCATAGGTTAGTATGTCGTCCAAAATGTGACAAAAAGTCTTAGGTCAGTATGTCGTCGAAAATGTGACAAAAGTCATATTTTAGTATGTCGTCCGAAATGTGACAAAAAAGTCATACTTTAGTATGTTGTCCGAAATTTGACAAAAAAGTCATATTATAGCATGTCGTCCAAATTTTTACAAATAAGTCATAGGTTAGTATGTCGTCCAAAATGTGACAAAAAAGTCATACTGTAGTATGTTGTCCAAATTTTGACAAAAAAATCATAGGTTAGTATGTCGTCTAAAATGTGACAAAAAAGTCATAGGTTAGTATGTCCTCAAATGTGACAAAAAAGTCATACTTTAGTATGTCGCCGAAATTGTGACAAAAAAGGCATAGGTTAGTATGTCGTCTAAAATGTGACAAAAAGTTATACTTAGTATGTCGTCCAAAATGTGACAAAAAAGTCATACTATAGTATGTCGTCCAAATTTTGACAAAAAAGTCATACTATAGTATGTCGTCCAAATTTTGACAAAAAAGTCATAGGTTAGTATGTCGTCAAAATTGTGACAAAAAAGCCATACTTTAGTATGTCGTCCAAAATGTAACAAAAAAAGTGTTAGGTCAGTATGTCGTCGAAATTGTGACAAAAAAGTCATAGGTTAGTATGTCGTCTAAAATGTGACAAAAAAGTCATACTCTAGTATGTCGTCCAAATTTTGACCAAAAAGTTATACTTAGTATGTCGTCCAAAATGTGACAAAAAAGTCATAGGTTAGTATGTCGTCGAAATTGTGACAAAAAAGTCCTAGGTTAGTATGTCATCGAAATTGTGACAAAAAAGTCATACTATAGTATGTCGTCCAATTTTGACAAAAATGTCATATTATAGCATGTCGTCCAAATTTTTCCAAAAAAGTCATAGGTTAGTATGTCGTCCAAAATGTGACAGAAAAGTCATACTATAGTATGTCGTCCAATTTTGACAAAAATGTCATATTATAGCATGTCGTCCAAATTTTGACAAAAAAGTCATAGGTTAGTATGTCATCTAAAATGTGACAAAAAAGTTATAGGTTAGTATGTCCTCAAAAATGTGACAAAAAAGTCATAGGTTAGTATGTCGTCCAAAATGTAACAAAAAAGTCATAGGTTATTATGTCCTCAAAAATGTGACAAAAAAGTCATAGGTTAGTATGTCGTCCAAAATGTAACAAAAAAGTCATAGGTTAGTATGTCGTTTAAAATGTGACAAAAAAGTCATAGGATAGTATGTCGTCCAAAATGTGAGAAAAAGTCATAGGTTAGTATGTCGTTTAAAATGTGACAAAAAAGTCATAGGTTAGTATGTCGTCCAAAATGTGACAAAAAAGTCATACTTTAGTATGTCGTCCAAAATGTGACAAAAAAGTCATAGGTTAGTAAGTCGTCGAAATTGTGACAAAAAAGCCATACTTTAGTATGTCGTCCAAATTTTGACAAAAAAGTCATAGGTTAGTATGTCGTCGAAATTGTGACAAAAAAGCCATACTTTAGTATGTCGTCCAAAATGTAACAAAAAAGTGTTAGGTCAGTATGTCGTCGAAATTGTGACAAAAAAGTCATACTATAGTATGTCGTCCAAAATCTGACAAAAAGTCATACTCTAGTATGTTGTCCAAATTTTGACCAAGAAGTCATAGGTTAGTAAGTCGTCGAAATTGTGACAAAAAAGCCATACTTTAGTATGTCGTCCAAATTTTGACCAAAAAGTCATAGGTTAGTATGTCGTCGAAATTGTGACAAAAAAGCCATACTTTAGTATGTCGTCCAAAATGTGACAAAAAAGTCATACTTTAGTATGTCGTCCAAATTTTGACAAAAAAGTCATAGGTTAGTATGTCGTCTAAAATGTGACAAAAAAGTCATACTCTAGTATGTCGTCCAAATTTTGACCAAAAAGTTATACTTAGTATGTCGTCCAAAATGTGACAAAAAAGTCATAGGTTAGTATGTCGTCCAAAATGTGACAGAAAAGTCATACTATAGTATGTCGTCCAATTTTGACAAAAATGTCATATTATAGCATGTCGTCCAAATTTTGACAAAAAAGTCATAGGTTAGTATGTCATCTAAAATGTGACAAAAAAGTTATAGGTTAGTATGTCCTCAAAAATGTGACAAAAAAGTCATAGGTTAGTATGTCGTCCAAAATGTAACAAAAAAGTCATAGGTTATTATGTCCTCAAAAATGTGACAAAAAAGTCATAGGTTAGTATGTCGTCCAAAATGTAACAAAAAAGTCATAGGTTAGTATGTCGTTTAAAATGTGACAAAAAAGTCATAGGTTAGTATGTCGTCCAAAATGTGACAAAAAAGTCATACTTTAGTATGTCGTCCAAAATGTGACAAAAAAGTCATAGGTTAGTAAGTCGTCCAAAATGTGACAAAAAAGTCATAGGTTAGTAAGTCGTCGAAATTGTGACAAAAAAGCCATACTTTAGTATGTCGTCCAAATTTTGACAAAAAAGTCATAGGTTAGTATGTCGTCGAAATTGTGACAAAAAAGCCATACTTTAGTATGTCGTCCAAAATGTAACAAAAAAGTGTTAGGTCAGTATGTCGTCGAAATTGTGACAAAAAAGTCATACTATAGTATGTCGTCCAAAATCTGACAAAAAGTCATACTCTAGTATGTTGTCCAAATTTTGACCAAAAAGTCATAGGTTAGTAAGTCGTCGAAATTGTGACAAAAAAGCCATACTTTAGTATGTCGTCCAAATTTTGACCAAAAAGTCATAGGTTAGTATGTCGTCGAAATTGTGACAAAAAAGCCATACTTTAGTATGTCGTCCAAAATGTGACAAAAAAGTCATACTTTAGTATGTCGTCGAAATTGTGACAAAAAAGTCATAGGTTAGTATGTTGTCGAAATTGTGACAAAAGTCATACGATAGTATGTTGTCCGAAATTTGACAAAAAAGTCATATTATAGCATGTCGTCCAAATTTTGACCAAAAAGTCATACTATAGTATGTCGTCCAAATTTTGACAAAAATGTCATATTATAGCACGTCGTCCAAATTTTTACAAAAAAGTCATAGGTTAGTATGTCGTCCAAATTTTGACCACATAGTCATAGGTTAGTATGTCGTGTAAAATGTGACAAAAAACGTATACTTTAGTATGTCGTCCAAAATGTGACAAAAAAGTCATAGGTTAGTATGTCTTCCAAAATCTGACAAAAAGTCATACTATAGTATGTCGTTCAAATTTTTGACAAAAAAGTCATAGGTTAGTATGTCGTGTAAAATGTGACAAAAAAGTCATATTTTAGTATGTCGTCCAAATTTTGACCACATAGTCATAGGTTAGTATGTCGTGTAAAATGTGACAAAAAACGTATACTTTAGTATGTCGTCCAAAATCTGACAAAAAAGTCATACTATAGTATGTGTTCCCAAATTTAACAATAAGGTCATAGTATAGCATGTCGTCCAAAATGTGACAAAAAAGTCATAGGTTAGTATGTCGTCCAAAATCTGACAAAAAGTCATACTATAGTATGTCGTCCAAAATTTGACAAAGAAGTCATAGGTTAGTATGTCGTCCAAAATCTGACAAAAAAGTCATACTATAGTATGTTGTCCAAATTTGGACAAAAAAGTCATACTATAGTATGTCGTCCAAATTTGGACAAAAAAGTCATAGGTTAGTATGTCGTCCAAAATGTGACAAAAAAGTCATACTATATAGTATGTTGCCCAAAATTTGACAAAAAAGTCATAGGTTAGTATGTCGTCGAAATTGTGATAAAAAAGTCATAGGTTAGTATGTCGTGTAAAATGTGACAAAAAACGTATACTTTAGTATGTCGTCCAAAATGTGACAAAAAAGTCATAGGTTAGTATGTCGTCCAAAATCTGACAAAAAGTCATACTATAGTATGTCGTTCAAATTTTTGACAAAAAAGTCATATTTTAGTATGTCGTCCAAATTTTGACCACATAGTCATAGGTATGTATGTCGTCGAAATTGTGATAAAAAAGTCATAGGTTAGTATGTCGTGTAAAATGTGACAAAAAAACGTATACTTTAGTATGTCGTCCAAAATGTGACCAAAAAGTCATAGGTTAGTATGTCGTCCAAAATCTGACAAAAAAGTCATACTATAGTATGTGTTCCCAAATTTAACAAAAAGGTCATAGTATAGCATGTTGTCCAAAATGTGACAAAAAAGTCATAGTATAGCATGTCGTCCAAAATGTGACAAAAAAGTCATAGTATATATAGCATGTCGTCCAAAATGTGACAAAAAAGTCATAGGTTAGTATGTCGTCCAAAATCTGACAAAAAGTCATAGTATAGTATGTCGTCCAAAATTTGACAAAGAAGTCATAGGTTAGTATGTCGACCAATATCTGACAAAAAAGTCATACTATAGTATGTTGTCCAAATTTGGACAAAAAAGTCATACTATAGTATGTCGTCCAAAATGTGACAAAAAAGTCATAGTATAGCATGTCGTCCAAAATCTGACAAAAAGTCATAGTATAGTATGTCGTCCAAAATTTGACAAAGAAGTCATAGGTTAGTATGTCGACCAAAATCTGACAAAAAAGTCATACTATAGTATGTTGTCCAAATTTGGACAAAAAAGTCATACTATAGTATGTCGTCCAAAATGTGACAAAAAAGTCATACTATATAGTATGTTGCCCAAAATTTGACAAAAAAGTCATAGGTTAGTATGTCGTCGAAATTGTGATTACTTTAGTATGGAGTGGGAGTGAAGTATTGGTTTTAGTGGCTCTGTCTGTCTGTGTTTCCAATGGGGTGAAGCCTGCCATCTCCGATTGCCTTGTTCCTCTTGTGGTCAACAGTAAATTAGCTTTTTGGGCTACATGGCATGTGATGAACGAATGGACAGTTCATGTAGGGGGCGTGGCCTCAACTGCCCTGCAGTAAGTGTGTTCTATGTTGAGGAATAGCATTAATATTCAACTGTATTTGCATCAAACCTGATTGATTGAGCCTATTCTACAGTATGTTCGTTCCCAGCTTGTTTTGAAAATTCCCAGAATTTTTCAACATGATGACAAAACAAGCACCACACAGAGTTAAAGATCCACCTTAACTACTTACAGTAACAAGAAATCCAGCTGAATATCATTTTTGTTGTAAATTTGACTCTTCTTTTTCTCCACAGTGTTTGCATCAAGCAAGTGATAAAATGCCCTGGTGGTGAAGAACAACACTGCACACTGAGGGTCTGACATCAAACATCAGCTCACGGTTTTGATGGCAGATAATCCAGATATTCTTTTAGATCTAGAGTCTTTTTTTGCACTGAATGAGCATTAGACTGAATTTAATTTAACTAACATATCTGTTTTCTTACTGTGCCTGTTGTATGTGAAGTGCCACAAAACACTTTCCTATCAAACTACATGAAATACCTTCTTGTAGTTTGGACTATTTAAATGTGATTGTTGGTCATACTTCTCTATGAGTAGATGCCAAAGTTAATTTTTAATTTAAATTGCAAAACCTTAACTTAACTCTAAACACTGGAAACAATTTTAATCTTTTTTTTTTGTACTAAACGTTCTGCTGCACCTTAATCAACTCTTTTAAATACATGTTTTTTTTTTTTTTTTTTTTTTTTTTAAATAAAACATTTAAAACAAGAATGCGCTTTTGATTTGCTGCTGGTGTCAAAAGACACAGCCAACATGAACCCGAGGACCGTTATTCACAAATAAAACACTCGCTCACACGGACAGATACCAATTTTCTCTCAGTTTATTAAAGTGCTCCGGAAAGAAAAATAACAGGATTCATATTAGAAACTTTAACATACTTAGTGATACAAAATGTCAAGCGTTAAGAGACTCAGAATTACAAAAGTGAAAAGCACTTTGAGAGAAGAGTTGAAGGTTCTTCATAGAAAAGAGAAAGCAGAACCATCTGTTGGCAGCGTCTTCGTTGAAACATCTGTAAACTAGACCTTTTGAATAGCTTTGGCTTGATTTGAATAATCCAGCACTGACCTATCACTAACCACTGGAAAATCGAGTTCTGGGATCAAAACTGGTAAAAAAAAAAAACAACTGAGGATGTTATTCGTATAAAAAAAAAAAAAAAAAAGGTCCCAATATTTTTCTATAGCAATGATAGATTGTAAACTGGTTAATAAACATCACTCGTATGTACAAACTCAGAGTTAAAGGAATGAGAGCCTTTCACAGCTCGGTTGGTCCTGTTTGCGATTGTCATCCATTCACCCCCCCGACACAATGTGTTAAACTAATTCACGATACACTCATGTATATGTATGTATTTCCACTTCTATGTGAACAGATATGTAAGACAGGCCTTCTCCAAGGTCGAAGCGTAGACACGGATCGATTCATCCACACTCACAGACACGGGTCAATAAAAAGTACACAACATAGACAGCTATGTTTTTAAAAAAAAGACGCCGAGGACACTCTTTGCCTGGAATGGACATTTCATCAGATGCATTCACGAGACCATGACTGAAGGACAGACGTACAAGAGAAGAGACGACACTTGTCAAACAATCACAGCTGCAGCCGTTTTCAGCCAGAAACTTTGTAGTGAGAAAAAAAAAAACCCACAAAAATCTGTGATTTAAAAACTACCATGATGTAAACCTCGAAAAATAACATCTCTATACATTAATGATACCAGTGTTTAAGGCACAGTCTGTACAGTCGGGCCACTTTTGGCAAATGTCATTCACTGACTGCGTCAAACTGGATTTTCCTGATTCGATGGACACAATTTAGGAAGGTTTTTACGTTTAGTTTTTTTCAGAAATGTCCATAAAAAGTGAAACCCTTCCTTCACCATGACTCAGAGAAGTCACTTTTGTTGACGATAGTGGTAAATGTGTCCCACAGATTGAGAAAGTGCAGTTTTGCAACAAACGCGTTTTAGTCTAAGATCGTCCTAACTGTTGCATTTATTTTTGAGTCAGACAACTGCATTTTGTTTTTGAAAAACTGCATTGCAACGTGCAGTTTTTCACAGCATAGACTCAGAAAACTGAGACATCCCCAGAGCAATATTACTGCCAAACTCCACTATTTTGAATTAGTTTATATATTAATGGTTGCTAATGAGGAGGATATTTACAGACTCTGTGTTTATGCTGAATTTTCCATACATACACTTTACTGTATGTTGATACTGAGTATTCAGAATTGTAAACTGTGGAATGTCCAGTAATTTAATTACATAAATAAATTAATGATGGTATATTTTGAGATTTTTTAAATGATTATTTCTGCATTATTAGCATTTTAAAGACCGACCTCTCTGCTTTTAACTTCATTTGGCTAAAACGGGCAGTTGAGAGGAATATTTGTGGCAACATTAACTCTGAATACACAACGAAGTTAGTGAACCGGTTAATATTTGTAAAACTTAATATACCACTATAAACATGAAATTAAACTGTTATAATAGTAATGATTTAAATTTTAGTGATTTCACTAAAGGTTTTCATAGTTTTTCTGCCAAAGTACAACATAAAAGGCAGTAATTTACTGTAATATTCGACGGTCTTCTTTAAATACATATGAAGGATAATGTTTGGGTTTTTTTTTTTTGTTACAAAACGGCACAGAGTGTGGTCAAGTTAAAACCAAGACTATGGAGTCACGAAGACATGATGGAACAGGTCTCAGTACTCCTCGTCCTCTGAGCTGAGGTAGTTCTGCTTTTTCCTCACGTTCCAGTGCAAACACTGGGCCAGGCTCTCGAACCAGTCGTTGACCGGGTCCCGGAAACAGATAGAAGGAACGGGGAAGCAGGAAGTGGTGATGGTAATGCTGTGAAAATAAGAGAATAAAAGGGTTCCATAAGAGACTTTCATAGACAAAAGCCTGAGTGAGGAAAGAAAAAGTATAGGACTTTGCAATCACAGCGGACAAGAAAGGAGGTGATGACATCAGATGTGGTAACTCGACTTCCCTCTGAGACAACACTGGGTGTTTGTTGAACACAACTCCAATAACTCGACCTGACAGGCCGTCTTATTTCAGGAACGAGGAAGGTAATTATCTTTGGGTGAGTTACATAAAGGAAGAAGCACAATCTGGCACAAGGGACACTTGGACTGGAGTCATTTAAGCAGGTTGATAAGGTTACATAACAAAGCTGCTGAGCCACCTCAACTTATTGTCCATTATTCACTTTGCTTTCTTGGTTTTACGTGTCGGTGTACGTGGACAAACCTGTCACCGTGGCAGATCTCTTGTCTCTTGCGTCCATCAAACGACACCCAGGCCGTGTTTCTGGCGTCACGTGACAGCATTATCTAACAACAACAGCAAAAAAAAGACAACTTCACTAACTGTACATTGTGTAGCATCGGCATGAAAGCGGCTTGTAAAAGAAGACAATGTCAAGAGCCACTGACGCCCCTGACGCGACAGACTGTAAATACCTTCAGCTCCACACCAGCCGGCACCACAATGGGTCTGAAGGAGAGAGAGTGAGGGCAGATGGGGGTGATCATGATGGCGGGGACGTTGGGATGAATCATGGACGCTCCAGCTGCGACAGCGTACGCTGTACTTCCTGTAGGTGTTGACACTATCACACCTGAGGACACACACAGACATCACTTTAAACTCAGAAACAAAGCCTATAAACACACAAAAGCATCAACTCTTTGCTAAAGTCAATACAAATGATCAGGACTTGCTTTTCACAATAAAAGCATTTCATCCACAAATGTCCCTGTATATACAGCAACATAAAAGAAGCATATTATACTTAAAAAAAATACAGTAAAATAAATAATATATCCATTACTTTGTGACAAGTTCACTGGCTTGTTAGATTTAGTTTGATTCAATGCACTTTTTTAATATAGGTTATCCTTTTTTAAAACACAAATCTAAAATACGAGAGATGATGATTTAAAAACTACCTACGCGTCATTGTGTTTATCATTAGACACAGACAGAAAATGTAAATATAAAGTCTCTCTGACAGACTCATCTCTGCAGTTTAGGAAATATGAAACAACAGAGCGAAGCCTTAGCTCTTCTTTGCAATGGACAAAAAACTAAATAAATGTCATAATTTAACGGCAGGAATTCGAGCAAACTAAAAAATAGAATATATTTTGTGTGAAGGTTCTCAGTCCTACATGTCATTGTATCTTCAGCTGTAGGTAACTAGACTTGTTTAGTTAAGTTGAAGACGTTTCACCTCTCGTACAGGAGTAAAGTATTTAGCTTCTGTAGGCCGGACACCTGGTCCGGCCTGGCTCGGATCCTAAACTCCCTGACCCAGTTTCAGGTTGTTACTTTCACTGGAGTCAAGGTGTGAATGAGGGACATTAAAAGTCTGTTCCGCCCATAACGACTATAGAGGCCACACTGTGTGAGTGTGTGAAGCACGAGAAACCACCGACTGTGCACAATTAGTATTAGCAGAGAAAAAGGACGGCACTGATGATGTGTATAATGTTCTGAGATAAACGCCCCGACTCCTCCAGATGTGTGTGTGTTTGTCATGTGGGTGTGAATCCACCTCCCTGTGCCTCCTGACCACAGTCACTGAGCTACAACAAAAAAGCTGAACCTCTGTGGTCGTGGCTGTCAACGAAGGAACGAAGGATCATTAAAAGACGGGACATTGATCGGTTCATTTATATCATAGACATATGTATATGTATATGTATGTTTTTCCTTCTATAAAAATCCATTTGCATACAGTGTGTGCACGTGTCGCCCCAGACACGAAAACAAAACAATAATGCTAATACTGAGAAACACACAGAGAGTTGTGCGGAGCTGATATTAAATACCAGTCAAACCTGAAAATCTATCCGCATGTTTGACATTCGTAAAAACATACAGCACACTTTCCCCTCACCCCTGAACTGTAAGACATATTTTCTGCACACTCACCATCTCCCTGCACTGTGGTTATGAGGTGTCCATCCAGGAAGAGGTCAACATTGGAGAGATAAGAGGAGGGTCCTCTGTCCACCACCACCTCATTTAGAACCTGAAACACACAGAGAGAAAACATAGGTTTCAATAACAGGAAATGCAGTCTGTCATAAACCATAAAAAATAAATAAATCATGTTTTCAAGCAATCAACCCTGTTTTGGTACATTTAGGATCAACCTGTTTAGCGTGGTTTTTAAGGGACTTAAAGTTGAGTATTTCAGAAACTGTTCACCTTTCCACACACAACCATCTCCACAGTTTATAGAGAATAGTCTGAAAAAGCAAAAACTATCCAGGGTCACATGTACCTAATAAAGTGGCAGTGAGTGTATTTTACAAGACACACTGTAATTATACACAAAGATGTACATGGACAGATAAAAACAAACCAATGCTTTTAAACAGAGACTCTTAAAGCTCTCATCTGCACTAGTCTAACCTCCATACACCTGGTATGTAGGTTAGACTAGTGCAGGTGTGAGCTTTACGACACCGCTGATGATTAACATTTACATTTACATCTGTGGGAAACTCCAAGTCATCATTATTATGATCATTATTATTATTATTATTATGACGACGCCCAGGGGACGTTATGTTTTATGTTGGTTATCATCCAACAAGATGAAAGAAAACACAGCAATCTTTCCGAGGGTGAATGAATAATTTGGGTAACCTGAGAATGGTTGGTGTCAAAGAGACATTAAATGTGCTCACATACACAGCAATTTCACATCGTTAAAACAGGTTTGTCGTTTTTACATTGCTACTTGGCTCTGTCGAAGCCAAGAACATGCTTCAACTCTTAACTGCGCTCTGTCACAACACGAGAAACCTGTTTGCTGTGTTATTGTCATGCTCAATCAATGTCTCGGTATTGGTTTAAGACCCTACCTGATACTGCATCGCCTTTTGGTTGCTTTCATTGTCCCCATTGGTCAGGATGATACCCTCTTCGTCCACTAGTCTGTCTTTCTTCTCCCGGTTCTCTTTAAGCACTCGGACTTTCAAGCGACTTCGCAGGACAATGGCAGCATTCCCTAGTGACAACACATGTAAAATAGGTAAATATGTAAACATACACAGGAGCACAGCAATACAGAGGAACCGGGGAAACAGGTTAGAGAATGTTCAATACCTTCAATAATTTGGGTAACCTGAGACTGGTAGGTGTCAAATTTAAAAGGAGTCAGGAAGCCTAGGGAGCCCAAGTGGAAGGCCATAACTGGTGGAACACTCTCCTTAAAATAGGAAATGAGGAGAAGATTTGTTAAAGTATACTGTTCAATCTAAAACAACCAATAAAAACATGGGATATTTACAAAGTGACAAGAGCTGAATACCTGAAAGAGGGAAGATGCATACAGCAACGTTCCATCTCCACCAAGACAGATGATGAAGTCGACAAGATTTGAGATGTCATCAAGATCTACAAAAAAAAAGAATTTGCATTTTTTATCTTTCATATATACATACATATATATATACATACATATATATATGTGTGTATGTACTATTGAGTCACAACAAAGATAAGTGGCCGATTTACCTTCTCTGAAAGTGCAGAATTTCTTGGTAATGGCTCCAAAGTTTTCATCTGCTGATATGGCTGGGTCTTCTAGAATTTTCTTTTCTACATAAACAATCATGTTTTTCACCTTTCAATACAAAAGGATACAAGGTTAGAAATCGCCGTGAAGCTAAATTAAAAAAATATATAAATGCATAAAAAAAGAATCAAGTCTTAGTTACACAAATGGGGAAATGGATTATTGGTTGGAGGTACACTGATTAAACTGGTTTAAAGGTAAAACAAACAAAAAAAAAAGACATTTTAGGGCTGGAGTTGCAGAACCATGATATTTTTGTACCAGGTTACACTGTCAGAATGTCATATCATCCCCATGTACAGAGTCAGCAGGAGTTTGACCTGACTGCAACATGGAGGTCATTAGCTTGATCCCTCATCAGCTTCCCACCCACAACCACTTAAGTCCACTCTTGAAGGCAACACGTGGTCGTACCTCTGAGAGAAATATGCAGAGCTCTTTGAAAGGCTGAAACAGGCTGGCATCTCGGATCTTCTTGATGACAAGGACACTTTTTGGTGGCTTGTTCCACGTCAGTCTCTGACTAGCGGGGTCCTGAAAGTGCCTGGACACAAACACATAACATGTTATGGAGGGCAACACAAACTCAACAGTCCCCAGTCAAGGATTCCCAAGGAAAACAAAAATACAGCAAAATTACAGTTAGATCTCACTGCAGCGAGGACCTAAGCATGAAGCCTCAGAACTCTGGTGATGTAAGATCTGTAAACTAACTGTTTATCATAACCACAACGGCTAAGTACATATCCAATTAGAGACACCAGCTTAAAGTCCAGCTCTGTTGTAACATAGTGTACTGAACTACCGACCTCCACGAGTCATCTGCAGGGCTTTCACCTTAACTCATGTTAGAGACCAATCAATAGCACGAGTAAAAAGACATCCATCAAGATAAAAATGGGAGCGAATGTAAAAAGCTCTGCAAAAGTCAGCTCATAAAGCCCACGGGCATTCTGTGGCAGCAAACAAGGAACCACGAGTTGTGACAGCAAAGGTTCTCAGAGTAAAAATGATTCAACAAAACCACAGTCTCTTGACTTGTGTTAGTTTCAGCTCGGTTCCTAAAGCATTAGGAAATTAATGACTGTACTACAGACGGAGTCTGCTTCTCATACAAGGCTTTATTTGTGTGATATTAAAAAAAAATGCTCTTTTACTAAAAGATACTCCTCACTTGTTGATGGAATTAAATAAAACCTACAAACTGACTTACATCTAAATCCTGGTATCTGCCCCAAAAATCCAGTATTGGTCAGGATCTAGACATCAGGAAGTATGTGGTTCCTATCAGCATTCAGCAATTCTCTGTATATATATATATATATATGTATATATATATATATACACACACATATATATACTGTCAGGGTTATACCAACTCACAGGGCCTACACCTCAAAGCCACTTTCACACGATGAGCGTAATTGGAATTGCTAAGCTGGTCACTGAATGCCATGTTGCATTCATATTGCTGCTGAAACATGTTTTGTCAAAGAAAAGTAACGAGATAATAGTGACGAGATAAGCTTTTGCTTCTCCCGCTTTCCCTTTCGGTTATGTGTATTGTGTGAACTAAGATGATGTGTGATGATGATTGATCTAACTGACATGACCGAAATAAACATATATAAATAAATAAATAAATAAAGTAATGACAGTTTCAAGTGCAACAGAAGCAGTGTCAGTTTTTTTTAGATTAAAAATAATTTGACTCAAATTACTGACATCAAAAAACAAGTGAATGGGTTAACATCTCTTTTCTTTTTCTTCTCTGTCAAAGATTTGTCCATCTTATCCTCAACATGTTGTTTTGCTTTCTCAACAAATCCTGATAGCCTGAATCTTAAAAAAGAGACTCTAAACTACATTAGACCTCACTGGTCCTGATACCATCCATTTCTGTGCGCTCTGACATACAATATCTTCTCTCTGTGTCATATAGTATATTGCAGTAATGGCAGTCACCATGTATATATGAACTGCTGTTCTACATGTAGTATAATAACAAGACTGTGGGTTTACTCTCCGCCTGAGGACCTGAAAACTAAATGTATCTCGCCCAACAGGTTAAATAATAAATAAACCAAACGACAGAGTCCTGACATGGCTCAGATAAACATCACACGAGGACACAAAACTTTTTATGTGTTTTCCAACACATAACACAAGAAAGAAGAACAATCATTACATCTCCTGTTCCTCTTTTTGTTCACTCTGAAAGTATCAAATCACAACACACACAATATATATACTGTACATGAGAACCAAAACACATCACCGCCATTACAAAATGAAGTGGGAATATTGCCACAGATGATTCACAATAGCAGTATTTCTTTGGTATCGGGTTGCATTTTTATAGAGCGTTTGTTATTTTCATCCCTGTGGCAACTTTTTGATTTACTTTTTTTTTTAAAGTTGCCACAGGGAGACAAACACAGTCAAACAAACCCTACATTAAGTGAAACATAACTACCCAAAGACGGACAAATACCAGGAGTAAACGAAACTGGGTTTGAGACATAAATAAATGAGACAAAGAAGAACGTCATTAACATGTGAAACAGCAACGAGCTGTGATCTATTCAGGAACATGTTATCCTCCAACAACTCAGAGCATCCACACCCTGATCTCCTGCTTTCATTCAACACTCAAACTTTAACATATATATATAATTTGAAACCATCTCATTCCAACCCTGCAAATTCTGAGACACATGTACTGTGCAAAAACTCATCGACTAATATACTATAAGATCAACTTTCAGTCACATCATTCTAATCCAAATGGCAATGATCACAGAATCTGCCCATCTCGTTGGCAGTGATCCATGCACCGCCTGCAGACGCTAATGCAGTTAATATTTTACACATCAAACACTTTCTCTGCTGGCAAAAACTCAAGGAAGACGATAGACAATTTTCCTCACCATTTCCACACTTTGTTGTCGTCCTGCAATTGGCTCTGGTTGAACTTCATGACTGTGTACATGTACAAGGGAGGCTGCCTCAGGTCAACTCAGCTGGAGAACGACGCTCTGTTCATTCTACCTCTAAGAAATTTCTCAAACACAGTAGAGCAGCTGCAGCAACAGAGTACGATGGCTTCTTACATTCAAGTGGAGAGTGAGCAGGCAGCTGTGTGACAGGCAGACAGAGGCAGAGGCAGAAGCAGAGGCAGAGCAGAGCGTCGTCAGCCTCCAGTGTCAGCTACAGTAACATCCCCTCCAGCTGGAGTCACTGTGGCTGCATCTGTTCCAGTCAAGACTTGACATAAACCTTCCTGGTGAAGACTGCTGCTGCTGAATAAAAGCTCTCACTCGACTTAAGGTGACTTCATCTCAGCCCCCACCCACTCCACTGAGCTGAACACGCCCACTCCACAAAACAACTTTCGTCATTGGACAGGACAAGTGTGACTTCTCTGAACAAACACAGTGACACACCTGTTTCTAAAACCGGCATATCCATTGTAATGAAAGGTATTGTAGCTCAGTGAGCTACGTTTTGTTCCAAAATATAGATGAAAAATACCTCTTCTGACTTTGTCACCTCACAGGGAAATGTGATACTAACCACCATGTCAACTTTGAATGATTAAAAATATTACTAGGTGTTTAAAAAATGAGGTTTCATAAGGGGGCGGACCAGACTCAAGACTCGAGCTCTCAAACCCAAGGCACCCAAGTGTTGGAGCAGATGCAGTTACTCATGAGTGAACAGTAAACTGCTGATCGGCGCATTAATGTTATGTTATCATATTTTATCATTTCAACGTTTCAAAAAGAGCTATTTCCAGTTTTTAGTCTTTACTTCATAATTCTTTACTCCACTATTTTCTAGCATATATAATGTGTAAAAAGGAGAGACTCTTCATTTGCTTTAAATGCACCTAAAGTTTGGTATCTCTCCGTTACACTCTAATAAGTGAATAAGCTGAATGTTATGTGAAGCCACAAAAGGGAGTAACCATTCATGTCATTTTATGGACAACATTATCAAGGATGGGAAAATGCAGGAAGGGGAAGTAAAACGATGTCATGAATTCCAGGACTACAACAGGAACTATTTGACTTTCTTAATGTTGCATCCCAGTCACCATAAGGAAATAAACATACCCACTTTTTTTTTAAATGCAGGCAACTCGTCTCTTCACAGGATTTTTTCATTAAAAAATGAATATGGTGGACAGCTGTCGTGTGCCAGTATGTCAAGACAGTCGGAGGATCTGATATATTAAATCTGTCAGCTTCTATTTTTCGATCATAGTGTGCAGTGAACTAATAGTTCGGTTTTATGGACCAAACTATTACTCGATTAATCGTGAAAATAATTGACTGACTAATCGATTGTGAAAATAATCGTGGGTTGCAGCTCCACTTCCTTCCATCGAGCTCTTCCTCCTACCCTTTATTTTAGAATGAAGACAGCCTGGCCTTACTACTTTAAAACCTGTTTAGCAGCTTTGAGAAAGATAATCCTTGAATCACCGTCACCTAAAGACAAACAGGAGTAAAAAGGTCAGTGACCCGTAAATGTTTTGACTAGAAAAAAAAGTATTTCATATTTCTCCTCAGTGATTCTTGATGTAGACGTGTTTGAGCAGGTGGAGACATGCAGTAACATGAACTGCACCTGTTTATGACATCCAATCCAGCATATTTATAACTGTTTATCAATTTATCAATTATTAACCATGAGGAAATGAATCAACAACTATTTTCATAATCAATCAATCAATCTGTTTGAGTGTTGTTATTTTGTTTATTATTTTTATTATTTATTTTGCATTTCATGGACAAAACAAACAATGGATAAAAGCTTCTGCTAAATGACATGTAATGTAATTAATTGAGAAATTAATCTACATATTAGTTGATAGTGGAAATAATCATTAGTTATGGGCATAGCTGCAACAATTTAATCCCCATGTACCTACGAAAAGTGGTTTGTCTGTATTAAAAAATATGGGATGGATTATGTTGTTAGGTAATTTCATGAAAAACAATTACATATTTTTAGTCATTAAATGTATTAATCAAACAAAATGGTTAAGGAAATAGTCATTCATAGGATGATCTACATATGTACATTTTTTGCAGTATGAGTCAATTGTGTGTGGTGGTTTATTAAAAAATAGCTTAAAAATGTAAATATACATGTTGTTTGTTAGGGTTAAGAGAAATACCGCACGAGCATCAGATAACAGCAGACTAAATGAAGCGCACAAGTCACATAGAATGTTTTTACTTTAGACAGTAATACTGCTTTTGGTTTGCCTTCATATCTGCAAGTTCAATAATGCATTCAGCTTTAATTTAAAGTGTCAATATAAAATCTGATTTTAGAAGACCAATCTCTTACATCACTGTCTATTATCACCCCCCAAAAAAACCCATTGGTACAAATTCTTCTTGTGATAAAGAAACTCTTGACTTTGTCCAACTTACATTACAGTGTTTGGATTCTGGAGCATGCATGCCTTTGGGCCAAATGTGGTCACAGGGGTTGGTCCATGAAGAGTCCTCCTGAAACAATAAACAAAATGACACATATTCAGGTTTAACATACACACAATTCTTTAAGTATTCAATTTGTTTTATTAAGAAAAAACAAAAAAACACAAACAGTTGTTTCCTACATTAAAAACATCTTTGATTCAAGTTTCCAGTCAAATTGTAAACATAAAAATTCATTTTCAACAATGTCATAGCTGTTACATGATGCGTTTATATTTTAGGAGTTTCCACCACTGGTTTGAGTTTCCACCACTCAAACCAGTCTGGGGCCACATTCTGGAGGAGAATGCATTTCAATATCGTTGGCAAGTATTACCAATGTGTTGTGAAACATGACAAACAAACACACTGATCCTGCAGGACAAACCCAGTGAAACCCAGTGTCAGTAAAGGAAAAAACATTCACTGTTTTAATAACCATTAACATGAACATGTCAGTGGACAGGCTGCTCTCTGCTCAGTGACACTGAGCTGTGGCGGAAAACAAAATGGTTGCCTCTTACTACAGAGGCTTCTGCGCTGCATCACATCACAAGGCCGACAAATCCTCTTACCAGTCTTATTCTGCGAATTCACCATCTGCTGTTAGCTGGTCCTTAAAGCTGCTTTAGGCAACATTTTCATATCAATGTGACAGGTGTTGCTCATTGTAACAACAGAAAATTATCACAAACACTGACGATTGGTGTTCTGCCTTTTTAAACTCATAATCTCGGTATTAGTCACAAAACCAGACACAAATCCAAACTTCTCACAATGGCTGGAGGCAAATGTTGGCTAACACTTGAGTTATAACACAAATATAGTTGCATGTGGTGTGACAGTGTCAAGAGATTTGAAAGATTTGCTTTATCCAAGTTCAATTTAAATTTTAAATATTGACAATAGGCTTTTTCTTAATCTCTGATTTCACTAAGCAAATATACATTCATGTAGACTTTTTCAGCAGCTTTCAGCGAAAAGAACCAACTTCCCTGTACAAAAATGTCTGGCTTTTACAACATTTTTATGGCCCCACTAAAGAATGGACCTCATCACAGTTGCTAAAACATACAAACTCAGTCCTTGCAACACAAAAAGTGAACAAACACTTCAGGCCATTTCAGCTTCTATTTCCTTGAAGTAACTGCTGTGGGTATTGTGTGACATTGTTGACACATTTTAGAAATGACAGGAGTGGTACAATGCTTATGTAACAAGGCTGATTCAAGCATTTCTCAAGCAGCAGGTGTTCTCAAAAAACAAAGAGCAGGTTAATATGCTGTGGCCATTAACACAGTTACCCTTTGATACCAGGCCGATGTTGAGTTCTTCTGAATTCCACATCCATCTCAGATTTTGTCAAGCGAGTGGTGGTGAAGTGTTACTTTAATTATTCGGTTACCAATAATGTGACACTGGACTGGATCCTAAACAGTAACTCGGAAATATATATACAGATATAAGGCTGATTCTAGATGTGCCAGTGAGACCACAATCATCTGCAAATACCTGCATTTCTAACTATTTTAGCCAGAATATAAAGTGATTCAAACAGCATTTCATAAAGGAGTGACATACTAACATGAAGTTGTCTGGTTAATATTGTCTTTTGACTCCAAACATAGGAAGTGAACAGGTCACCAGGTGCAAGCCTGTCTGTTGTGCACACCCACCTGCACTCAGAGGAGCTGCCGACAGAGGAGGTACTCAGGCTGCGGGTCTTCCTGATGCGTCGAGCCAGGCTGCGGCGGGCGACCTCTCCTCTGTCACAGGTGGAGCAGCAGTATGGGGTCTTTTCCACTCGCACCTCCTCTCCACCCTCCATCTCAGACAGCCAGGCTGCTCATAGAAAGATAGTGCACATCAATTATTCATGAATCTGAAATTAAATAATAGGAGCACAGTAATCGTCAACAGTCATTTTACATAAATTACATCGTTTATTAAAAAGAGTTACATAAAGCAACACATTGACAGCTATGAAACAATCACTTCTACATGTAGGAAATGCCTGATAGAAACACACATGTGAGTATATCTTAATATGCAAAAGTCAGTCTATAATTCGGCACTTGTTCGATCAACTAGGTCATACATATTATGCTAATTTATAACCGAAATACCCGTGTAATGACTATGCCATGCCACAGAAACACAACACTGTGTGGGTGTAAATATTCAACAAGTATCAGTAATTCTGCAAAGTTATGACAAAAATCTGAAACGTTGTTAGGTGTGAAACAATAAATTGGTGGAGCTTGTTTTTTTTTAGCTTCAAGTAAAGTTTAATAAGTCTCCCATATCACGTGAGGTTACTAAAGGTAACTAGCAGAATTAATTAACTATAATATAACTATATGCTAGCTACGTGTACAACTAACGTCACGACAGAGTGGGGTTCAAAGTCGTAAATCAAGAAGCTTTGTTTTTTTTTTTTAGAAAAAGTAGCGTCAAAAGTCAAATGAGTAATAAACGGTAGTTACAACTAGACTAATCTGCGGCGCCGGAATCCACAAAATCAACTGTGAGCTAAGAGTTAGCAAGCTAAACCATTCGTTTGCGGTAGTCATGACAAAGCGTTAATCTCTTTCACTTGAAAGAAAGTGTGAGTTACCCACAGTTGTACACGAGACGACACGAATGTGCTGCAGTCAGACCCCCGCGGCCGTTCGTGGGTCAGTGTGACGCCGTCCATTCACCGCAACAACAGCTACAGTTTCTACTTTAGCACCGAAATCTGTCAACACTTCCTGACTGACACTCAGCGACCAATCAGCGGCTCGCTCCTCTCTGACGTCATGTTGGACGACCTCACCAGACTGATCAGAACAAAGAAAAACAAATGCGTTATTTATTACCACTTTTAAAGCTCAATATCAGACACTGCTCTCAAAGATAAAGTGACATACTTAGTAATGAAGACTAGGTCATGAAAACTTTTCACCAATTATAGAAAAAGAATACATACCTATATACTACACACACACACACACACACACACACACATATATATATATATATATAACCCTAACCCTAACTCTATACATATATATATATACATAAATACATACATATATACAACAGAGACATACTGTTCAAAAACAAATCTATATTCTTCAAATAATGGTTTAATATTAATAATTAACAATAATAATAATAATAATAATAATTGTTTGGGTGAATCCACTATTCAACAAAAATGGTTTGTAACTCAGTTACATGATATGATATGATATGATAAGTTAAACAATTTCCTTCGGGATAATCAAAGTATTCTGATTCTGATTCTGATTCTGATATTATATTATATTATATTATATTATATACTCTTTGTGAAATTCAAATTTGATTTAAGATGCAAGTGAACACACACCTGAAAACTGTGGCAAGACATTTGTAGATTTATTCTGGATTATAATCATCTATGATTGACTGAAGACAGTTGTACACATTTACAGGAGACAAACAGAAGATGACTGATTTTGTACGAATAAAAATACATAAATATAAAAACAGATATGAGAATGTAAGACAATGTATTAAATTAAATTACTTTATTTATATCCATAGGGAAAACAAGGTTTTCAGTGAGTAAAACATCATGTTCAGAGCTGTTTCATATCAGATATTAAGCAGCGTAATAAACTGAGTGTGGATCTGCAGATGAATCCACATGTGCAATGTTTATTTCTATTGTCCATATTTATTTATTGGGTGGAATAATTCAAGTGTTTTGATTAGTTGGAATGGTCAGCATTAATTGTTCCTGTTCTCATTCTTTATTAACATTGTTTACTAAGTGATATAAAATATTATAATTATGACAGGCCAACAAAGCTGTTTATGTTTATCATATCAGGAAAATCTGCACCTGTTGTATATTTTCCTGCATGATCTTGAAAAAGATAATTTTCCATTTCGTCTCAATGACGTCAGTGTTGTCATCATAAACTGCTGTTTGAGGCTTTAGGGCTGATTCACTGCAGTGGAACTGGTTTTGCTCAAAGTTCTCTCATTAAGTTGCAGTGGTGCATAATTATGTCTCACTGGAGGCAGAAGTCAATCATAATCTCAGGTCTCACACTCAGCTTCAGATTCAAGTGACCTCTGTTATTACACAGTGGCAAATCCCATCTTTCCTGCTGTGACCCTTAGACCAGGAACGACCTTAGGTCCAAATTCAAACTCAATCCTCCCCATTTTGCATGATCTTAAATGGAGAATAAAGGACGTTGTGAGTGGGACAGTGAATGGTAGTTTGTCTCTTTGTGTCCCTCTGATGGACTGGTGACCTGTCCAGGGTGTGACCCTCACATGGAGGATAAAGTGGTAGAAGATGAATAAAAGAAGTGTCTGAAGGAGGAAGGGAATTGGGTTGCTAGTTTGAATCCCTGGACAGGTCAAGTGCTAAGACAAGGTAACTCACCCCAGATGTGTCCTGCTCCTGGTTTGTGTATTCTCTTCTGGTGTGTAACGAAGACGGGTTAAATGCACAAGTGGGACCACTGATTGGTGTTTGTGCAAATATCCATCCATCTTCTACTGTTTTATCCTCCACAGGAGGGTGGCGGGGGGCACTGGTGCCATCCTCAGCTGACATAGGGTGACAGGCAGGGGTCACACCCTGGACAGATCACCAATCCATCACAGGGCCACATCGAGACTAACAACCATCCACTCTCACATTCACACCTATGGTCAATTTAGAGTGTCCAATTTACCTAATCCCTATATTGCATGTTTTTGGGCTGTGGGAGGAAACCTGAGAACTTGGAGAAACCCACGCACACACGGGGAGAACATGCAAACTCCATGCAGAAAGACCCTTGTTCAGACCGGGTTGCTAACCCAGGCCTTCTTGCTGCAAAGAGTGCTAACCGCTCTCTTCAGCAATAATATAGTTATTTGTAATTTGTATATATCTTCCCTATAGTTAATGTGAGCTGCTTTAGTTAATTTATAACATAATGTCCCATTATCGCAGCCATGTCCTTCTGCTGTTATTTGTTGGTGTTAACATGGTTCTTTGATGCCATTCACTCACACTCTCGACTAGTTTTCATTTGTAATATGTCCACTAGGGGGCAATAAAGACAGTGAAACATGAGCAAACAAATGCATTGACCTGATATACAGTAACACCACTAGTGCTCCATATCTGCTGTAAAAGCAGTGATACAGTTTAAGTGAAATCCTCACAATATCTACTCACTCTACTGTGTTTCTTTACACCCAGTGTAAACATGAATGGATATTCAACATGGCTGCCTGCCTACACACACACACACACACACACACACACACACAGTAAATGAGTGCACAGAGGAGACGGGCTGATTCAACAGTGGATAAGAAATTGTTTATTTGACTTGAACATAATTACAAGGAAACCAAAAACAGTCTGCAACATTCTAGCTTCAGTGGGAACCGCTCTAAGTGAATCACACTCAACACAGTAGGTCATCTCAAACTGCTTTTTATTACATCTTAAATAACAGTACATTTTAATATAGTTTCTATCTTGCATCCAGCTTTCGGTTGTACACTGACTGACATTAAAATTAAATACAAAAGGTGAAAAGGGAACAGTGGGGGTGCAGAGCTCTACAGTTATTTGATGGAGAAAGAGAAAAGGAAAGGGAATTTAATAAATTTTTAATATTTTTTATTTCATTTTATTTTTTGCCAACTCCAGGCCTAACGCACAATTACAGCACATTTTTTGTACAGAATGTCGCAGAGAAAAAAACAGAATGGAAAAAATGTCACTACTGCTAAAGAAAGAGCGTCTCTGTTTACAAGAAGGGAACAACAGAAAATTCTGCCATTCAGATGCTGCATTTTTTTTGTATTTTTTAATAAAGGACAGAAAAAAACCTGTTATAAAATGTTTTTCTTGTATGTGGAATTTTTGTTTGCTACAGTAGGAATGACAATTTATTTGTTCCATTTGAGATCGTGTATGTTTAGGTGAATGAATGTATGTATGCATGTGTGTACAATTTAAACATTTACGTTACTTCTTAATTAGTGGAATCCCTCCCAAGTATGGACCAAGTAACCATTAATGTTGCAGGGTTTGCTTCTCAAGTGCATAGCTTTGACATTGTAGTTGAATCATGTATGCACAGAGTAGCCAAAAACAAAAAGAAAAAAGAAAAAGAAAGACAAAGAAAAATATAAATACCATTGTATTGATATATTCAACAGGTTATTTTCTTAAAGAAAAACATCAAAGGACTTAATTCCATATGCACCTTTTTAAGCAATTCTACAGCATGCGATTCTAAGAGATAACCCACCCATGGCAGACAACCAAAATCTTTTTTTTCGTTTTTAACTTAAAAAGTTTCAATATCATTATTTTCAAACATTGATTTATACAACATGTCATTCACAGAGTAGTAACTGCATTTCCAAGCACGGAATGGGCACCTCTGTTATAAGAGAAACGTCCGGATTGCAAACCGGGCGAAAGTGGAGGTAACTCCCTACCCGACCAAAATCACATCACCGGTCCCAACCACGGGCAACAGAAACCAGGGAAAAGAAAAAGTAAATTAAAAGGAGAAACAAAAAACGAGTCAAAAGAGGGCAGGGTGGATTATGATCCGCTGGGTTAATCTTCATTTAATTATTCTACACTGTCGCCAGACAAAAAGGTGTAAGAATGGTTAAAATGGTTTGGTTTTTTTTTTGTTTTGTTTGTTTTTTCGTTTTAAAAACGAGCATTCATTATCATAAACAGCATGTGCTTGGTTAGTTAACTTTTTTTTTCTTTAGACATTATTCTATATATGCAAAGTTTAATTTTTGTGCAAACAAAGATTTGTGGACTACACTGGAAAAAAAAAGAAAGAAGAAAAACAGTAAAAGTATCATGGGACTAAATATACAGCAGGGCCAGAAGTGGCTTGAGGACTCCCTGTTGAAGCTCAACTCTCTCACTTTGTTCTCCAGTGGGATAAAGCTGGATTTAAAATGACATGATCTGGAGGTTCTTTTAGTTTTCCACTTAAAAACATTCTCTAAAATGTGTAAAGACTAGGAAATAAAACAAAGCTTTGATCCTCATTTTTAAACATTAACTGACAAGTTTGCTGATCTAATTCTCTTTCACTAGAAAAAAAATAAAAATAAAATGAAAACAGAAACAAAAAATAGACATGGCCAAAAAAAGCTATTGAGAGTTAGATCACTGTCGTGTAATAACCTTCACTCACACCTGAACTGTGTCTCATGAGGATGTTTGCTTGGTGGCGGTGGTGTTTTTTTTTTTTCTTTTTTTACTTACTACAATACCAGACCATGGTCATGGGAGGAATGCACAATTTTCCCCTCTGCTCTGTTTGGAAACCATTAATTCTTCCAAGCTTTTTTTCCCCTCTCAAATGTTTTTGTAGCTGAATGAGTGACAGACAATTGTGCTCTTTTAAATGAGAAGGAGAGAGAGAGAGAGAAAGAGAAAGAGAGAGAGAGAGAGAGAGAGAGAGAAAGAAAGAATTTTTTTGCCCTTGATATTTCTTTAAG
This sequence comes from Solea solea, assembly GCF_958295425.1. NCBI lineage: Eukaryota > Metazoa > Chordata > Actinopteri > Pleuronectiformes > Soleidae > Solea > Solea solea. Next base: position 18,726,709 of record NC_081144.1, on the reverse strand, counting down.
GGGAGGGTGGGGGTGGGGGGGTGTTTGGAGTCAGTATCATGGTGTTTTTTGAAAAGATTGGATATGCAATAAAATTTAACAATGTGATGTTGGAATGGTCTTCCACTCAATTTTGGAGTCCAGATGCCATCTGTAGAAAAAAAAGACAAACATATTGTTACTGGTACTAATATTCACAAATGTTACACATATACTTCTCATTGTTAAGATAAAAAAAAAAAAAACATCACTTAAGTTTAGGATCAGTACATGTGTTATACGTCATGTGTATGTTCATTATCAACCCCCAGGTGGCAGTAAATGCAAACTCTAGCCAGGATGAAACTGGTGATGAGGTGGTCACTGTGGTGCTCGGCACTAAAACACTCCTCTCTGCTCATTTACCTTCAGACTCTAGTTCCAGATCTTGAGGAAGCTGTCCCAGGACCCTGTTGCCACTGCCATGCCGTCATCGGTCACACCCAAGCAGCTCACTCGGTTATCATGACCAGCCAGGACACCTGCACACAGACAGCAGAGGCTCAACTCATGTTTTTGGCAATATCACCCAGCTCTAACTGGACATTAGTAACAAAATATTAAATTCCAAACGACTACACATTAGGGACATCTCCATGGAAACCTGTGCTCACTCCTATCACGTGAAACATGTGGGAAAGGTTTCAGGACATTTGGAGTCCTAACAACGACCTGGCAGACATGTTATAGTTGTTCATTTAAAACCACACGGATTAATAACACCTGAGCAGAGCAGGTGTTATTTGGAATTATTGGAGACTTGTATCGATGCTATGTGCTCATAATTAATATTACATGAAGAATTTGTGCTTAAGTGTGTGTGTGTGTGTGTGTGTTGTATTAGAAATGGCCTGTCTCAATTGTGGGCCTCCTCTGATCCCTATCCCACTATGTCAATATCTGTAAAGTATTCATGCCGCCACAGGGGCTCGTCACTGCAGGAGCAGGTGACGCTTGCTGCTCTCCCAGATGTACATTCATGCCTTTTATATCTTCTATTCTAGGGTCAAAAAAAATTATCAATATCAAATCACTTGTGTCATAATAGAACTCTAGAGACGCTGTTTCCTGATCAGGAATTGAAAGGAAGATTATCGTCTTAATTTTGCTCATTTATGAACCAACAGCGATCAACAGGGGAAAAGGACATTTTTAATCCTACTCTCCTTTGAAAAACTGCTTTAACTCTCCAATTGTTTTCTGTGGGGAGTAGTTTGATAATGACCACCAGGGGACGCTGCTGCCACCAGGACACAGGGCCAGCTGTGTACCTCAGGATCACAGGGTGTTTCATTGGGCCTGTGAGTACACAGGACAATTCAATCCTAACCACATTTTCTAGATTGAACTGGACTCTAAACGCTGACATGTTTCTCTTTTACATTACAATCCTTACAGGTACATTTTTAGCTTCAAAACTCTGCATAGTATGATTAACGTTTGTGAAGCAACACTTTCTTTCCTAGTAACAAGTGGTACATGAGTTTTTTTTTTTTAATGAAGCGCTGAGCTGCGACATGTGAAGCTTCCACGCAGAGTTGTTGTCATAATCATGTCTACATCACACTCATGGAGCTTTGCAGTGTTCTGTATTGTGTAGTGTATTCAGAGTCTTGACTGTTTGCCCGATTCGTAATAATCTATTCACTTTTCACAACTTTGGAAATGTCCAGTTGCCTTAATATAGTCTCTGACAGGAAACTGATTAACCAAGCATTGAACCATCCAAATACAGATGTATTAACAAATAAATAACAAAAATCTGTGGTTACATCACTGTAAAGTCCAGGCGCTGCTAAGGCACATCTCTACTAACACACGACGTAAAACAATTTGGAGTTTTAAATATCAAGTTGACAGTTTTGTGCAGGCAGCAAGTAATCATTTCAATTACACCTGATACTCATGCACTGTATGAGCCTATGTTGCTAATACGCTGTGTCTCACACAACTGTTATCGATCGAGGTAGAAATATCGTTGTTGACGTAGAGCTTCACTATAATATTCACTGTATTACGGTTTTAAAACAAGATGGGGAATTACAAAATAAACCCACCAAGATGTTAACTACTAAACTATAATGCAAGGATAAGAACTTAAAGATAAGATTTCTTTCCAACATATGTTTATGGGACTTTTCCATCTGGCGTAAAGCAATTAAATTGCAACCTTTGTGATTAGTTAACTGCGTTGTTTCGAATTGTGATTTCAATTCATTAACTGTCCAGCTCTACAGCATTACAAATGCTTGAATATGCTTAAAGGTTTTCCCTTTGAACTCATCTAAACACCTGGTGATGTGTCTAGTGTGCATTAGGCGCAATTACGTCCTGAAAAAAAAAAGGAATCTTGGAATTGCCTGTATGAAGCAGCATGGAGACATCTGCCCTAGTAAGTTTCTTTAGCTCGGCTCTTCACACCTGCATGGTGCCTTACCTGCACGGTCGGCCTTCAAAGTGTCCCACACGTTGCAGTTGAAGTCGTCATAGCCGGCCAGCAGTAGGCGGCCACTCTTGGAGAATGCCACAGAGGTGATACCGCAGATGATGTTGTCATGTGAGTAAACCATGAGCTCTTGGTCAGCACGCAGGTCAAACAGCCGGCAGGTAGCATCGTCTGAGCCCGTGGCAAAGGCATTGCCATTGGGGAAGAACTAAAACAAAGGTCAAAAGAATTTTTGAGTTGCCAATAATGCCTTTAACTAGTAATTGTGATCAAAACTGTTTAGTTTCCAGTATGAACATCTATTTATACATTTGTGTTTTAAATGCTCTGAAATGGCTCAGCTATGCAGGAAGCAAACATTTTAATATATGTAACAATCATCAACACCAGACTTGAAGAAGCTGCCTCTTTATTTGCACAGCTTAGAAACTTGTGACTGCACTTGAACTTGCCCTTAAGGACGCAGCTTGACTTAGATTAGTTTAATGTCTAGAAACATGATACTAGGTATACAACATAAAAAGGGATTGAGTGTGTGTGTGTGTGTGTGTGTGTGTGTGTGTGTGTCGCCTTACGCAGATGGCATTGATGTCTGACTCATGGCCAGTGAAGGTCTGTCGGCACATTCCTTCTCTGATGTCCCAGAGCTTGGCTGAGGCATCGCAAGCTCCAGACACAAACAGCTTGGTGTCAGGTGCCAGAGAGAGACTCATGACATCACCGGTGTGACCAGCAAATGTAGTTGTCTGCTGACCAGTCTCAATGTCCCACAGAGCACTGCAAGAAAACAGAACCATCATCATCCAGTTACAGATGTTATAAAACAAAAGACCTAAAGACATTGAGGCATGACATGATACAGTGATGCTGGTGGCTGAATGAAGTGCACATAATCCAAAAGGTTTCCACATGCTTGATATAAGCTAGTCATATTGTTACACCAGTGTTAACCTTCTGGTAAAATACTATTTAAGAAAAAAAAAAAAAAGAAAAATAGAAATGTGAGGCCAACTGTGATAGGTGCAGTTTAATAACTCACCAGGTGGTGTCTCCAGAGCTGGTGACAATCTGGTTGTCATCCAGGAAGCGACAGCAAGACAGGTAACCTGTGAGGAATCAAACATATTGACTTAATAACTCATTTATTACCTATTCCACACTGAGGGGTACCAGTTCCATTTCCTTACTGTCTGCATAGAGAACAAATGCAGCCCCTCTGAGAAGGCTGTTTGTCTAAATGTGTGATGAATAGACCAACTTACTGTTGGTAACAGGAAAAGAAATGTGTCTAATGGGTCATGACTTGTTTCCATGGCTCATCCTTTACTAGCTGGCAGAGTGCATGTACCCCTCCCTATAGTGAGGGAACTAGAACGAAAACGCTGACACACTTCCTGCATCATGTGACACTGATCAGATGAATGCTCCTCGTCTACACTTTCATTACTTTGAGCTGGGATGTGGCTCGACCATCTCCAGTTTTTGGTTTTTCCTTCATTACAGACAGACATGTGACGGGATGTGAAAATAATTAAGGTTACATGAGTACATGTGGACAACAAAAATATCACGCATCGCACATTTGTCTGGTTATAAGTCGGGGTTAATAATTACATAAATGCAAAATACTCTACAGTCCAGGTTAAGTGTCCCATCCTTAGTCTGTGACAAAAGTGAAATTATCTCAGTGAACACATTCATATACACTCCTCTTATCCTTAAAGCATATTTTTGTGTAAAGCGGCAAACACAACGGCACCTTATGTTTAGTATTTTCCCATAAATTATCTCATTTAACCAAGGTGACGTGCAAATCTTAAGAGATTATAAGTACATTTATTTTGAAATAGCCTCAAGTCTAATGTAGACTTTCAGTCAGTGACTGGTGGATGCTTTTCAATGGCCATTATAGAAAACTCCATATTCCTAAATAGAGGATTTTTTTGTTGCTGCTGATTAAGAGCACTCCTCAACCTTTTTTTGTTACTGTAGCTACACTTAGACCACACCTGTCACCCAGACTACTCTGGAGTTTCAGAGCCCCTGCATTGGAAAACCTCAACTAGAAGTTCAGATGCCGACTTTCTCTTAGTTTGCACACTGAGGAGTGGTGTTTTGGTTTGGACTGGCTCAAACAGACACCTTCAGGACCTATGATGCAGTGTTTCACAGTCACTTCCTGAGTGGTATGGGATAACTCCACACAATCCACTTCCTGTTTACACGAGAATACACATACCGAGTGTATGTGATCAGTAATATGATGTGCATTTTAAGGTGTGTTGTTGTTGTAGGCAGAGATTTCTTCTGATAATAAGCTAAAGAATTTAATTTTGACAGAGACTGTGTAAAGTAATATATGAGTACAAATAAATCTTACAGCCGACAGAATCTTGAGTATTTTAAGAACAAATGTTATGTTCTGAACATTGGAAAAATCCTGGGACTGACGGGTAAAGGGGCACATGCTAAGTGATATGTTCTGCTTACCTGTGTGCCCAGCCAGCTCACGGCTGACACGCACATTCCCCTCACGGGTCTTCAGGTTGTAGATGGAGCAGATGTTGTCCAGGCCTCCACAGGCCACGTAGTTCCCAGAGGGGGCATAGGCGCACGTCATCACCCAGGAGGAGCGCAACGGGATGGCGTGGACCTAGAAGAGAGGAGGAAGATTTAATATTAGATAGTATGCAGTGACAGATGGAAGAGAGAGAGAGAGAGAGAGAGAGAGAGAGAGGGGAGGGGGGTGACAAAGTCTGTCGACAATATTAACTTAACCTTTCAAGGGCACAATGCTAACTATAAATAGCATTACTTGGCGCCTTCTAACACTTGCAAATTGTTTTATAGTGAACGCAGCATTTTGTCAATAGAAGTGAACCCAGCTGCCAGAGCTGAGGGTGTAAGATTTAATTTCAACTCTGTTAAATCTATTTAGATGCTAATATTAGCTTTAAATAATTCCATTGCTTTATTAATTATAACTTGGTATTATTATTGTTCAAAGTGTCACCCAAAAGTGGCGCGTTAGGTGGCTGATTACATCACCTGCCATAAGTTTCCGCACTCAATTCACACACTAAAAATGTAACGGCTAAATAAAGTGCAGGTACATTTTTCCTTACAGAAATATAGGACAAGACCACACAAATGACAGGACATTAAGATATGTTTATGTTATTTTTCTTACCTTGTTTGTGGTGTAGCTGTCCCAAATAATGAGTTTGCCATCCTGGGAGGCACTGACCAAAAGCCTAATAAAAAAAAAACGAAAGACAAGATTCAAACCAAAGAATACTTGTAAATGACCAGTCCCTCAACTTTCATTTCAGCTTGACCAGCAGACAAATAAGTAAAGAGTAACGCAATGTGCAAATCATGACTGGTTAATACCCACATAAACAATAGATTGTGTTTTTAATGATTATATGTTTCTGTATATAGATCCATTTTCAGGCTTGTCGACATCTCAGCATAACACAGGATAGACTGCACTAATCCTAAAAACAAATGATTCAGAGAGACGAGACAGTGATTCATGTCTCTGTAATTATAATAAACTATAAATGTTTTCCAAGATAATTTATTCACTTGCAATATTTTATGTACTCGAAAGCAGCCAGCAAATGCAGCATGTAAGAGAGGACTCTCAGGTACCTCTGTGGCGACGCTATCTAGGTGACTCCAATAAGAGTAACCACAGTGACAATCCCAATGCACACAGGAAAAAGAGTGAACACACCAAGGCCTGGTGGGACTATGTAAATCTTAACTACCAGACTGACAGGAACGCACTTACATGTGCACACTCTCTCCACCAGATATCAGGCCAGTGACAGAAAGATTTGTGTTTTCTTTCAAAACCAGAAAGCTGTACCAACTTCAGGAACAACACAGGTGCACATGTGTGCATCAGCTACAAGGCCATGATGCAACACTTTGAGCTGCTTACTTTCTTTAATAACAGAGTCATACATTGATTGAGGTAATTTAGTTCCATGTTCACTCTCATGCAAACAAGATCAACACTGACAATACACTGTATAGGTTTTTGTTTCTTTTCCATTTGACATTATAACCTTGAAAAGGCAATTTTAGTCTAAAAAACTTTCATTATCACACAAACACTAATGTTCTTTCTTCAACTAATGGTAAACGATTACATTCAAGTAGTTTTTCAATCATGGCCATCACCATCAAACTTAGATGACATGATAGATCAAAATGTCATTTTGTAGGTAGTTAATAGGTTAATAAATAGCCCAACTTCTGACAAAAAGAAAGAGCTGACAGGGGATAACAACAGAGGTATATACAACTGAGAGGAGGGGGAGGAGGTGACAAAGCAGTTTGCACTAGCCTCTCTGTGGACTGACATTCACCAGCACCTGAGTGATTAAGTTGCTGGTTGCTGAGGAGAGGGGTGTGAACAACTCCAGGGAAAACGGACGTTAAGGTGAAGTGAGGAGTGTTACTTCATCTGCTTCATCAGCCTCAACACAGCACTGACAAAGGCTGACTCCATTTTGAGTATTTTCCCTACCCACATACCCCACCCCCAATGCACACAAACACCGGCAGACATAGACACACAACACAATAGACACACTACAAGAAGAGTCGATGATAAAGGGCCAATGTGCTTTAAAGAACCCATTGCCTTTTGCGCATGAGCACAAATATACCTCTGGGGAATAGTTGCAACACTGAGCATATGTAAATCTGACCGATCAATATGAACAGATGTATCAAAAGAGTTTTATGAAAAAAAGATTGTGCTATTGTGGAAGGTCATGATTTGACAAGGACCCTCAGGGAAAATAAACACAAAATAGGGCAAAGATGAATGAAATTACCTCGAGTCAGTGCCCCAGTGCATGGCATAGATTTTAGCCAGATGCCCCCTCAGTGTCCGTCTAGTGCGCATCTGAATTCGGCCAACAGGGTCAATGTTAGCTGTGATCTAAACAAGGTTAAGACAGGGGGAAACAGAGGCCATCAAAAATGAGTTTGCACTTAGATTTCAGCTTTGTGTATGGTCAAGTTGCTTTTTGTTATTTTGAGATCAAAATCATGGCGTGAACATATTTCTTACCTGAGACAGGGTAGCATCCGCACACGCTTTCCTGGCATCCTGTAACAAAACAACCCAGTTAAATCTGATAATATCTGTGATTTAATTACAGATCTGGAAAGCTGAAAACTGCAAGTGCAACAAATAAACTGAATAATCTGAAACTAACCGTGAAAAATGCCCCCAATCAAAAACCTGATCATTAGTGTGGTTCAACGGTCAGTAGGGTTCATTTTATAAAGACTACATTATCATTTACACCTCAATATCACTGTACAGTGGCACAACATCCCCAAACAAGTATGGAGGATTCTTATATTAATATTATATTAATTTTGCACAGACATTCTCATATTGTGATTTGCAGCAGTAGTTCGTTGTGGAATACGATTGGTTTTTCTAAAACGTATTAGGCAGTGGATTAGGTGATTATTAGCATTGTGTCACTGGACATAGAATTTGGAAACAATTTTTCATCTCTGAAGTGTGCTGCATCTTTATAATGTCAGAACGCAGACTTTCAACACAGATGTGAAAGAGCATAAAAGCTAATTCACAAAATATGTATTTGTTAATTAGTGGGAAAACAGTATAGTAAACAGGTAGGCCTGAGGTCAGTGAAGGACTTACTCTGATCTGGTTCTTGAGCTGCTCAGCCTCCTGGCGTAGCTGATCCAGTTCACTCATTTTCCTCTGCTATTGGTGTGCTTCGCTCCGCCGCCTTGTCTCTTGCTGATCTGAAGACAAGAAATGGAATGCTCAACTTTAACACCACGTGTAGCCGTTTGTTGAAATGCACAAAATGTGTAAACAAAAAGCTCATATTGACACACTTGTACAATGAATTATTGAGCACTAATTACATGTAAGCCACTGGGCCAAGTGTAAAGATACCATACCCTCCAGCTTTCATGATAATTTGACAACCATGGTTAATTCAACAAAACACAGCTGAGGATCACATACTGTCACCTTAATCTAATATGTAGGTTCACAATAAGTCATAGAGAATCATAGTCCGACACTTCCTTGACAGCTCTGGACTTGTCCGTGCCAGCTCGAAACTGTTACCTAGCAACAAGCACTAGGACAGCTACTTTAAGCTTAAGATATGAATTTTGAGGAAGATGTTGAATTAGTTTTCACACTGGAACAGAAGCAAACCCTTGCTTAAATATCTTGCAAGACTAAGCAGCTGATAACCATTCCTCAACAGCCTAGGGAAAAACGAAAGATAAAACATTTAAGAAAAATACACTCCACTAACAACAGACCAAAATAAACCACCTATTGATCGTCAAATTCAGGCAAGGATTAAGATTCCAGATATGAGGAAAGCCGAGAAGCAGAGCAAGAGGCCAACTTTGGTTTCCTTGTACAACTGGAACCCCAAGGAGCTCAGCTGGGCAGTGTCTGCTGAAACTATCAATGCCCTGGCCTCTGGACTCTAAACTCTCCTCCAATGTCATTCTGTAATCCTGGGACACAGTTGATTCAGCTCCTCCAGCAAAATCCGGTTAAGACAAAACCTGCTGATGATCCTAAAAGCAGTGGCTTTCCCGCTGACCCCAATCCTCTGGTTGACACTCTTAGTCCAGACACTTTCACTCTCCCAGAGAAGGCAAATTATACTTCAAAATTCCACTGTAACAATTATGAAGTTTGGGTTTTGGGGCCCCTGAAGCATCCTCGACACTAGATGAATGTGCAGTTTGAAATGTCACCACTGCTTTAAGTGTCAAAAATAAATCGCATACAAGAAGTCGGCAGGTAAAACTTTCCGCTGCAACACTTAAAACCAGGATAATGATAATAATAATTTCATAGCCATCAGTTTAGTAAATTGAGGAATTGTCTTCTGTTGAGGATTTCTCTTTTCAAATAGACAAATTGACAATTTGACATTACAAATTTTCACAGCTACATGAACAAACTGAAAAGCACTGCTTTTATGTCAAATCCTGTATTAATACTGCAAACAGACCTTACCTGCCTGTTTCTCTAGATTTCGGTATAGGTCCTCTGTCCTGAGGAGTGTCGAGACCTTCTGAATGAATACCTTATCCTTCAAGCGCCTGACATCCCTGTAGCTACCTGTCACCTGATTGGCCAGTGCTGATAAATGGGTCTGCATCTCAGCAAGGAGCCTTAACCCCATAATCTTGGTGATAAAAACGTCTCACGGTAATATCACAGGCTAATTCTTGTCTTCTCTGTAATAGCCCTCTGTGTAAAAGACAATTAAACCCACACAGACGACCAGCTGATTTTACCAAACATACCATAATTATACATTGGAACATTTGCAAATGTTAACGGATTTTTAGGGGAAATCTATGACTGGCTACCCAAGCCTTGTGGCTGCCACAACATGTGAGCAGTCTGCAACAAACACTGCTGCTACTGGCTTTAAATGACAAAGTGACAGAAGACACAATTGGTATATCCCTGAACAATTTTTTTTTTTTATGTTACTTATGCCTAGTGTTATTCAACAATTTGGGCTCCCTCAGTGCTTCAGTCACTTGACCCTCTGTCTTGAGTTGTCTGAGTGCATTTTCTGTAAGACATTAAAATAAAAATAGTGTAACACATAATTTGAGTTGTGTGATAGAAGGCCATCAACAGGGCTGCAAATAAAGATTGTTTTTAATAATCAATCTGTTAATTATTGTCTTGATTAAGTTGTTTAGTCCATTAACTGTCAAAAACATTGATCAGTGTTCCCAAACCTCAAAATGATGTTCTCAAATGCCTTTTCCAAACACCAAAATTATTGTTTTATTGCTTGCTTTGTTACGTGAAAAGAGAAACCAGCAAATATATACATTAAAGAAGCTGAAACATCGAGAGCTCGCTTTAATAATAAAAACACTCAAAACGATTATCAAAATAGTTACACACAAACACACCAACACACTCACAAACTCACATAAATACAGCTACACACTTGATAATTGATCAGTGTGGTAATAAAGGTGGCAGGTCAGGTTCTGTCAAATACCTGGCACAGAGTATCCCCTTTTTTAAGGATGATATAGATTCATGCAATTTACACACAGTTCCTCTTTGACACTAAAAATATAATATTGAGTCTGTGTGTGTGTGTATATATATATATATATATATATATATATATATATATATATATATATATATATATATATACATATATATATAAATATAATCATATAGATATATATATTAATCGCAAATCCTTTGTAGATTAAAGGCGACATAGAATGCTTGTATCACACATATATGTTAGTTATGGAGGTCTACTTACATATATTAACTTGTTTTCATGATTAAAAACCTCCTAATCGCTGCAAACGAGCCGATCAAAATATCTCCTCGCTGACGCTCTCGTCAGCCGCGCTGTTTCAGACCAAACAGTTGCTGTGATTGGCCAGCCAACGAGAGCTTTCCTACTGTCCTGTGATTGGCCAGGTACCTGGAAGTGACGTAATAGATAGGCCAGCGCTCAGATACACAGCTCCCCCTCTGGCACGGTGGATGCTCTGCATCTCAGCAGCTACAACGAGACTAGTTCTTCTTCTTCTTCTGCGGTTGAATGTACGCAACCGGATGTGCCCGGACTAGTGCCCGCACCGGGAGGCGCTACGGTGGTGAGGATTTCTGATGACGACATCAAATTAAGGAAGTGTCGATCCGCTTCGCAGAGCCCAGGAAAACAATACAACACTATTTTCTCAGCAGTGGCTGAACTGTTTGTTCTGAAACTTTAGGGTTTCATAAACGAGGTAATGACGCAGATACACACAAAAACGCAGCGTTAATTGGAGCTTCCGGTCTATGTCACCTTTAAATATTTACATAATCATGTGTTTTGATAATTCACTCAGTTTGACTGGACAAATACCAGTTTATTTGGTACTTGGTTTGGGTGGACAACGCTATTAAATGGATCAAATAACTTAAACAACAGAATGGAATACAGGATTTGTGAAATCAGGGATGCCAGGCAAACACCATAAAAAGCCTAAAATGAGATTGAAACATCTAAAGAACTCCACGGCATCCAGTTCCACTTTCACAGGTTTTGACAAAGTGATCACCACATTATATTGATCAATTCAGTCCCATTATACCAACTTTGATATGATGTATACATTGCCCGATGAAAAAAAGACTCACATACTTCATTACATATTTCGTTTAGTGCCTACTGTACAAGCCAGCTGGGGCAGGGTTATGATCTGAGGTCGTTTTACTTGGTCAGCTGCAGGTTCAGCTGACTACATTAATACACTGAATGACCAAGCTTTTTGGGCCATATTCCAAGATAATAATGCCAGGATGAGTGAGTCCAGAGAATCTTAACCCATTGAGTCTTTGGGATTTACTGCAGTAGATCTAACATCCAGCTCCATTATAAACTCAAGATCTCTGTGAAAAAACATGCAACAATGACTGAAAGATATATATTGTAACATTGCCTAAACTGATTGAAGCTAAAGGCAGTCCAAATTTTTTTTGCGATTCTATTCTGAATCTACAGCTTAAAACAGTAAATTTTTTAGCGATTTTTAAAGTAAAACCATCTGAAATGCAGGCTGTCAGTTAACATTTCTGATGCGGTGTAGTACTGTCAATGGTTAGTAAGCTGGCTAAACTATAATTTGAAGATCTATAAATCAATAATGGGTCAGTGTAAAAACACACTAATATATGAAGAAAAATCAAGACACACTTAGTTAATATATTGGCATCTTTCCATGGCCCTGTTGCAGCTACAGCAATGTTCACTTCCCTTGTTTTAGTGATGTTTGTCGTCACTGTGGTTCAAACAAATGAAACAAGCCCAAATGGAATGAGGTCAGGAGATCAATGCAGCCCCATCAGGAACATTCCAGTGTTACATATTTAAAATATTCCTTAAACCGTCTTTTCCAACTGCTTTGTGTCAGTTCATTACAAAATCTTTTGTCTTTTACTAAATGACTCAAAAATACTTGGCCTCTAACATGCAAAAATTCTGACCAATTCAAAATGGATGACGCATGAATTAATAACTGACAAACATAAACTAAAGCAATCCACTTTACTGGCGATTAGTAATAGAGGTGCGATTCAGAGGACTATTTTTCTCTTGGGCTGGTAGTGTGGGTGTTGAAACCACTGGCAGCCCAACAGATAGAGCCTCGACTTCACTGCCTTCTCTTTCTGCCAGCTATTTTTAGAGAGGTGGTGGGGGAGGAGGAGGAGGAGAAAGAGGAGGGGGAAGCAGACTTCACATTTTCCAGCCACTCCTATCAGCTCCGACATCTCAAGCACAACACAGTCAGGAGAGAGGAAGTGTAATTCGACTCCACACAAATGCACTTCATTGGTATTTCTACTTTCTATATGATCGTGTAGCCACCATTCATTGTCACACCATCTAGACTTGTAAATATGTGTAAGCCTTAATCAGAAAATCTGTCATTCTCATTTTTAGATGTCAGAAAGCAAGCATATATAACCTTACTAGCACAAAAAAATGTTAGTAGACAAAACTGGAACTGAAATGAACTTAAATGCCATTTTAATAACTGTATTAAATATTACAAACTAAATGAATGAAAGGTGAAACAAGAAGCTATTGGACAGCAGGTGTAAAGGCATATAGCGTATAAATTGACACAATGGTCTGGTGGGATTGGGCAGCAGATTTATGGGAGAAAATGAGACTCCACCCATATGACATAAGGAGTCAAGGTAGGTATTGAGATGTTCTGTGAACAAGAGGATAGAGACTAGGGAGGCAGGCTGGAGGACAGAGCCAGATTAAACTAATGAGAGTGAACAAGCAGAGGACAATTGGGAGAGGAGCTAATTAACCCCTTGGTGAAAGGGAGACAGGTTCTATAAGCTTCCCAGCATGAATTATGGCACAGGAGGCCTACTTATTTCATGCTGGGTTTATTGAAAATAAATGTAAAAGGGTTATTTTCTTTAACACCAGCGTAAAGGGGAACAAGTGTTGAACAGCTATGATGAACAGCCTACAATAAATCACCACCTTAGTGAAATGCGGTTAAGTTACACTTTTTTGATAAAATGTAATGTTGACTATCTCTGAGGTCGAGGGTTTGTTGCAGTTGCACTAGTATGCTGGGTTAGTTTGTCATGTTTATACCTACGCAGGGGGCACAACCTAATAAATACTTTTCTACTGTGGCAACACTATTATTAGATTAATGTAAAGGTTTTTGCTATACAGTGCCTTGAGATAATATATGTTGTGATTTGTCACTATTCAGGAATTTATACTGTAAATTTCCACTGCAAATCTTCTATGTGGAATTCCTACGTTGTATTCTTTGGTTAATCTGACATTTTGCTTGCCACTCCATATACTACAATACACTCACGGTCTACTCTTGTAAACTCTTGTCTATCTGTAGGAAATGTGCAGTTGAATAGGATAAACATTAAAAAAACAAACGTCTTTTCTCTGCATTGACCTATTGGCAACTAGAAAGAAATAAAAAAATATCCAGATGTTATGTTGTCAGTGTAGGATTTCAGGGGCACCATTGGAAATTGTTCTTCAAAGCTTTGGTGTAATTACCTGCAGATAGTCGAAGCAAAACACTGAAGTGGACTGTCAAAGTCTTAATAATTAAGAAACATGTGAATACCAATCCATTAAAAACACCTGCATCTTCGTGCCATACAATCCCTGAACAATTTCTATTCTGTCCGTTCGATATATTAGCTGATGAGAATGCTCATGTTTGTGTCCAAGAGAATTACTAAAACACAACAGCTTAGAAACAAATTGCTACAGAGACTAGAATAACACTAGACATGGTCAAGATAACCCATTGAAATTCAAACTGTGCATCAGTGTGGGGAGGATTTAAGTGACTTTGAAAGTCACATGGCTGTTGATGCCAGGTGGGCAGCAATGGCTGATCTACTGTGATTTTCATGCAAGACCATCTTTGGGGTTTCCAGAGAATGGTCCATAAAATAGACAATATCCAGTGAGCAGCACTTCTTAGAGCAAAAGCATTGTTGATGCCAGAGGTCAAGCAAGATGAGGAGAGATTCAAGACAATAGAAACTCATAATTACTCACTACAACCAAGAACATCTCTGAATGCACAACAAATCAAACCTTAAAGCAGATGGGCTACAGCGGCAGAAGACCTTACAGGGTACCACTCCGATCATCTGAGAAATGGAAACTAAGGCTAAAATGTGCAGGCACCCGCCATTATTGGAAAGTAAAAAAGTGAATAAACGTTTCAATGAATATGTTTCAATTCCTGCCGCAACATTAAGATGACACAATCAAAATTTGTGTGAATGACATGACAACATGTGTCCAATCCTGCCATGTATCAAAAGATCAGGTTGTTCAGTTGTAGTGATCAAATGGTGTGGGGGATATTTTATGGCACACATTGAGCCCCTATGTACTTAATGACATTATCATTTAAATGCCATAGCCTACCTGAGTATAGTTGCTAATCGTGTTTATCCCTTGTGAGCAGAACCTCCTGATTTGTACTTCCGACAGGAAAATGTGCCATGTCATAAAGCTCAAATATCCCTAACTGGTTTCCTGAACATGACAATGAGTTCACTGTATTCAAATGGCCTCCAGTCACCAGATCTCAGTATAGTAGAGCACCTTTGGGATGTGGTAAAATGAGAGGTGGGCATCATAGTAGAGCTGTGCATCTTCACTGGCTTAACAATTCGCTTTGATTACAATTATCTGGTCAACGATTCAATATCAAGGTGCATCATGATGTAATGCACATAACTATGTTCCTAGCTTGTAGCTCACAGCGATGGTCCACTCATCCGTTTACTTAAACACAATCACACAAAAGACGGGTAGAGAGCAAGTGAGGGCGACTGTGTGGACTTCTATTTTTACTTGAGACACACAGTGCACCTCTTTGTAAAGTTTAAAAGTAGCTGTTAGCTTGTTAAAAGGCCATGCTTACTGCATTGGCAACAAAATACTGTATTTATTTCACTACTGCTAAACATGCTAGCTCTCGCAGGTGGTTGGAATTCGTATGTGCAGAATCATCCTGGTCTGCATTTTTAAAATGATGTGATGTGAATGATGTGCAGGCAACACATCTGAAGCAATTGTGTGATGCTGACATTAAGCAGTGTACTCAATAAAGTAGTCGACGAGTGCACACACAAGAAATTGCTCGGCAGTGGGACACAGTCATGTATTAAGTTAGTATTTGAAAGACAGGGAAGAGATGGTCGGGTTAATAATTTACATCCCTCCTGCTTGGACACCAGCTGCCACACCCCTTGCCTTCTTGAGGTTTGCATCCTTGTAACTCACTTCTCTATCAAGCCTTGTATTTTCGTGCTTCTGAGTGCCTTTTAGCTTGTGGCTGATTTCCCACTCATGGAAAAGTACAGTATGAGTGGTACAGCAGGATATGGAGGGGGCTGGTCTTTATTGCTAGTCTACCAGTGGCTGGCTGTGGTAGTGACTTGACTATTGATCATCTGTGTCAGCATGCTGTCTCCACTTTAATACAAGCACAACGTGTCTCTAGGCAGGCGTTTCCTTTTTAAGGGTGTTTCCCTAGCTGTGCTTGTCTTCTCTCTTCCCGTTGTCAAAACATTCAGCGGATGTGGTGACAGTACACACACTTTACAAATACACTTGCTCTGTGGTTTCTGCTACAACCATTGCACTTACCAGAGTCCATCCAGGCTATGTGCAATCAGCTGCATTACATGGAGTTATACAGGAGCTCCTGACGGGGAGGATCATGTCAGAAGACAAAATGTGAGGATAAAAACAAACAAAGACACAGAGAAAGGGCTGGCACACCACACAAAATTAGGTCAATCAAATTTACATTAGGCCACACTAACACAGGTAAACAAGTCTGACTAAGTGCATCTTGCTATGTTTAGCTACTGTTGTGCACTACTGAGTGAAACAGGGAACCAATAGGTAAGAAACGGACCTGACACTTTAAGTGTTTATGCATATTTCATGGTAGAGAAGTATTTTAGGGGTGGTCATACAAGTATATTAACACTGTATAGTGTGTAAAGTATGTTCAAAATGTGTTAATGGTCTCAAGGGCTATTCAAAGATGTATGTATTTTTAAAGCACAACAGACACTATAGCTCACTTAGAGTAGATAAAAATTAAGGAATTAATAAAGAAATAATAGCATGAGCATCAGTTCCTTGCTCAGAAATGTGTTGATGAACTTGAGCATTGCCAGATATCCAGAGATGACCTGATTCAAAGATACCTTGATGCTGTACATCACTGTTTTTGTGCCTGGTTTCATTTAGAAACGAAGCAAACAACCATTGCAACTAAACTAAAAATGTTGCTGTAGGCACAAAACAAAATGTATAAAACAAATAAATAAATCTGTGAGAAAAAGGTGAAGAACAAATCTTATCCCCTAGCTAAGAAAGGAGAAACTGCACTAGCAAAGGCAAAGTTTCTGGATCAAATTCTGTAAAGCTCAAAAAGCTTGACGTAAGAAGGTCTTGTGCATGTTGTTTTGAATGTTATTTATTTACATGATCACAGATGTTGCACCTTGGTCAATATCAGGTTTAATTGCAGATAGGAGTAAAATCCCTCTACCTGGCTTACATTGGAACTATACTTACACGTCTCAATACATATGGGATGGCTTTTAGAAAAGCACTATGCCTTGAGAAAAGCAACCTCATTTCTTCCTCTTCTCTCCATCCATCTTTCCAGGAGAAGAGCACTCTTTGCAATATTTACAAGGGTTCTTCCATCTCACTGAGTGAGGCAAATCTCTTGTTGCCTCAGCATCTCCAGTCCAGTTAGACCACTAGTGACAATGTAACCACAGACTTCATTCATATACCAAACTGGTGGTCAATCTAAGAAATGACAACTTCACAGCTAATAGTAAGCTGCCCTGATCCAAATCTCTAGACTCTAAAGGAGAATTCTCCTGGCTTAATGGTGTACTTTGAAAATAAAAAAAAAACATGACTGTCTGAATCCTGCAAAAAAAAAAGAGGCAGTAATGACGGTGATTCAATATAAACAACAAGACATGCTAATACAATTCCTGTTAAAATTATTTGCACAGCTTTATAATATATTTTGATATTTCTTTGCCAAATGATACTGTGAGAGAAAATAGTGCGAGTGTTTTTCTCCTTTTTGGTCTAGTTGATCGGTGGAGGTCCATCTAAGTGCTGTGGGGAAGTGGTGCATGTTAAATGAAGCTGAAACACAACCAGGTCACAAGGACGGCAAGAACAAGGGGGCTGATGATGCGGCAAGGGAGGACAGAAGGGTATTGCTCCTGGACATTTCTTAAAAGCCTCATTCCAGTCTCACTCACTTTGTCATTCTCTTCAACAAATGCATCCTCTATGCGGCCTTACTCTCCCTGTCTGTCTAGCACCAATATGAAAGAATATATTGTGAAATGTTTTGCTGCTAGTGTTGGCAAATACTGTATCTTCAATGTCAAACCAAACACACAGTCAGTGTAACGGACCTAATAAAAATGCTTGTTGACTATTTTTCTCTGTTTAATTCTATGGCCTCAATGGGAAACAAAATTTAATTTAGTTAAGTTCAGCCAATACAGCAAATCACCAGCATGTCATGGGCAAAAGTGAGAACCGATACGCTTTTAGGGCCACATGATATTAGAAAACCATGTGATTGCATTGCTGAATATTGTGGCACGACATCACACGTAATAGATTAAGAGATACATGTATTGATATACAGTAAAAGATAAGATTCATTTTATTTTAAGCTATTTTTATCGCCATGTGCAAAAGGTTTATTATTCAGGAAGTTGTTGTAGCCAAAAGCCAGTGGCTCTTACTTTGAAGGCCAGGGGTAAGAGGCGTGAGTTGACCGTGTATGTGTGTGGAGAATAACGAAATCCGGTTGGCCGATGTTCATGCATGGAGTCCCGTGTCTCTTTTTATTTTCTGTTAACTGCACAGTAGAGACACCCATAACCGCTCGGTTACATGATTAGAACTTTAATGTCATGTATAATAAAGGACGTCCCTGCAGCCATGGTGTGTTTCTCACAGACGCGGCACAGCTGTGTTCGCTGGTTCATCGAGGACAAGCGACAGCGCACTGATATTTCAGCCTGGTTTAAACTCATCATTTTCCTGAGTTAACTTTCACTCCACTCAGCGCTCACACACGAGATACAGAACTGGGTAGGAAGAAAGGGGAGGAGAAAATGATAGAGAAACATGCTTAAAACACACACTGTGCTGAAATACAAAAAAAACGTCAGTCTAAATGACTGGTGGGGGAAACACTTGATGTTTGAAAGTGTAGGAGTGAGACACTGAACATGGTTTGCGGTGGAGGCGCACGGCCCGGCACTCACAGCAGGAGCATGCAACTGTTGACTGAATGTGGGGGAAATATTTAAATATTTATATTCGCCATTAATTAGGGTCAGGGGAAATATTCATCGACCCCATAATGCCAACCATTGCATTGAGTCTCAGACTACTGAATCAGGTTGTGGGAATGTGAACAATCTATAGTCCAACACTAATGTTGGGCACAAGTCACCTGTCCGTGAACTATGATATTGCGAAATTGTGAATGCTTGGGGGAAAAAACATTGGGAGGAAAGACCTCAGTGGCAATGTTATGGTGGTGTTATGGTCAGCCCCTTTTTCAATTGATCTGAATGATGTAACAAAAAAAATTGAGCAATGTCGTACCCAAAAAAGTAAGGGTTTCTACAAATCTACTGAATCTGATCAAATCTATGGAACTGCAGAGGGAATAAATGTCGATTAAACATATTCATACTAGTCAAAAACCCTTAATGAAGTATTACACAAACACGTAAATCAATACAGACAGTTATGAGTTGCAACTAGTTTTTTTTTAATTGACCAATAATGCTCATTATTTAGTGCTACGACCATTTAGTTAAATACAATTCAGTGTCACCATTCAGTGTTTCCAAGTATGTAGACTGTGGTGGCACATTCTGGTGGCAATTCTAATCTCAACACATTCTAATTTGTTGCGCCAGTTTCAGTGATCCAAAAATATTTAACATACAGGATCTCCAACTGTGTTTAGCTTGCTTGTAAAGCTGTGTGCAGCACTATTTGCAGCTCTATTTGTAGCTTTATTTTTCTCTTGCTTGCTTGCTCTCTCCTGCTCTAAGGTTTTTACCATCCAAGCAGTTAGACCTCATACTTTCAGCTGCAGCTGCATTCCTACCACAATGGACATGCAATGCAGTTCAAGAACTTCTACTTTTACTAGTTGGTGCACTTGTCAATCGGGCTCTGTTGCTCATGGGAGCGGACTGTGTGCATGTGTGCACGCATACCCTTGCTACTTCCATGGATAGAATCTATTCTGTGCACAACACTGAATCATTGTTTAAGATATGTTGTTCTGTCCAACAATCTTGTCAGTCTGGTTTTACAACAAAGGTCACAAGGGCTTGGTTAGTTCAGGAGAAAAATGTCTTTGAAAATACATTAAAGTTGTTCCACCGAAGGCACCACAAAGCAGACAGACATGTCTGTTTACATTTCGGATTTGCACATTTGATCTCTTCTTTAACATACTGTCAAATCAATGCAGATGACTGCAAAAGAGCTTTGTAAACCAATCACAACAAATCATGTTTTCCTGAGGTGATATTTACATTAGGTATGTTCACAGTCTGACAAGTGACCTGATTATAATCCAGAATTCTTTAAAATACACTGAAGATACATTGCATACACCACACCCACTGAACGCCTGCACCTGTTCATAAAAAATAAGCAATACAGATTATCACTGCTTGGTAGTCCATTGTCAATATACACATCAATATTCTTTATGCACCAGGTTAGCGGACGTAATGTTCACTTGGCAACCAAATGGCATTTGAGCAATCGTTACACCTCTGGAAACAAACAGAGAAAGTATAGTCATGTGATGACAGCCTAGATGAAATAAGTGGAACTCGAAACAAAGCTTCGTTTTCCGCTCAACCACCAGTACTACATGTTCACACATCCATGTGCCATTAATCTTTAAACATAATTGAAACCTAAATTAGCTCTTCTTAACTTTATAATGTCCGCTATTCATCAACTACTATATAACTAGAGCTGAAACAATTATTCGATTATTAATCGCTTACTAAATTAATCGACATCTATTTTGATAATCGATTAATTGGTTTGAAGCCTTTTTCATGATTAAAACACGATTTCTGATAGTTTAAGCTTCTTAAATGTGAGTATTTTTTTCATTTCTTTGCTCTGGATAACAAAGAAGTCATTAAAAGTTAATCATCTTGGTTTGTGGACAAAACAAGACATTTGAGAACATCATCATATCCAGGTTTGACGAACACCGATCAACATTTAAGGTTTTCTGGACCAAACGATTAATCGATCAATCGAGAAAATAATTAGATTAATCGATTATGAAAACATTCGTTAGTTGCAGCTCTACATATTACACATTCAGACTGAAGTCTAAATGGTTGGTTCTTTCATGTTGATGTTGGTTTGACAAAGAAACCACCAATCTTGTCCATTTCTCAAAGACCAATGGGTTAAATCTTTTTGGGTTCACACATACAGTTACTATGTACAATGTCTAGAAAGGCTCAGCGCTGCAGTGCATTCCTGTAAGCAGCTTTTGTATATCACATAGTGCACAGCCTGCATCCAAGAGAAGGTGTAGAGAGCAATGCCTCTTGCTTACAGAGCAGCAATGCCCATTCTCTTCCAAGGAAATAAGCTAATGCCTCACAAAACAGTTGTCACAAAACAAAAAAACTACTAAAATCACTTGGCCAGTCAACTAAGGGTGTAAGTTGATTACAAACTCACTTACACATGGATGTTCAGAGATGTGGCACTGAACTGTGGCTGCTCCAGCCAAAAATATGGTTCTTTGGCACAAATATTCCAGTGGCTACACTCACGATCAGATTTGCCTCAAGAAGCGAAGAGTGGTGGTAGTTCCTCATGTCTGAGGCTACCCACTACTATATAATAAGAAACTATTGTCAAAGTGTGGATTGTTTTTCACCATGAGCAGTTGGTAGATTTCAAACCCTTACATGGATCTCAGGAAGAGTGGCTGAACTGAAAACAAGCAGCCTCAGGCTGCATAACCTATTTTTCTCGACCAAAAGTGGAGCAAAATCCTGGGGCTACAAATGAGTATACATAAGCAGACTCCATTCTGGACATGATGCTCTGCTCTGTTTTTCTGCACGAGAACCGAGACAAATGAAACTGTGAAGTACAGCACTTTCTCAAACTACAAGGGACAACCTTCACCCTTTCCCTGAACTGTTTGGCGATACCTTCCCTTCTGGTGTAAAGTGTGAATGCACCACAAAGATAGTGTCATTAGTCTTGTCAAGTTAATATTTGGCCATTGAACTGTCAGACCAGACAAACGTGCTCAAAATAATGACATGCATCAACAAAACACACACACACATTTGCTTCATATGCTTTCACTTTGTGTGATATCATATCCACATCATAGATGAGGAGGGATGAAGGGCTGTCTTTAGAGAGAGAGAGAGCGGGGGGGAGCATTTACGGGACACATTGTAGCTGTGTGCGTGACACAAAAACCTTTCCACATCAGTGGACTAAGAGCCAGTGTGTTTTGAAACCCAAGCATTTCCTGCACAACAGTCAGACTAC
Source organism: Solea solea (assembly GCF_958295425.1). NCBI lineage: Eukaryota > Metazoa > Chordata > Actinopteri > Pleuronectiformes > Soleidae > Solea > Solea solea. The sequence goes on along the minus strand of NC_081144.1, from coordinate 18,704,470 downwards.
TCAAACTCTAACAGTAACATAATACAGTTACCTTCCCTGTTACTTATAGTTAGGCAACCTTGTTCATATGCAAATGTAGCTGGGAATAGGCATCGATTGGGGAAAAATATAGATTACTATACAGGTGTTAGCAATGACATACTACTGACAGCATTAATTTTGTGGGTCCCACATACTGCCCCATGTAAGACCCGGCGTCTTACGATCCTGCACAAGTTAAGCACCTACTGCTGAAATGTATGAATGTTGTTTTGGTCAGAATAGAATCCGAGCTAGATGTTTACTACAAATGTTGCTCATTTAATAGTAGTCAACCGTCTCATATAATTAACAATTTCGTAAGTTTTCAGTGTTTAAGTCTACATATTTTTGTTGAGGAAAAAAGCCTGCTTTAAATAGCTGCAACTCTATGGCTTGAAATCTACTTGGGCTGACCTATAAACATTACTAAAGCTAAATGTGAAACTTAGCATACCTGTGGATTTAACTTGGGAGAGATGTGTTCTGTCTCACTGTCCTGTCAATGTTTGATGATAGAGGACATAACATCACTGGGGTTGACAGTCGAGTTTAATTGATTGCTCAGTAAAACATTCCATGATGTGGTGCTCTTCCTAGTTGGTGGGACATAGCAGACACTGGATACTGTATGCGATACGATTACATGATCATCTAATCTCACAGTGGCACGAAGCTTTTACCTGCAGTGGTTATGTGTTGCTACCATGTGGTAAATGCATTCTTAAATTCCAAAATAATTCCAAAATAATCACATAACTATTTGACTTTCTTATATTAAGTATTTGAGAAACATGGCCCATGTCAACTAGAAATTGCCAACAAAAACCAGCTAAATTATAACAAACATGATAGTTTGATTTATTATAAACTGGTCTGTTATAAGACAATACTAAAGCCAAACTGATTCTACAGGTAAGCAGTAATGTTGTCTGTTAGAGTAAAATAAGTTATACAAATAACAATGGAATACTCTGTGCTTTGGACAACTGCACAACCAGCTTTTCATACAGGGAAATTAATTTATTTGGTTGAAAGTGAGAGGAAAAAAGGAAAGGAAGATCAAGCTAGCCCAAAGCCAAAAGCATGATTTTTCATGATCATGAAATACACTCTTTTGATTGCATTAATAATCATACCCCTCCCCCACGCTTCCCCTCCGAGCATCCAAGAGAAGAATAAGTGTGTGTGTGTTAAGAGTCACATGACAACTAGCCCACTCTTTTACCCAAATGACTATGGCCCATTTTGCTTACAAGAGAAATTTAAAGAGAACTCTCGCTATTTCTGGTCGTCTATCCAACGATCCACGGAGTAACGTCTGTTCACACTTTGTGGCAGTCAAATCTAAGGGCTAGAATGTAAATGATATGCACATGTGAGGTACTGCTAGGAATTGTGACTGGCTTTCAATAGCGTTACACAGCCTGAGTAGTGACAGACTTGCGTGTGGGTCATTAGGCTGCCCTGGAACCACTTACTTTGACTATTCAAAACAGTGGCCAAGACGTTTTGGTGAGTGGTGACAAGCTATGGATACAAAACAGAACCTACAGTCAAACCACACACAAATCATATAAATAAATAAATGAAATAGACAAGCACACTTGGCAAACCAAGATGAAGAAACTAATTAGTAAAAGCCTTGTATGAAACAAGCCCAAGAAGGACAAAAGTCAATAATCCATACTATTGGCAAATATTTACTAACCCTAACCCTTGATTTCCACTGAGGAAACAAATATCTTGTCATATTAAAGTGAGACAGGTGTTACAGGTTTATTGGCTCAGTCTTTCGCGTAATTATCAAAATAAAAGTACATTTTCAGTTTCACTTGTCCTGTTGTCCAGATGTGGATATCTTTTTCCCCCTCACATGGTCCCTCACTCTCATTTTAGGTTTCTCTCATTAAGGGCGTGTTATTTATTGGATATAATCAATATCATCAAATTAAGTCAGAGTACAAACCTCTGCCAATGCCACCCAGTTTCCTAGTGTTTATACACCCCCCCTGATTTGCAAGGTTACGATGGTTTAAAATCCTGTATGTGGATCTGTATCACCTCAAAATCTGCTTATTTTTTTTCTTTGGGCTACAACCAACAGCACGGAAAAAAATCATGAAAACAATCTTTTACTTTTTCAGCTGCTGCTCAGGCAGACAATGCAGCTAAAACCATGACCTCCTTAGTAGAGGTAATAACTATTTGTGCGAGTTACCTAGTGGGTTACCTGTAGTTTATACCTCACATTACAACCAGTTAAATTACTAGATTGCATCCTGTATTACGATCACATTAATGAGCCACAAGCAAGTGGTGCTCTTGTAAAAGATGTTTTCATTGACTCATTCAGATACAGAAACAGATGTTTGACCCAAACCTGAATGAGGCAAAATATCTGATAAATTACTTCAACTTTGTAGTTCTAAAGGAAATTTGAGCTTGTTTACGAGGTCCACTCCACTTTTAAGAGTGCCAGGATGGTTCAAGCGTAAGGGTCAGTCACAACTTTAAAATGTTTTTCCCTGAACATGCTTCCTGTTTTTTCTGAATACGTTCCAATACAGTGATTGAGAAATTATTATACAATTTGGTCATTATACCATTGCTAAAACAAATCTAATGGTGATCTCAGACTCAGTATAATAATCTGCAAACTATAGACAGCTTCAGTTACTCAATAGATCAAAGATCATAATTGCACAGTAAATAACAGTACTAATTTATATAACTGAAACTTGTCATTTTGATTAATCATCAAGACATAAAATACACAATACATTTTTTGGCAATTAAATTGGATCAAAATATATTTAGTTAGTAGTAAGTCACTGTGTCAATCGTTATATTGTTAAATAAACATGTCAAGAGTTGAGCACTACTCAGCTCAACTTGACTCGGTTCTTTTGCTTTTCCATCAGTGATAGCACCTGGTGTTCATTTTAGTACCTGCTCTGACAAAGTTCCAAGCGAGCTGAGCTGATAATAAAACGTCAACAGACTGCCAGCCACTGATTGGCAGAGAATGACGTCACTGGAAGAGTCATGAGTGTGCTGCCCGACACAAGAATCAAACCAAACAATGCCGAGCTGAAGATCGGTTAAAGATAATCCCAAAACATGTGTTAATATTCGACATTTAGCAAGGAAATTTCTAAAATCTCTATAGGAGTCCAGTGTATTTAGCAACTGCACTGCCAAAAGCCAGTGATCATGAGTTGAATCACAACCTGCTTAGCTGTATGTCAGTTATAGTGACTGTGTCAGACGAAGTCTGCGTTCTGGTCATGCAACGATTCTGTGAAAGAACCTTTTTAATTAACTTATTCTAATGACTTGCATATAAATCAACATCATGGCAGTTATGCTATGACGACCCCGCCCACGTTGAGGAATTAATTCAATATTATAAAGTAATGAAAACGAGGTGCATGATATCAAAACGAGTAGAGCTGAGTAGTGCAAGAACTGTATAATGGAAAAGCTCCACTGGATACTAAATTTAGAACTAGGCTCCTACAGATGTTCCTAAAGCCATTTCATGGTTCAGGAAATGTTCCTGTAATTGAAAGGAGCTATACTAATCTTTTTTTAGATACAACAAAACCATCAAAACTGGTCTTGTCTTAACCTGAAGTACAAAACATGTACAGTGACTGTGCACATTCCATTTCCAACAGCTGGAAATACCACAGAATGTGTGTTATATTCAACCTTTAGTCTTTTAGTCTCACATATAATTTTTTTTCCAGAGGGGTATAATGCGTAATTTTATTTTCAGTGTATAAATAACTAATGCAACTAACTGGTTTTCAGTACCATAGTATACAGGTCAAATTCTTTTTACAAAGACCTTACACATCATGTGACCGAAGTATTTTAAAAAACCCAACTGTAGAAACAGAAAACAACAATTACGCAATCTTTAACCCCACGTATGCCTATGGATGTGCAACACACCCTGATGAAACCATTTCAGTTGTTTTCTGTAGGAAGCTTAGTGAGTGGAAAGGAAAGGGGGTTTGGGTTGCTTCACCACAACACACTAGACCTAAGAGTAAAGTAATGGAAGACATAATGCAGAGGCCACCACTAATGGGCCATTAAAATTAAGATACAACAATGAGATAAATGATGAAAACCATTGAGGATGAGGAGAGCAGTTCAGCCCAGGCATAAGCAAATGCTATTCTATGGTGTTCTTTCTAGCATTTAAACAAGAAAATGTAAGTTAAACAGAAATAAGAATGAGGAGAAACATATGGATTGTTTCCATCATGGTACATTTCCATTTGGTACAGTTCGGTGCAGTTTGGAATGGTAAAGCCTGCATCCAACAGTTTATTTTGAATGGAACAATTCCGAAAGAATACGTACCATACACCAAACTGTTTTATTCGGTGGAAAAGCGGCCAGGTGATATGCCACCATTTCTTCCTTAATGCCACAAAAGTGTTGTTAATAGGTTGTTCAAACAGTCAAGCCACAGAACAGTGAAGGGATTTCCTTATTAATAAGAATATATACTATGAAAAATTAACACTTACTGACAACATAGTCATGTCAAACAAAGGTAGTAACAGTATTTTTAAAAATCATACAGCAGTCTCTTGGGAAATCGAATGCTTACTTCCTTAAATTGCCACAGTAAGGTTGGTTGAATTTGACCAAATTCACATGTTTTGGTAGAGTTGGACAGAAAGACAGAAAGAGTGCCTGTGATGAAAAACCAAATGAAGCCTGAAATGACAACCTTAAAACAGAAAAGGCCACATGTGCATACACACGTGAACGAGTCAGGAGTTGTCTTCAAGTGCATTGGCAACATCCTACATGGGACAATGGCACTAAGATAATAAAAAAGACCCTGGTTTGTTCCGTTTAATTGTTAAATTCTACACTTTTATTGTCATTCTTGTGACGTGTTAAAGACACACCATTCAAGAGTGAAAACACAAAAGTCTTCAACTCCTGCAATAGGACCAATCAACAAACAGCACAGTGTTGTTCGATACATATCACAACCGGTGTTAACAGAAACATCCAACATATTCACCAGGAAAATGCATGGTGATGGTTTGCAGTTTAAATGGGCGACTGGGGTTGTTCTTAATATTATATATTTCTGCTAAGGTTTAGGATTAGTTGCTTAAGGCGTTTTTTCTTGGACAACCTACAAATCACAGCTAGAAAACAACCTATCGACAAATGTCAGTTGCTTGGACTAATGTGAATTTGGTGCGTTAATATTCATTTCAGTCTCAGAATGCTTTTCTTTTGCTATTGTTATACAAATACAAATATACCAAGATAGCTGTTGCTACACTTACCTTACCATTTTAAATGTGTTTCACTATCACTAACCAAAGCCATATAATCCCAAAGATTATAATCCAAAGACTAAGATTATAATCCTATTCATATCCTGTGCTTGCAGATTAAAAAAAAAAAAAAAATACATAACTGAGATGAAAATCCTGAATTAAATACAAGAACACATGGAAAACACAATAGACTTATGATTCAATAATAAACACATGGTCATTACAGCGGTGACACACATACTACTGACAAGTTCTACCCGGTCACAAATCCAGGGATAAATGTTCTTCAGATACAAATCACTGCCTTAAGACAGTCTCATCATCAATTAATTGTATCACTGCAAAGGTGTCAACAATATTTTTTATAAATGCCCACACATGACATCACTGTCCATCAGGGCCACTGGACTGTATCATATACTGTTATACTGTAGGTGCCGGTATACTGTGGATCACATGATATAAAACAAGGTCTTGCTGCTCTTGATTGTTATTACAGGTTGCTCTCAAACCGAAACTGATAAATATTAATTAAGTGTTTTGTTTTCCTTCAAATTTTATTTGGAATGGATTACAGGATTGAGAGCAGTAAGGCTGAAGTCGTATTCAGCCACACAGAAATAATGTGATTATCTGCCAACAAAGTATTAATTTACAAAGATGCTGAGAAGATGCCAAGAAATATGGGGGAAATGCAATAGACCTACAGTAAATCTGTGAAAACTATTCTTGTGATTTTATAGTTTTAATTCAAACACTTTAAAAATCGATTTAGAGAAATGATTAACTTGCAACTGGCATCATTCAAAATGAGGAAAAGTATGGCTAATTTCTCTGAGCTGTGGTTACAGATACACCAAATCGGACATTAATTGTAATATTAAATAGTTAGGCTTTTATTTCTTTGTGGTAAAGGGTACAAATACTGATCCGTATTGCCCTGTTCCCTGGTATTCAGTCAAGATGCACAACACCCGTTCCCCCACCATGTTGTCCTGCATCTATGAAACACAGATTCATCCGAGGAGAAACGCCATCGGCTTTAAAACCGTTTTTAAAACACAAATGCATTCCTTGCTCTTTTAAGGACAAGTGAAATCAAAGAAATCTTTCCTGCCAAGCCTGAACCCATCCGATGCTCGGCAGCTGTCTCTCGCATTCTGAGAGAAAGCGCTGATGAAAAAGGCTTTGAACGCCATCTTGTTCATTGCAGCTGCTTGGGCCCTGAATACAGGAACCCATTCATTCGAGGAGGCGGAGGGAGGGGGCACACTGGCAAAATGAATTCATCTTTGTGAACCAGTAAATACAAACAGCTCTTTTAAGACACAGCAAAAAACATCCCGGAAGCGACTGGCGATCGGCTATTTTCGGAGAATTATTTTTTTAGATGCAATTGCTAGTTATTAAGTTGGGGCTGAGCGGTATGGCTGCTTGTATCCTGCCTCAGCGCTCAGCTCGGCTTCCTGCGACAACACGTCTGGCTCGTTGCTAAACCACCTCCCGCAATCTGTCTGCCACCGAATAAAAATAAAGAAACCACCTCTTCTACTTTAATGCCTCGATGCTTGTGCGCGTGTCTACATTTGACGCTTCGTCGGAAATTAAGGGTCTACAGGATTGTACGAGCAACGCGGCCCGGTGGGGCACACTTTCTGTGGCTGCCTGCTAACAACTTGTCCTCCAATAGACCCGTGATCGAGATAAACAGATTGTTAAAATCCAATTAGACGATCTCGTTTTCACATCATTAAAACGACAAGTTTAAATGAAGGCCGAACTGTGTGTGCACACAATCTGACGCACGTTTAACACTCGCAAAACAAAAATGGCTATTATCACTATCATGTCCACAGCGGCTCTTATTGTCATTTTCCCATGTGATGTCACAGCTGTTACCAATTGAAAGAGGGGTCATTTTTTATTACCTATTAATGCTTTATGTATTCCAGGGAATCACTGCGCTAAAGTATTAGCCATTCCCCTTTCGGCACAATCCAGACTAAACATGGGAGTGTTAAGGCATAGCTACAGCTGTGACATTCTGTGAGGGTTTGCTTTCAGTTTTCTGAATTAAAGACCGATTGATCGACTAACCCGTTTAAATGGGGTCTGTCAAACGAGTGCCCGCAGCTGGGACATTCGAGATTACGTAAATAACTTTAAGCAGGCAAATAATTGCGCTACAGTGCACGAGTTTTACATAGAAGCGACAACAACACTACCGTTTGCAGGCACCGAGGATATAAGCAAATTGCTCTGGCTGCCATGTTCGGGATATACACACCCAGAGCAGCCATACCAGGCTGAGGCCACTGCTGGCTAACTCGCATGGACTGGCTACAGAATAGTGGGGGTGGTGGTGATTCTGCTGGGGAAGTGGCCATTTTTAGATTCCCCTTTCCTTGACAATTTCAAGCTGCCACAGATTTAAACGAGTGGAAGTAAATCCAAGCTCCGTTCACGTGTATTTGAGTTATGCAAACGCAAGAAGTTTGTGACTGTGTATTTATGATAATCAGCTCGCCTGGGGTTAGTCATCAACAAACACTAGCAAATCCACCACCACTTAGCTTAACCAGGCATCGTTTTCGCCAACGTATAAAATAAAGATGCGAAAAATGTGGGCCGACAATCAGATCCAAAATGTTGCCAATAAGTGTGATACATGTGATGTGGGGCGTGTGACTGCACATTTGCACAGGACTGTGGAAAATTAGCTCCTAAATCAATGCTGACACAGTTTAACCTCGGCAGCATATTTAGTGAGAAAGGGAGAGATAACCGGACGCAGGAGTGGGTGCTGGCTAACCGACCGAGCTGTCACCAACTAAAACGCTAATTAACATTAGCACTGGTTGTTAACTACACGAGTGCCGTGTCGTACATTCGGCAATAAAATCATTTCACAGATGCTCCGTTTGATTGAAATCTTGGTTGATGCAGTGCGTTGAGTTTCTCCAACAGTGGCCCACACCCACTCTCTTCGTTGGAACGACTAGCTTAGCAGCAGGCTAACAGCAGCTAACTCAAACGGAGAATCTCTCAACCCAGTTTAACCCCCTTCGCTCATCTCCCTTGATCGGCAGAGCAGCCTACTGCACACACGCTTCATGCATTTTCTAAAGCACAATTTTAATTATCAGGGCACGTCCTTACCCGCTTTCAGTCGAGGGTATCCGTTGTTTAAAATCACATTGACTGGAAACAGCAAAATCTTGTCTCTCCTCTCTCCGCCCAGGCGCTCAGATTTAGCTAGTTTAGCTACCGAGGAGCGGCACTCCCCGAACCCAGTTTTTGACCCGCCGAGGGGGAGACACACCGGCACAGAGGCGCAGGGACAAGGCGGTGTTTCACCCAGATAAACGTGTCAGAGTCCTGTTTGAGAGTTCTTCCGTTTCAACTCAAATTCCAACTCAAAGCAAAAAAAAAATCCCTTCTTGTCTTTCCCACCGTCGTCGTCCCTCGCTTTTCTTCCTTCACGCCAGGATCTCAATCGCTTCTTCCTCCAGCCATCAAACAGCAGAGATGGGCGCGGTAACCCTGCACTCAGCTCTGGGAAACCCCACGTTACGGCAGCGTCACAACGCACGGCGAAGGGTCGACGACCACTTTAGCAAACCAGGAAATACTGCCATCTTTGGTAACAACAGTGCACCTAGAAGTAACATTTACCTTCTAAAGACGCATTTTTAATTCCTTTAAAACGGTTAAAACAGAAATATGATACGAGCATGCCACAGTGGGTTAAGAAAAACAACAGAAAGTCAACAAGAGTCAGTGGTTCTGAGTATGACTTGTTATACACATGTCATTTAGTGGGAATCATTTATTATATTTTTAAAATGAATTATGTCCATTGTTTGATTTGACTCACATTATTATAGATTTAAATTCCAAATAAATGTGCCCATGGGTTCTTACAGTTCTTGCGGTGTGAGATGGTTTATTGGCGGATAATGACTGTAGTACGTATGTGTAAGTGTATAATAGTTTTAAAATAAATAAAATATTGGATTTCATAGCCTAAGAATAAGCTTATTGATGTACTGTAGGCACGGGTACTTTACGAAGGCTGCCATCTTGCACCTCCATTTTTCTAATGACATTTCAGTGCATTTCATGCTTTTGGTAAAGCTGGGCAATATAGCCAAAAGTTGAAGAAACCTTTTAATTGTGGTTCTAAACTTCTTTATGGACAGGAAACAACAACCGCTTGTAAAACAGAAACATTTCACTCATTTGAGGCAAAACATTTAAAAGCAAACATGTGCTGTGTCTCAAAGTGTTCGTACAGTACATTATATATGCTTTATTGATATCTTACATTGAATCCTTGAATTATTGCCCAGCTCTATTTTCTGGTGGTGAAGAGTCTTCCATTTGTTACAATCTACAGTGTCATTATTTAATGTTATTAAAGGAATACTTCACCGATTTGCATTTAGCTTTGTATTATCGTTATTACTATTTGTATTATTCTGACACATTATGAGACATAATAACACAGGGCCAAAAGAAACGTAGTGTATCTGTCATACAAACATGTTTCGTAACTCAGTTTAGTACAACAACCACTACAAAGAAACTACTGTCAAACTCTCATTTGCAATCCAAACTAGACGACGCCACATAACAGTCGTGGATACACTTCCCTGCTCAGGTGAGCAGACCCGGCAAAATCTAAAACCAATGTTAATACACCTACACTACACAATGTAAATCACTGTATATGATCGTGTGGTTTTATTGTTGATATTAAAAAGTTGAATAAATAAATGAAATAAACAATTGTTAGAATTTATTCTGATAGAATTTTGTTAAAAGCATAAAAATACATCAGCTGAAACTCCCGAACCATTTCCGCCGACAATAATAGTTTAGCTATGATGAATAATTTACAGTGTTCCATTAGTAATCCTATGACAGTCATCAATCTGCCAACAGAAATAGGATCAATAAATAAAAGGCCTTGTTGTTACACTCAGGATATTTACTTTCCCATAATTTATGAAACAATATGACTTGTCTTCTAGTTGTCTGGCTAAGAAATGAGAGGAGCTTTACTTCCTCTGCGGGTGGATTCTTACAAAAATTCTCTAAATAAAAAAGAAGCAAAGCATTAGCTTGTGCCGTGTTAATGCTCATTGGGTTAATGCGTTTCTTGGAGACAACATGGAACACTTTGACGTCCACCGGGACAACAAAGTGTGCATGAAGTTGGTCCGATGGGGGAAGACGACAGCAGCCTCAGCTTGGGTTTGGATGAAGACTGCTCCTGAGAGAGCAATGTTATGTCTACTGTGGCCCAGCATTTGGGGATCCACTGTTTGTGCCAGATCTGTTTTGATGTTGTCTTTTTTACATGCACAACTTAAATTGGCGGTCACCATTGTGGCACAGTTTGAGTGGAATATGAGGTCATGTGTATCCTACTGAGTTTGAAATATGTATATTCTTACACACAAACATTTAGGGGAATGATGAGATTAAAATATGTTATTGCATCATTATATGTATACAGTGTGTCCTCTTTCTCAGGCATTTAGTGACTGTACAATTCTGTATGGACGCGTGTGCGCAGGTGTGAATCCACTAAACCTCAAAGACAAACGTTTGTTTAGTTTAACCTTTTATTTAATGGTGAAAATATGGTGAAATAGGAATACTGTATAATTTTTCAACATTAAGCAGAACAGTGGTTGACAAACAAAGCACTGCCCTGTGTGTGTGTTTGTGTGTGAGGCAGAGTTCTAGGTGTGGGTTTCCATTGGGAATCATTTGCCCAGGTGAACGCTGCTGAGATTTAGTTACCCTTGGATACACCCCTGCCTGTCTGCATACATGTGTTGTGAAGCTCCTTCAGCACAGCCTCAGACCACCCAGGGGAAAAGGCTTATTGTCTGTATTCAGCCTTTTGATGAGGAGAATGGAAAGAGAACAGAACCACCTTGATGTGTCAAACAAGCTCTAAATGTGTTTTTATATATAAAATGGAGCCCCGATGATAAACAGCTGTGATCATTAGGAAACCAAACAACCTTTTAAATGAGTAAACCAAGCATTATTTACTACAGGGCAATGAAAATACAAAAACTCTTTTCATTTTGTGTGTTCCAAACTCATTATTTAACGTAACAGTACGAGTGTATGACATATGTTCATTTATATATCTACAAATAACTCAAATGCTGTGTGTTTTAATGCAGTTTAGAACAAATGAATGGTCATGACCTGCATCAGAGTTGACTTTTACGAGCATTTTACAGCATTGATTTATTCAAGTCGCATTCACTAACACACTAACAGACAACACAAGCCGACAGAGAGAGCGAGAGACACCACTCGATGGTGGAGCGTAAGTAGCACTATCTTGCGGTATTAGCCAGAGATCAGAGGAGAAATCAGATTAGAAAAAAATAGGCAAAACAGCAACACAAATATTGCTTAATATGATGTAGCGCGTCTCATAAAACGATTGACATTACACGAGGCTAAGCTCATAATGACCTTGCTTTTAATAGGCAGGTTGGGGTACACTAATCTGATTTAACATAATCTCCTACAATCTCTGATAAATGCTTACAGCATGTATCTCTGAGAGAGGTCAGACCCTATTGGTCCGTGTTGAGGCATTAGTGACATCTGCTGTTGTACACACACACACAAGAACACACACACACAAGGACACACACACAGTAGTTCACATACACCAGGACTGAGCAAGACCCGGTTTAATATGACGGAGAAATGCAGGAAAAAAAAAGGAAGCAGATTTGAGTTCATAACATATGCATTCAAATAGGATTACAAATTGTCAGAATGCATTGTCAAAGTTAGCGAGTGTACTTAACCAAATCCAAACCACACGTTGCAAATAAGACTGCATGGAAACGAGTCAGCGCTAAAGTAATATGGACAGACAGTCTGGATACGCATCTGGAATAATGAGCAAAATAAGATTTAGATAATTAAGTTGGTTAGTAAAATGGGTGAGTAGCTCAAATAGTAAGGTCAAGTAACTGTGTATGTTCTTTAAAGGAGCAAACATGACACACTACATCTTTAGTTTGACAACAGTATATGTTAATTAATAGGAGTTTAAATTAAGTGTTACTGGGAACTTGCATGAACATAATAATCCATTCATCTATAAAATAATGTATCTTTCGAAGACTACTTTGAAAAATTACTCAATAATAAATTAAATAGGCACCAATTATCTTCTATTTTTCATTTATTTATTTCAGGAATCAGAAAGGAAGATGGCTCGGAGTGTGTGTATTGTGTATTTTTTTTTTGGCATAAACATTGACCTTCCTAGAGACCAAAACCTAGTCCAGAACCTAATTTCTGAGGAACTGGTTCCACTGTATTTTTCATTAAGATTTGAATTGTGGTTAGATTATGATTAGAGTTAACTGGCATAAACTGGTTACCGTTAAGGCTATGGGAGCGTTTTGTGGAGGAGGTTGTTGGGGGAGGAGCAGTCAGCCACCAGTGGCCCATAGTCACAACAACACCTGTGTGCATTTATATTGGTGACCTGTGGCTGTGTTCCTGTCTATAACTAAAGAAGAGCATCTGTTTTGGTTTATTCTTGTAACTGTTTTTCTTTTCTCATCTTTTCATTTTCAGGTTATTGTGTGCTGTGCCATTTGTAAGTTCATTTCCATGCAACACGTCCAATTGTACCATCTGTCCAATGCTGTTGTGTACAGCTCATAATTATACGAAACAAAATGATACAAAAAACAAACAAACAGGAATTAAGTTTGTTCCACTATGTTCATTATCAGGGTTGTGGAATTATCTATTGTCAGTGATGTACAAGAGGATGATTCAGCACTTTGATGGCAGTTTCTGAAGAGGTTTTAGTGGAATCAATAATAATAATAATAATACTACTAATAACAACAATGTAGTTATAATATTTTCACTATTATTCATAATGTAAAACAATAACATATATATTTTAAATGAACTCTATACCTCTTTTAACTACAGGTGTACAGTTACAGTACCAGTGATGATACAGTATGTACTGTACACATTTGCTGGTTTACATCAGTCAACTCACATTAACCAGTGGCTTCCTTGGCATTGCCTGCTCCCCCCGGTGGTGAAATTAGGTCCATTCAGCCAAGCGCTGACAATGGAAACAGATAGAGTGTTTTGTTGAGGTAAACTCAACAAAAACTCATAATTACACACATTAGGTCAATGTAACAAATAAATAATCACTAAACTAATGTATAAATATATATAAAAGGGATAAAAAAGCAGCATAAATTGTCTGGTTCAGGAATGTTTTTAAGATTTTATTGCTTGTTTTTAAGGTTTGAAATGGGCTGGACTCAATCAATTTATGGAACTTAATACATCTCTAAACTCCTGCCCGAATCACGTGATCCTCAAACCAGTTGCTCTTGGATGTTCCTAGAACAAGGCATGAAACCAGAGGTGATTTCAGTAGCTGCTCCCAGATGGGACGGTTTAACAATTCACAGATGAGTCCCTCCTAAAACACACCTCGTCTCCTTGGCATTCAACTCAGGATGAGCTAGTCAATTTGCCTTTCTATTGCACTGCCTCGTTCCTATTTTATCATATTATATATGTCTATATTTATTTATTAGTCTTTACCCGTGGTTGTATAGTGTGAGTATGAGGTTAAAAGTTATCTGATATAGATCCAAACCAGTTCATGGATCACCTTAAAAGTGACTAATAAAATGTTAAAATGTATATTTAAAGTAATAGGCAAACAGTGCAGTGCTGTTACAATATAATAACAATAATCAAGTCATAAATAATCCGTCTCTCATTGATGTTGGTTCCATCTTCAGTATCTTTGTGTGTGTGTGTGTGTATGACACCAGTTCCCCACACTGGCCGTGGTCCAGGTGCTGCAGAGGTCACTCAGCAGAGTAGGAGACCAAAGCCATCAAGGTGACTTTGTAAATGTACCTCTCATCTCCCCTCAGGGTCAGAGACACACACGTCTGCACCACATCATAGGGCTGAAACACACACACACACACAGACACACACATTTAAATCTGACAGTGACACAACAATGCCATTTACTGTTGTTACTATAAATGAGCAGCTCTCACGTTTGCATAAGAAACATTGTTTTATGGGAATCTGTAACATTTTTGACACTTGGATTACACAATTATTGTTCACACTTATAATCATATGTTTCGGGGATTTTACAAATCTGCCTCTGTCATCATGACACCCCACAATGTAAAGTTATTACTGAATAATGCACAGAAGTCTTATTAATGCACTCCCTCCAGATAAGGACGCTTCTACAAGTAAGAACAGTTTCTCATTTTGTAAACAGAGTTACCAGACAGAAAATGTCAACACACTTTCTAACTCTGAATATTTCTGATGACCCTTAATCTTAGTCTTAATCATTCAATTCAATTCTTATTCAACAGTTTCCTCAGGGATAATAAAAGTATTCTGATTCTGATTCAACACAGGAACAGCTTTTTTAATACTACGGAAAAGTATTAGGTAAAATGTAAAAATATGTAAAAAAAAAATACAACAGCATGAATTCTGAGAAAAATTTCCGAAATTAAAGTCAGAATTTTGAGATTAAAGTCAGAAGTCTTACTTTTTTTTCAGAATTCATGCTGTTTCATATAACAGTTTGATGAGAGCAAAATAAATTTAAAAAAGTCAATAAAGCACCTATTTTTTGTTCCCTATACCTTGGAAAAAAATAAGCTTCTCTGTGGATTCTGTGCCAACATATCTGCACTGAGATGCAGTTGGTTATTTGTTTTTGTTCTGTGGAAACGTGTATTGTCAGCATGACCTCTTTTTGATAAAAGATAATTGACATGAAAAGAGCAGCATCTCTTCCTCACCTTGTACCCACTCTGAGGAGTCCACGTGACTGTGATGGTGCATATCTGGCCTGACTCCACAGCACCTTTGCTGGGCTCCACACTGAAGCCTTGTTCTTGAAGGGAGCCCACATCATCCCAGGAAAACTCACCACTCTGGGAAAAAAAAGAGAAAAGCTGACTAAGCTGTTGGAAATGCTGCGCTAATAATAGTGATATTAAATAATATTAACCCTTAGAACATAGAGTATTACTTTTTTCCATGACTATGTTAAACATACAGTATATACAGAGGCTATAAGAATGTGCAATATAGAGTGTCTTATATGAACACACCTGAGCAAAAAGTACTCAAAATGTTTAAAATCGGACAGAATTTGTGAAATGTGTAAATATGTCACAGTTCAAAGTTCCCTTGGCTCGTTTTTATGAACAAAAAGAAAAGAAAAAACAGTTTGTTTTGTGACTTCTGCACAATTATTACTACTTTATATCATTACTATAAAATGAATCATAACTCTGACTCCCAGGATGTCCATATAAGGAGTTGTGTATTATTCCCACGGCCAAGGGTACAACTGCGGCACAGATCCTTGCCGCATGAGCGCTGAGGGTTAAAGTTCCAGTGCGTAACATTTTTACCATTGGCAGAAATGACATACTGTACTTCTGTACCAGAAGTTTATAATCGCTTTGAAATAAAAATGATTTAGTTTTTTGTAGCCCAATGGTACATTCCATTTACACCGGCACTTTTCCACTATACAGTTGTAGCAAAGCTCAGCTCGACTCTACACAGTTTGGGTTGCTTTCCATTACTATAGTACCACCTCTAGGTTGACAGAGTCATCATATCGTGGCTGCACGAAAATGCCATGACGTGGTTTTATACGCGACACAAACACAAACTAGTGACTTGTAAAGCAGCTGTTTTCGGTGCAACTGAATCATTAGAATCAGTTGATTTAAAGGATTTGTTCAGGACTTCCTGCTTGGCTGGAGCACAGTTGTGTTGTGATTGGGCTCACGATCACTGGCTTTCCACAGTGCTGTCGCTAAATACGCCAGACTCCTCTGTTAAATATAATAACATTTCCTTTGTCAAATGTTGGAGATTAACACATGTTTTCAGGATTTTTAAGTCTTTTTAACTGATCTACAGTTCGGTCATTGTTGGCTTTGATTCTTGTGACCATGACCAATCAGTGGCCGGCAGTCTGTTGACGTCACATTTTAGTATGAGCCCAGCTCCTTTGGAACCTTATCAGAGCAGGTACTAATAAAAACACCAGGTTCCAGGTACTATCACTAACGGAAAAGAAAACAAACAAGTAAAGTCAAGCTGTGCTGAGTCATGCAACAACATTATAGTGGAAAAGTGCCATTAGAGTTAACTGTGTTCAAGTCGGAAAAATTAATGGATGCCAATGTATCCTGGGCTAGCCATCGATATTAATGCTCTACACTGTATTCTGCACATGCAGCGTGGCAACAATGTCCACAGATAAAATCTGAACAGTACTATGACAGAAGAGGTTGCTCTGAATTGGAACGCACAATTAGAAAAAAGCCTTGTTTTACAGAGGCCGCCATCTTGTGCTGCCATGTTCCTGCAGCAGCCTGAATTGACGTACGTTATGTTTTTTTAAAGCAGAAGCTCACTATGAAAACAAAGTGAGACACATTTTTAAATTGTGGAAATGCTTGATCTTTATCACGCTCTCACCCACGATGCACCTGTTTGTTTACTGTGGATGTGTGTGACCCTATTGCCTCTGTCGTCCCTGCTGCAGTCTCAGTACCTTCTTACTGTGCTGTGTGGTACAGACGCATCCCACCTGCAGCTCCCTCACTGCAGGTATGACAGCACCCCCGCTGGAGCGAGCGCACAAGGTCACCAGTACAGGGATGCCCTTCTCCCCTGGTGCCGCTAGAGAGAGGGAGAGAGAGAGGGTCAGGTCAAAACCTTGTTCCCATTTATTAGAACTCAAATGAGTTTTCCCTCAACTTTTAACACACAATGATAATCAATAGAACTTTCTGGCACAATGAATTTGCATCCCAGCTTAGTATTTAAATAATTAATATGTATGTCAGTGTTTCCCAAAGTGTGGGATGCAGCCCAGTAGTGGGCCTTGAAGGTATTGCAGTTGGGCCTCGTAATAGCATACATCATTGGTGGTAATTAAGGAAAGTGTATGAAAGGCGTATGAAAGGTATATAAAGGTGTATGAAAGGTGGAGAGCTAATGAGATGAAAAAAAAACCCAACCAGCACATAAAACACATTCTCCTGTAATTACATCTTTCTTTAAAACAGACCTCAGAAACCGTAATTCGCTATAAGATGAAGAAGCAGGTTACGATTACTATAAATGACTTCACATATGCTGCATGAATCGTGGCATGTGGAATCGTTATGATGTCAGTCTCTTTATCCTCTCTGCCTGAGTTGCTCAGTATCTTAGAGGAATAAGCTGAATCTAGAATAACTTCTGACTTTGTAGTTCAGAAAAATAGGATGGAAGAAAACGGGAAGATTTGATGTATTAATGTTGCGAAGCTGTGCTGTTTTAATGATGTGATGTTGACTGTTATTATTGTTGGTGATGTTTTAAATTTGTCTGTGAATTTAAGCATATTATTTGACCTTTGACTCCTTCCTGCCCGAGGGCAACGGATGAAAATGAGCTTATCGCTAACTCTGGTGCAGCCACCTTGTCAGGTGTGTGTCTGTACCTGGGAGTGGAGGGAGAAGAGATTCAATGGGCACGGTCAGCACGTCCCCTCCATGTAAATACATGTGTTGTGAAGAGGCCGCACCCTTCAGATCCATCACACACACTTTACTCTGAGAGACAGAAACACACAGATCGTTAGATCGTGACGACTTTTACAAACGGTGATGATGGCCAAGGTCACGTTGAGAAAAGAAATGCAATCAATCAATGCTGACCTTATTCATTAGCTCAATGGTGAGTTTGTCAGAGTAGTTGACAGACGGATGGTCAGGCTGAAAGGTGATAGTGACGTTCTGACTCTGTCCTGGAGCAATGCTGCCCTCTCCTGGCACTACGCTGAACACGCTCAGCCCACTGTAGTTCTGAGTTCCTAAAGGACACAAAGCATGTGCACTATGTCTACAAAACAATGTCACAACACTTCTCTCAGTGGTCCTAATTCTGAGTTTTGCACTACCAACTCAATTTAGGTACAATTGCATTCAAATGTGAAATTTATTTACATTGTGTCCCTGTAAATTCAATGGCGTTTTTCAAACCTGGTATTAACCTTTTAACACTGAGCGCGTTGCAGGTGTCGCATTTGCACAAGCGCACTTTGCATTACCGCATTTTGCATTATGCAGTGCTTTTTGTTACCGGAAAAATTCCAAGTCAAAGCCAACATGTGGTTATTCCGGTTATTTCACACAAATGTCATTTTAAATATGTGTTATACTGTTCAAATTTCAAATTTAACACAAAATCTGGGGTTCGTATACAATAAAACTTTTAGTTTTTCTTAATTTCAAACTGTTAAAACACATACAGTATATTGTAAATACAGGACATTTTCAGGCCCTTTTATGGTTAAAATAAGCAAAAAACACAAGACATTTTGAGGCTCAGGTGTTTAAGGGTTAACATCTGTCCTCAGTGATCCGACCGCATGTGGACAGCTGTAAATACGACTGTCCACACCTGACATGGAGGTGTCCCCTGTGACCAAATCAGATAAACACTGACGTCACGACTGTTTGCAAGAACAAATATTTTTTTTTTTTTGATGGGGCTACAGATGTTTGTGCGTGTGTGTGTGTGTGTGTGTGTGTGTGACAGAAAGCAAGGGAGAGGAAATCAGATAAGAGTTTAAGTGAATCAAGCGCTACTTATGCTGCTGTCGCATGAGGTTTTAACAATTAGAAAAAAGAAATCACATGTTACTATTGTGGTAAATGAATGCATGAATGCTGAGTGGTGTAAAAAAACAAAAAACAAAATCAGACATCACCTGAGGACAGATTACATTCATGTTAGCTCAGGGATGTGGCTGCATGCCACCCATTCAAGATGCATTGGAAGTGTTGAGACCTGTACTGAGCATGATTGGCCTGTGCTCACATCACTCAGTATGGATGTAAATACCAGTGCTGAACGGGGTCACATCTCAGTGTGTTTTAGGAAGCACTTCCAAAGAGTCGCTGGTGAAACTGGCTGAAATGATTATCATGACTTACCTACAGTAGGCTGGACCTGAGAGTCCGTGTAACTGCCCAGCAGGATGTCCACAGTATCGACTCCATCCTGAGGTCTGGACAGAGACAGACTGGCCAACAGCGTCCTGAAACCTACTTCCACCACCGAGCTGTTCCGCAACTGCAGTCAGCACATAATAACGGTCAACACAGATGTGGCATGTGTCTCCTTCACAAACTCTATGATTACATGAATGAATATCTTCATTCTGGTGGCATTCACATCAAAAGTAAACATAAAGCAAGATCATTTAACACAAATGTGCCAATAAATGAAAAAGCAATAGGCTGAAGTGTGTGGAAAAATCCAGAAAATCAGAAATAGAGAAAATAAATAAAACATTACATTTTAGATTATAGTACTGAACACCTGTAATTATTTTACATTTCATACTTTTGTTGAACCCCAAAAGAGTTTTACACCCATATATACACAACAAAATATAATCTTGTCCTTTGCTGATTCGCACACTCCTCACTGACCTGTACGACCTGTGAGATCCTCTCCTTCTCAAACACATAGCCAAAGTCGAGAAGTCCTCCAGGGTGAGACGATGTGACGGTGGGGAACACACCCTCCCCACACAGAGTCAGCTCCAGGCTCATTTTAGTGGTGTTGATCTCCAGAATCTCACAGTGCTAGAGAATAATGGAGGAGGTTATTGATCAATTTTCATTTTTCATTGACCAGAAACCACATCAAAGGGGATCTACTGTATGTGAGTGGTTCACTGACAAGTCAGCAGATTAACATTGACCAGCTGACAGACAACAGCACAGACATAGCACGGATGATTGTTCGGTCCATTAGAGTTTTTAAATCTAGACTAAAAACATATTTATTTATTTTGTTTTTCACTGGTCTATCAATCTTTTTTAAAACGTTTAAATTCTTTACATGTTGACGCAACTTTAAGACATTTGATCTATTTGTTTTTAAAACTAATCCTTTTATTTAACTCATTTATTCATTTACTTTACTAATTTCCTTTTTCTCGTTTTCATTTCTTTTAACAACTTGTTACAGATTGTAATTTTCTCACAAATCAGTCCATGTTGTTGTTAAACGTTTCTGTACAGCATCCCTAAATAAAACTGCCTTGTCTTGACATGAGGGTGGAAAAGTGTGACACAGCGGCGACGTTAGGATCGAACAACAACCCAGTGCTTCAAAATCAATACCAACCCACCTTTTTCTCCTCAGCAGGACTGAAGGCCAGAACCAGAGTTCTCTTTCCTCCAGGTCTTATGACTCTGAGGGCATTGAGGATGGAAAATGGACCCAGTGTATCCAGCACTGACGTCCTCATCTTACAAATGGTCAAAGAAATTATTATCATAATTATTATTATTATTATTCTTATTGTTATCACTGCAACATAATCCTAATCATTGGATTAGGATTAAGATGATGCGCAGATGTTGAATCTCTTTCCACATCATTTGATCTGTTAAAAAGGTTACCTGCAACGATTCGTCTGAAATGTTCTGAACTGTAAACCTCTTTATCATCGTCTCACCTGCAGAGGACACACACACACATACACACACACACACACACACACACACACTGAGCTGCGTACACAAGCAAACATTTCGAGTATGTGAAGAACCACACAAACATTCAGAATGACTCACCCACTGACACCCGACGGAAGTCTACGATGGTTTGACCATTGTCGGACGTCACCATGAGAGCGGGCCGGACAACGGGACACTGTAGCTTCAAGTAGAGCGCATTGAAGGGACTGAAGTGACATCAGACATGTCTAAGGATTGTGGGTAATGGCTGATGCTTCATTCATAACACTCTTTTTGGTGTTTAAATTTGGCACTGACTGATCCAGAATGACACAAATCAGCGCTGATTTGGGTCAAATCATTTGCATTTGTTTAACTTTGTCAGAGATCTTGGGAACATAATTTGGTCGACATGACATGGAAATATGAAGATATAATTAAAGGAATACTTCACTGATTTGCATTAAGCTTTGTATTACTAGAATAGGGGTGCCCACCAGTGTCACTGTGTCACCGTGCCCACCAGTAACAAAGAAAAGAACGAAGATATTTCTCATCTCAGGGGAAACTGAGGTTGTGAAGCACACATTTTCAAATATACTACCCCTATTCTAGTAATACAAAGCTAAATGCTAATCGGTGAAGTATTCCTTTAAAAGTAAACAGAAAACTCAATCTGTCACAAGTAGTATGGGCATGTAGAAGATGGGAGGTAGTGGCCATTTAGAATGTTAATTTGCAGTCATACAGTAAATAGAGGGTTCACATTATTGCTGTCAACACATTCACACATGTGGTGTCCATCACCTATGATCACAACCTAGTTCATCTTAGAGTTTATGGGATTTCAGCTGGTAGAGCTGGATTCCTGTGAGCAGAGATTCCACCTGCTGTTATTTGCAGCATGTTTACTCCACACTCCTCCCCCGTTTCATGCTGACTATCCTGTCCAATAAAGGCACTAAATGCCCCAAAAATATCTTACAAAATAAATGACAGGGTTTACTCAAAAGCACAAAAAGAATCACTGATGTGTTTCACTAATGGAGGCCAGCCCAGATGTTTCCACTACAGCAGATATTCTCTGTTCTAAATAAAGCATGAGCCTGGCAGCAAACATCTCAGCATAGTGCTGGTGGATTTGGAACTGCACGCTTGTTTTATATAAGAAGAGAAGCAAGTGTAAAATGTAGATGCAATGCCAGAAGCTTGTTGCGTGAATGGGGTGAAGTCTGCCATGTCTGATTGCCTCGTTTTAAATGTTTTATACTGTTCAAATTTCAAATTGAACACACAAAATCTGGTGTTCGTGTGCAACTACAGTGTTTTTTTCTCTCAATAAAACTTCATTTTAAATTGTTAATACACTATTAACGTGCAGTAAATTGCAAATAACTGCCAGATGACAGTTATTCTGGAAAAATGGGCACTTTACATTTTAGTTACAGGACATTATACTGGCCCTTTTATGGTTAAAATAAGCAAAAAACAGACATTTTGAGGCTTAGGTGTTACAGGGTTCATTAAAAAGGGAAGAAATTTATAGAAAATGTTTGGTATTTTTGTCAAAATAAAAAAAGATTGATATGTATCAGACTATTTCTTGGTCGCATGCAGGTGAATTTAAGAAGAGTATGGAGGCTGAGTCTGGGTTACCTCCATGTGGGCTGGGCTTGTCTGTCTTCCTCAGGCGGGTCTCCATCTGATATGAAGCAGGGGACGATGTGCTCGTTGTAGCGCTGAGTGTAGGAGTAGAGCAGAGAGGTCCTGGCCTTCTCATACTGCTCCGACCTAGGAGTACAAGACCCCACACATTTAAATAAAACAACAAACCTTTGTTAAACTTTTAATCAAGGTTTTCCAGCTCCGTCAAGATCACAGCGGCTCCTCTGAGACACGACAGTATGTATGGCGTGATCTCTGCAAACCCAAAGAAGTGAGGAACGCTGAGGAGATCCACTCCAGAATTGGAAGAAGAGAGAATGTACAAGTGCAAGCTTTGTGTGTAATTTATATTTCAGTGTTCTTGGTCATTAAATGGGTATAGCCTACTTACAGAGACAGGACGTCAGGGAGTGTTTGAGAGGTATTTCCAAAAGAATAATTCCCTCTCTTTTTGCAGTACTAATCTTTGATATTTGGCAATAGAATATTTATGAACGCATTTTTATTTCACACGTTTTCTCAAATGCATTTTGACACAAAGTGAGGAATATATAAAAGAAAAGAAAACACCCTACCCTTGCTGCAAGTCGTCAGGTTTTGGTGACTCGCTTTGTTCATATGTGTTTTGTTCGTCTGACATCTTGCTGTTTCTGCGTTTTGCAGATGATTTCTTTTTTTTGCTGTTTTCCTTCGCCACAAACACACACATAAACATAGCTGACAGATTCATCCGCAGTTCCACAAATGTAGCATTTAATGTCTAATATGGTTGTGTGTGGAGTGATACCTCCTGCTCTTTTATCAGATTCAACTCCCTCTCACGGAGTAACCTGGCTTGCTGGTGAAGACGTATCACCTCTCGTTTGATTTCTTGCTCCAGCAGCTTGGGCCTGAACGTCACCTGAACCAGGCATTTCTGGTAAGAGGAGAGACGGCGGTTATGTCTGTCATCACTCACACAGACACAGATTCAGAGGATCATACACGTTCATGTGTTATGGAACTTTAGAATGCCATTCAAACTCTAGCATTCTTCCACACAAGCAGTTTTTACTCTGAGCTCTAATCCATATTTGAAGATTAAAGAGTTGTCTTTTCAGGGGTTGATCTAGTGACAACAATTCAAGTGGATTGATACTTGAATCATAACAATCTCTCTGCCAGTGGGTCTCTATCATTATATTGTGAAAAATAGATTATTCTTTTCTATAAATAGTGTATGAGGCTTCAAATTCAGTGTATTCATCCACAGCAATAAACTGCATTAATGTTCAGGCTGTCCTCATATCTAGACAGAGAAAAAATAACAAGTGCTTGTTCACTTCCATTGGTTGGCCAGTAGAGGGCACCATTACACTATAAAGTCCTCAGGTTATGATGGTTCGTTGCAGAACAGTCTGAATCACAGATCTCTTTCCTTTTTTGTGATAGGAGAATAAAAACATGAAGACTATTCAGTAGCATCTCCCTGTTTGCTGCACTAACACCACAAGAGACAAACCCCCCCCCCAGCTATTCTTACTCCTCACAATTAGGAATCTGCATTTTATTTGTGAAATGGCTTTAAAACTCAGGGTGTTTTACTCACCTCACCCGGGAGCAGGCGTCCCGTGGACGGGGCGATGCTGACGTGTGAACACTTCTTGGGAAGAACGAAGGAGAACAGCCGGGGTGCTACAGGAGTCAAAGCGTCCTTGGCCACTGCTGTGACAGGTGGTTTGGACTGGTTCCGGCTGGTTTGAGGGTTAATCAGGTAAAGGACGGCGGTGGAGTGATCCCCTAACGCTGTGGCCCCAAACTTTACCAGTGAATGGGAGAGTTCCAGCGGAGGGCGGACGCCCACTGCTCGGCAAGACAGCAGGAAATCTCTAACAGCAAGGGAAAGTCAAGTTGTTTTATGAATGAATATCGGAGCATTATACCAGAGACAAATGAAGTTAGAGTTCATTTCTTTCATTTGTCAATGTCCTACCATGATAGTGATATTAAATTTACACAAAATCAATGCCAACCTGTTGATTCCAGACTTGCAGTGGAGCTGGAAATTGTAGTCTTTGACCTTGCTGGGACTGAAAATCAGATCAATCTGCAGAGTTTCTTGTGGGAGCAGCGTGCCAAAGCCGTCATTGGGCTGGACCTCAATGAACTATAATCAGGGAGGACAAAAACAAAAACAACACAAAGTGCTCAAAAAGCCAGTATTGTAATGCAATGGGATTTTAGCTCACTGATGCCAATCCCGCTTCTTATGGTTTACACAGCATCAGAGCTGGGGAGCTGCCAAAACTCAACAAAACCTCCGGGCAACACAACATTTAAGTAAACAGATAAGATTGAAATTCAAATAATTAATCCTGTTACCAAGAATTATCTAAATTTGAACAAAAATAGCTGTGATTAGCATTTTGACCACAACTAACGAGCCCTGAGAAAATCCTAGAAGAGAAGCCACTATTCTTTATTACAACACATTAAAATGTCATTTATAAAGTGAGATATCATCTCATATTTTATCAGATACAGTTTATAAAATGTTTTTTTTTTTCCCCCAGAACAGAGAATTTATGTTTAACTTTATTACGGACCGCGGCACACTGGTGACGCACTGCCACGAGGATGTAAGACCTCCTTTTCACGTACCTCCGGAGCGTCCAAGAAGCCAAAGTCCTGAGGCAGTAACGACATGTTGGTCAGGCGGACGCTGCTCTTGACTGACTGGAAAATGGAACAGTAGCCAAAGTCCACCTCAGTGCTCTCAAACTGCAGGTCAGAGGAGGTCACCACCGCATGGACTGTTAAATGGACCGGCTGCACCTGAACACACCGACACGAAGCATCTGTACGACAGTTCATTTGATCTACTTTCTCTGTGTTTTATAACATAAGAATGTAACCACGTCTGGAAAACGTCAGGATGATTTGATTTATATTAATACAACACAAATTGCCCCAGCAGCACTGTTGTGCACTGGTATTACCTTTTAATAAATTGTAAAATTGTACTTTTTCATATCCAGACTGAAAGGGAGATAAGCGCAAAAGAGAAGGAAGACAGCAACAACATTCAGAGAGGGAACTAACAGGAGCTGATGTTTCCTACATTCTCACAACAGAGACACTAAATTCATTAATTAAAAGTTTAAGTTAATCATGAAGTGGTCGTGATGTGTAGGCTCCAAGTAAGACCTTGAGTACGATGAGCTACAGAGTGTGTTCCTACTGCAACATGTGAAGTTGTTTTTGCTGAATTTCATCACCCGTATCCCTCTAAAGGTCCAGTGTGTAACATGTAGTTGGGTTTTAACGCCAGAAATTGAATATATACTATAATCATTGTATATAATCACTTAAAAAATCTATCTTGGTTCTTCATAGCCTCAGGGCTGGGTCATACTTTCTGCGTCCGTGTGCGTGCAAAAATCCACTCGGGTCTGCGTTACTGAATTTTCACACTGGTCTGAGCGGAGTCTCCACGGGCAAATCTGTGCACACGTCCAGTTTGATTCCACAAGGACCACAAGGGCATGTTCCCAGTAGCACAACACTCTCCAGTCCAGAGACAATGAAGAAGACGTTTACCATGGAAACCTGCTTAAGGTTATGGAAGAAGTCCGCCGGTACCCACACAGGTCAGTACAAGTCGCCGCTCAAAGAATACAAGGAAACACAACTGAGAGCTGCAACTGGAATGGAATATAAAGCGGTAGAAAATGGATGGACGGACAATCACAGAAACAGAGACCGAATGGCTAAAACACAAATTCTTTAAAAAACTTTGGCGGATTCACCTCAACTTGTGAAGATTAGACTAAACTAAACAAAGTAACAGAGACATTCTCTCTGACATGCGAAAGGTCACCGCTGTTGCCTGACCCGCTTGGGAAAGGGAGGGGTGAGCGGAGGAGTCCTCGTTTGTGCAGTCTCGACATTAACCACCAATCACTTTTTTACACACCTTTAACTTCCTTTGAGTAAAACATATATTTATGTAAATCTAAGTAATCCGAGGATTTCTGGGGAAGCACTTTCTCAAAATGTCATCCTCTTAAGCCAAGTCAGTGCTCAGCAGATGACCTTGTTTACTGGTGTCTGCACAATTGCTTTCCTGGCTGCTGGTGACACACACACACACACACACACACTGTTGTATGTGTGTGTGTGTGTGTGTGTGCACATGGTAATGGTTTAATGCCAGGAGCACAGCCTTGGGTGGAGGCAACAGCTTTGGTGCTCTACAGGAGCATCCTGGCCCTTTTTTTGGCTCCTCATTAGACTCCCCCCATCCCCCACAAACCTCTCCTCCCCTTATCCCCAACAGAGAGACAGAGAGGGAGAGAGGGAGATAGAGAGAGAGAGAGAGAGAGAGAGAGGAAGGTGAAGAAATGGCAAGAAGCCGGACCAGATTTAGATTTAGTGAGAGAGAGTACTGGCATCAGTGCAATGCAAATGTTTAAGCAGCTGCTGTGTATTTTAATAATAGCTGCAGCTGATAAATTGAAGGAATTTGGACGCTGTCAGCATTTCATTTGACATCAAACCTGATCTTTTTAATATTTCAAACTCCAAGTTTTCCCTTGAACAGGATATTTGGATTTGCACCTTCGGAAAGGAGGTTCACTGTGGACCGAAAAGTTGTGCTGCATCACACATCATGATTCCCGCTAAACACTTAACTTCACTGCAATATTCATGTTTATATTCTGTCAATTTATGTCCTATGTTGGATGTTTGTTGTCTCCATTTTGTTCTGCAGCAGTTGCAGCACTTTTTTGGGGACAATGCAGTATTTATATTGGCTTTGATTTAATTTGAAATTTTAATTCAGATTGCTTTTCTTGTTGCTGTTGGGAACAAAACTTGACGCCACTGTATGAATTCAACTTTGCAGCTTGATTAACAGACTTCTAAAAAAGTGTTACTGACACTGTCTGCTTGTCCTCAGCAGCATGGGTAAAGGACAATTGACTAACTGTCCCCCAAGAGCTGTGATGAACTTTTAAATTAAAAAAAAGTACACTGTGTAAAATTTAGCAAAACATGTTGCAGCTGGATATCCCTCACCCAACGCTTCCCTTCCCTTTAAAATATATTAAAGTTGTCCACTGTGGGAAACATATGTAAGGCTAGAAGGCTTATTTATACAGCAACTCATATAATAAGGTGATTAGTATCATTATTTTATCTCCAATTTCTGCCAAATGAACGTTTTACACACACTAACTGCACTAGACCTTTAACAACCTGAGAGTTTGATGCCAATCAATAATAATCAACCTAAGACCTTTACTTAGAGTTACCAGGGTGGCTGAGACTGAGACACTCTATTCCACTGAGTACAAACATTGAGTTAGTGATATAACGCATACAACGATATATGTTGATCAATGAAGTCACTATTAAATAGTTTTCCTAATTCAGTAAAAGCTTGACTTGTAGGGTATAAAAATTCCGATAAAAAAAACTAACTAAAACACACAACACCAACAGAAATATAAAAATGTTTACACATTTTTATACATCCTCAATGGGATAAGAGAATAACACATACTAAAAAAAATGCAGCATGATTCCTGCCAGCCTCTCAGCTTCTGGAGACATTTCCAGTGAAACAATATGGAATGACCTTTATGCTTGGCTTATTGGTGCCCATGGAGGAATCGGGGTTGGGATAATTTTAGCTTGTTACCAGTGAAGTAGGTTAACCCTCTGTGACTGTGTTTCTGTCGGGGACAAAGTAGGACACGAACCCTGACGTTGTAGGATGACGATGCTGTTGTTAGGATCACAAGATCCGAGTGTATTAGAATGTGCGACCCAAACCTGGCCTGCTACTTGCACTTCAGCCGGAACCTCCAGGACTCCCGTATCACTGTCAAAGCACGTCGTGACATCTTTGGATAGGGAGAGCCTGTAAGAGAGGTGAAGAGAAGAAGAGGCAGGTGGTACATGTGAGTGTGAGAGAATGCCACGAAGGAAGTCTTTTAAACACAGCTTCATCCTCACATCACAAAGAGATCGAAGACACCAATTAGACGTTGACAACGAGCACAAGTGATTTTTAGAGGGTTGCTAATTGTTTCTTTTTCCAGCACATCACATCCAGGCAGTCAAAAGCTATGAGCCTCTGTCGAGCTTTTCAAAGACAGATAAAGAGGCAGACCCTGAAGACCCATTACTTTACTTTAACCCACGACTGTAGGATCGGCTCGCCAGGGAAAGCAGGAGAGAGATGTAGAGTGCGCCTCCACACTAGTGTAGGTTGTAGCCATGGTGATGGGAGACGTAAGTATGATTCAAAGAGGACCAGTAGTCATGCACAGGCTTATGTAAAATTCCAGTCCCTCAGTATTCTCCAGTGTGAGGGAGCTGCTCTCGTGATGACACACACTGCACACATACACTAAATATATGTATAGTTCATTATCATGTAAACACTGGTCAAATGTCAAATGCAATTTGTGGCTCAGATCCACCCCCATCTCTCACTTTCCTCTCTCTTTTCCCAGCATCCTTCTCCCTTTCCCCTGTTTCTGTTTCACCAGCCGTCTTCTCCGTCTTAATGCTGGTTGAAGGCTCGAGAGCTAATATTATAAATGTCAGTGGGTTTTAAGGCTCTCCAGATGTCAGTGTTTTCTTTTTTTAAACCACCACAGATGAACGTTGCCTTCAACAAATCTGTCAGCTTCTGGTTCAGGGACAGGTTTGTCTTCGTGCCTGAACTCT
This sequence comes from Solea solea, assembly GCF_958295425.1. Taxonomy (NCBI): domain Eukaryota; kingdom Metazoa; phylum Chordata; class Actinopteri; order Pleuronectiformes; family Soleidae; genus Solea; species Solea solea. Next base: position 18,675,090 of record NC_081144.1, on the reverse strand, counting down.
GCACGCAGCTGCTGTGAATATTCTGCTCTATTGTGACAAACTCATTGACGCACATCAAAATGTAATCTCTGCATCTTGACCATTGAGCACACAGGATGTATTTAAAGCAGCACTCTTGTTCCGCCTGCTAATAGCATCACTGCTGGAGAGTCACTCTTGAATTAGCTTGGCAGGGCAGAGTGGAAAAGCCTGGTGGGACGTCGACAGGCCATATGCTCTGAAGAATTGTGCGGACGGATGGGGTTTCAGATTTGTCAGTGTCCTGCGCGGATTCACTTGTGTGCTCCTTTTCTCTGTTGCCAGATCATCCACACGCTCGTCCAAAAGTAATTGTCCTCCATGGTCTTTGATGACACTTCTGACACTTTCTGGAGTAGAAAATGGAAATAGTTGTTCCAGGCTTGTGGTACAAGTGAGATAGCTGTGGTGGATTCGACCATGAGCTACTTTAGCTTTATCTATGAGCATCTTTACCATATCATGGGGATGACAGCCACTTAAACCTAGAGTTGGTTTTAGTGCGTCAAAACAACACAGATTTGAACTATGAACTTTGAACTAGCAGTGACGGGGCTGCTAGAGCCGTTCACTTTAATCTGTGGTAAATCACCCTTGTAATCTCCCTTTTATCAGGCGGAAGTGCCAGGCTGGGACCCACAGCTCGCTCGTCAGAGATTACGCCGATGAGCTTGTCATCGGCAAAAATAACCACAAACTTTCCTCCAGTCACTGCTAAATCTAGTAAATTGAAATTCTACAGTGGCAGTTCTGAAGCTAATATTCCAGGACAAAGTGAGCCGCGTCATATGGCTCAGTAATGGCGCTCACACATTAATTCAACTTCTTAATTCATCATGTCAGGGTTAAACGAGTGAAGTGAAATTAAATTGAAACTCGTTTTGTCTCCATGTGAGTGTGATCAAGGAGAATTCCTCTGAAAAGGATCACACTCCTGTGAACCACTGGCTATGATCCAGTGTGAGCTGATTGTGTAGTGTGTGCATGGAACAATGCTGTAGATATGCGAGGGAAATATGTGGGCTGCATGGTGACAAACAAAAGTGGAGGAAGTGAAGGATGAAGAAGAGGAAAGATGGCGAAGGGTGTGGGCAGGTTGAGCGCAGTCCTCCAGAGCAGGAAGCAAGAATGTGCTCACCCTCTCCCCTAAGCCAGAGGAGAGGAGGCAAGAAGTGAACACCTGTGTAACAAATGAAAGCTATGACTCATTCTGGAATAGAGATTTAACAGTGCAAGCGTGTGTGGATGACAAGGTGAGGGAAATCACGGCTGCTAATGAGGATCCAGACTGGGAAGACTTGGCAGTGCCATTTTAAATGACACAGATTGGAAGGAGAGATCAAGCTTGACAGAGATGACACGGGAACTAGAACATTTTCCTGACATCCACAGTTTTTTTATACATTTCCCACTGTCGGTTATTTTGAGGCTTCTGTGCAAGGTAAATCTCTGTAAATCTTTAAGGTCATTTAAAGCTTCAGTGTGTAACTTCTGTCGTCAAAACACTAATAGTGTCACTACCCCCCCCCCCCCCCCCCACCAACTTACCCCACACCTCTATGGTTGACTATGGTTGATACCTTCACCCTTAGTGTCGCAGGTGCACCCATGGTAAATTGCTGTGGGAATAATACACAATTCCTTATATGGACATCCTGTGTGTTCACATATTCAGGCTTTAAAAAATGCATTGTTTTTTCTCGTCTTCTTATGTGTTGTTGAGTCAAACTTATGGTTCATTTTATATCGCATCATTTTCAAGTAGCAATAATTGTACAGAAGTCATAAAATAGACCCTTTTTTTTCCTTTTGTTTTTGTTCATAAAGACGAGCCGAGTGAACTTTGGACCTTGACTTTATTTCCAAAGTTCACAAATACAATCTGATTTTAAACATATTTTGAAACAAGACACTCTATATTGCACATTCTTATAACCTCTGTATGTTTTAACATAGTAATGGGGAAAAAAGCAGCTGAAAAGCTCTGTGTTCTAAGGGTTAACCTAAAATTTGCTGCTGCCTCTCTTTATGCATCTGCCTTGCCTCCATGCACTGAAACTCAATCTCACTGCGGGCACCAACATGCACAGGGCCAGCGAGTAATACAATGTACATTTGTTTATATAGAAAAATTACAATTACAACACCTTTAACGATAGTTAAGACAATTTTGAATATTTATAGTGAGGAAACAACAAAAAAAATATCTCTCTGTGTCCATTTCCCTGGTGCAACTGCACCCCCGGCAGTGAGGAAGTAAAACCAGAGGAAGCTTGCGTACCACTGGTGGTACATGTACCACAGTTTGAGAACCGTGGGTTTAATTGGGCACATGAGTTTCATACATGGAGGTGGTAGAAACCACGAGGTGGTTTCTACGTTGAAATTTTGTGGGCGACACTACTGAGCCATATTTACAAACCGACGTGCATGACCTATAAATATACAGTATACATGGGAATTATCGCCACGCTGCGTGTTTCTGTTGAGCGAGTATTGCACGTGTTTAGACCCTCAAATAAGAGATTCCGGGGATTTAAGATGGGTTCTTGCTCTGGTCAGTGCTCAGGACCTAATCATTCTTCCTGAACAACAGTGTTGTAAGTAAACGAGAGCACAGAAAACTGGGTCTGGTGTCTTAGGTTACGTAAGCAGAATCAGGGCGCGATGCATGGAGGGATGACAGAGGAGGGTTTGAGAATCACAGAGAACGGCAGAAGAGATTTATAGGATAGTTGGAGGTATAAAGTGAAAGCGACAAAATTTAGAGGAGTGTCGAGACTGATGAAAAAACTGAAGAGAGGGAGGTTTAGTTAAGCAAAGAGGTGAGAGGACAAAAAAAGACAAGTACGTGAGAGAAGAGGAGAAGACAGCACACAAGTGAAAGAGAGAGAGGGACAGCGATTGTGATAAAGTGTGATACAAAGGGAGGGAGGGAGGAGACAGACTGTAGCTGTGTTAGTGCGTGTGAACGTTGCACCATCATCAGCAGCAGCACGGGTAATGCTGTACACTAATCCTTGCATTAAAACCTCTGCCGATTCACTAAGGCAGATTACTGACATTTCCTCTCCTGCTGAACCATGACCAGTTCATCCCCCCCCCCCCCAAACTTTTGTCTTCCTCATCATTATCCACTTCAGCAATCAACACACAAAGTTGCTAAACTGTTGAAGCAGGCAAAATATAAAAAAAACTGGAGGGTGGACAGAGGAATACGAGCGCCCACGCCAAGTTTTCACATACTGCACACGCCTCTCACATCTGCCCTGGGGGCCCTGGTCGACTCTCCTGGCATTCAAACCGCGGCTCAACTCCTGCCTCTCCATCTAAATATAGAGCCTCTATTACTGTAGAAAGAATTACACCATGTCCTTCAAAGTCATTAGAAACCATTATCAGAAGCCTTTGTGCTCCTGCGCTCAGAGTGCAGGTACTGTACTGTGGAGCGACTCTTTCCTGTTGACTGTCTGTAAATGGCCGCCTTGTGTATCGCTGTGAGACTATAGTTTCATAGTTGCTGTATTTCATTACCCCAGAATTAGCCGATTATATTAATAACAGGAGGCGGGTCAGCTCAACCATGTTTTTACGGTAGCCCATACTAAACAAACTAAACATTTTTGAGTTTGAACGCTAACTGAAAGCTACATAGTTTCTCCATCACACTTGGAAGGGAAGAGTGAGGTGAGCTATATTTAGCTGCAACATGCAACTTCACCAATAAACCTTGCTTAAACACACACACACACATACACAATAGGGTGCCTAAACTACAGAGGACAGGACGTCACAACACGGCCAGCATCAGTCTGACACCGGTTTCACTTTCATAGAAGGCTGATAGAATCTTTAACAAGCTGACAGTCGTAAAAAAAACAAGATTATAAATGCTCCAGTGATTCAATTATCGCTGCATCCTCTGTGTGTCCTTTCTTACCTGGGCAGGAACCTGAGTTGGGCGTTAAAGCTGGATTGGGCCTGGATGAAGCCGGTCTTTGGCACGATGTCCATGTGTTTCCTCATTTCCGGGCACACCTCAAAGGTCACCTTCAGCGCTGTGCTGGCTCTGACATACAAAGTATAATGGTTTCATTTGTGAGATATCAACTCATCTACGACAAGGGTAACATGGACACACAGCAGCACCCAGACCATAATGACCAGGGAAACCGTAAAATGTAGAGAGGTTAGGGTTAATACCACAGAAACTGGCAAAAACATATTTTTGATAACACCAATAAAGCTACTTGAATTGAATTGAATCAGCCGTATTTATTTTAAATCTTATTTTTTCAATACCCATTAGCTTATACTCAAGTGTGTACACTGTAATGTGACGTAAAACAAGGAAAAGCAAGAGTGTAGCTTGTTTGTATGTACATCAAAAAGAAGATAATTAATGGTGTAATCGCTGCAGATCCTCAGGTAAACTATATGTGTAATCTCTGTGATACAAGAGATTACTCAGAATATATTATTGATCCGGTTATTGCCAGTGACACTAAGTGGTGAGGCCATTTTAGTGCTGTTACACTAAATATATATTCTGCAGGCTTTGCCTGATGGGCACCACAGAGAAAAACTCTAATCCTCTGAGAAGGACAAGGAGAAGACTGTACTTGACTGACACCTACAGAAATTGCCTTGTATGGGGTGACGTGCAGTACGTCAAGTCCGAATAATTGAGGTGACCCATTTTCCAGGAGCTCCAACGGATGGTTGTGCCTGTGGCTACAAGCCTCGGTTATAGCCACGGATAGTGATATAAATGGTTTTTTTCACCTTGGGGATTCTCCGACACGTCCAGCCACAGCCCACACTTACACACCTTCATACTGTGGAGCGACGACGGCAGAAACACGCTGCAGGTGATGTGCAAATACAGTGATAACAGTTTTGTTTTGTCTGCGTTTAGCCTCCGTGACTCAAAGGTAAGCAGTGAATGAGCTGTGGCCAAACAGAGACACACTTCATCTTTCAATTCCCCTCCAAAAATTAAGCGACCTAATTTAAGTGAGGTCAAACAGATGGTTGTCTCCCTGAGGCAAGGACTCTCAGGGACACTTGGGGGATATTAAGTGCTTTCTTTATTCTAGACAAATAATAACCTTCAAATGTTTCTTGAGGGAATATTCATGGATACATAACCATTTAGGGTAATTAGGAATTTTAATTAACTGGGGCATTTGGCTTTTCCTTTTTTAAGTTTTTAAGTTTGCCTGTAACCAATTTATTTCCGTAGCGATGTTAAATTATTTACAGCCACGTTTGGGGCAGTCCACATAAGAACACAGTGGTGCTGATTATGTGACCTTAATATAATAATAATATAACCTATGCTCCCTTTAGTCATAGATTCACAAGTTAAGAAAATGCTATCATTTCTGCAATCCAGGGAGACAACGTCTTCAGTTCATTAATGAAAATCTAAAATCATGAATTATTTGACTGAAATCTCTAATATTATTGCCATTTAATGACACTATGGGCCAGAAACATTGTGAATGTTTGCTCCTGAGGTTTTGGCTGAAAACCCCTTGATTCCAGTTCACTGACCTCTCTTGTTGCAGCACTTTATAATACTTTAGACACAACACCATTGTGAACTGCGTCCACATTTCTCAAAGATCTCCAATTCTGCCCATCCAGACTAAATGCAGCCACAGTGTTGGCTACTGTGGACGACAGGAGTATCAACAATGTTGGACGTAGCCTTAAAAAAAGTCAAACTCAGTTTGCATTTCCACATGCTGGGTATTCCACACTGTGAGTGCACCCCCTGTATATTTTAGTCAATTATTCCAATTAAAATGACTCTGAAACACGACCATGACACGGTTTCCCTTCTAGTTTGAAGAAGCTTACAGAAACATTTATGTGACTGGAGACTACTGCTGCACTCTTTCTCTCCTCCTGTTTCCTCCACTGTATCTCTGACAAAGTGCCTACAGATAATTATGAGGAAAAACTGCAGTAAACAGCGTCTTCTGAAGTTAAGCAAATGTGCACAGAGAATGAAAATAATACACCAGTCTTATTTTTTTCCTTTACTGCTGCTGTAATACGCCTTACAGGCTGACAATGATGACAAAATAAAAAACCCTGACATTTAGAGAGCCCTAACAGTTTCAGAGAGATCTCGCACATGTCGAGTCCACATGCAGAGCTGAATAAGTGGACGGTGAGTGCCCACAGCTGCAGCAGTGCCTCTGCCCTTTTTAGAGAGGGCTAGGTGGCTGCGCTTACTTACTTATCCACATGTACGCCAAAGTCTTGAGGGATATACTGCGTCTTCACGGTGAGGCTTCTAGGCAACCGCCCACACAATGCAGCACTGTCAGCTCTATACTCATAACACAAAATAACCAGCTAGAAGAACAGGGCTTCTCTCCCTAGTCATCTATCTTTCTATAATCTCAAGCCAAAGAACACATGACACAGGTTGGACTCAGACAAGGTACAGTGGGAATATCAGAAGTGCAGTACACAGAAACTGAGAACAGGAGGCTTTATGGAGCTGGTGGGTTTGTTTGTGTGTGTGGTCTAAGTTTGAAATCTTAACTCCCCCAGCAGGTGCCAGTGAAGCAGGGTTTGAAATTAAACAAACTAAACAAAACACTGTTCCAAAAAACTCTGCCAAGTGAGTTCAGTATATTTCAGTATATCAATCACTGGCTCGCAAGCAAAACGTCAAACACTGCGCATTTCATAGCCTCTTCAAAATTCTTTCACGTCGTATGAGAGAAATCACTGGCTCGCAGTCAAAAAAGACACATTCAATAATGCATTGTCTTAAAAACTGTCACAAACTAAGTGGGATATCGTCCACTCAAAGGAAAAGTGACACACTGCGTGATGAAAACAGCAGCTCTCCGATTGTTTCCTCAAACAGCCTGCCAACTTATTTAGTGTTGAAAGTGACCAAGTTGGAGGAAGAGTGACATATCGCATGGTGTGCTCGTGTCAGCTTCATTTTCTTTTTACAACTTCAAAGCTGCCGTTCACACTGATGCTGTCATCGTCACGTTGTCACGTGTGCTGCTTTGCCGGCAGCAGCAGATGGCAGTTTTCAGAGATACCCCACCCCCACACATGTACTTCGTCCACAACATGATGTGACACAGTGACTGGTGAGGTGATGAACCACACGCCTGTAGATGTTATAGACCTCCGGTGTACTTTTAACCTCCTGTGTGCATAATGTATAATCACATAATGTATCACATCCATGATATATATAAAAAAAAAAAAAAGGATTTACTTTTGCTCTGTGCTCTGCCGTATGAACCAAAGAGGATTGTGGGGATGTGGGCTTACCACCTGCGCCCTCACATCATCCTCTGTTTAGGAAGACTTATCAGCTAATACATCTCTATTCTGTTATGTCTGCTTGTTAGTTGAATATCTCAATACACATGGCTCCGAGCATAATAAGCTGGGGATGTTTTTGCAGGCTGAAAACTAAGCTGGCCATGTCAATTTTGAAGGATTTCCATGAGCTGTTTTTCTGTGGAAACGCTTGCTCTGGCAGCGAGTCTGAGTGTTAGGGAGTTTTAGTATTTCATTCAGCAGATAAGCCGACATGCTACGTCAGCAGTGCGTTTCAAACTCCAGTCCTCGGGAGCTAAAGCTCACAATTTTCTCTGTGCGTGCTGTGTTTGTGTCTTTTCCCCATTGTTCTGCTTAATTTAAATTGTATTGATGACGTTAAAGATGAAACATTCCTGCATTCAAACATCTAAATACAGCAGAATGCATATTTTATATATGCATTCTATACTATATGTAGTGTTGTTGTTTTTTTTGTTTTTTATTTTATTGTGTGCATTTGTCACTAATGAATCACAACTACTTATTGCTTTTACTGCAAAGCTCTTCTTGTAAAAGTAAAACTGCACAGGGGAACAAAATGAGACAAAAAGACAATAATTCCCATGATCCCATGCTGCTTCCCAACATCCTTGAAAAAAATTTTACCGCATAAAGCTCCAGTGAGAAATTTCTATCGCCCCCTGAGGACGTCAGAGTAATTACTAAAATACTGCCAGCATACTTACCACTTATCTCTCACACTCATTCCCAGAGAGAGAGAGGATTGGAGCTGTCTGCTGTCGAGGACATTGCATTTTGTTTCTATGGTACTTTGATAAGTTACATGACGGTACATCTGTCTTTTAACATAACACTACTTGTCCAGACTGAGCTGCATGGTGTAGGAACAGCAGCAGCTGTGATTGAACATGCAGACATGGAGCACTTGATTTATTTTATGTCCTATTGGTGGAGCATGTTTTTTTTAAATATATGACAACCACTGTTGCAAAAACTTGTGAGCATGATTAAAATACGGTTGTGAAGTCCAACTGAATAACCAGGTTTGTTTTTAGCAGTATATTCTACTTCTTTGCATGGGTCCTCTCTGTTTTCAGCCATAGTCCAACTGTTTACAGCTGTCTCACTTCACTGCCGCTACATAGCTATTGTGCTTCCGCCTTGCTTTCATCGAGCGTGACATTTAATGTGTCACTCCGTGTGCAGCATGGGGATGTCGTTGGGTGACATGAAAACAAAACACTGCTGTGCTGAGAAACATTTAAGAGAGTCATGTGGAGCTGATAGGCTTAATCAGAATTGTGTGGACTCATTTGACATCAGTCTGAATGTAGTGGACATTTTGTTTACATTTAAAAGCTACACACTTTAAATGGGTCACACAACCAGAGTCAGAGTCATCCCTCACTTGTTCCCTCAGACATTTCATTGTGAGCTGTAAAGGTCACATAAATACATTTGTAAATGCCACGGTGCAGACACCGTTGCACACACAGTGCTACAGGCGTTTAAGGCTCTGAAACCCACCTGCTTTGGACTGTGATGGTGTCTTGATATAAGCAGTCGAACATACAGATCTTCAGATCAATGTTGGGCTGAATCACCCACACAGGAATGCTGACTGCGATTCCCCTCACCTGGACGGGTATCTGATTGAATGATATAAGTATCTTCAGTCAAAAATAATTAAAGGAATACTTCACCGATTAGCATTTAGCTTTGTATTACTAGATAAGGGGTAGTACTTTTGAGAAATGTTGCTTCCCAACCTCAGTTTCCCCTGAGTTGAGAAATATCTTCATTCTTTTCTTTGTTACGTGCCCACCAGTGACACTTGGTCCTGTTAGCGCAACTGTTAGCAAAGATGGCGGACACTGTTTACATTCTGGGAATGAGGTCCCGTCCCCCTACGAGTGGGTCTAAAAGTGTGGAATTAGTGTTGCAGTTTCAAGCCTCGGACCAAGGCTGCAGGTGTCACTGGTGGGCATGTGACAAAAAAAATGAAGATATTTCTTGACTCTACTAACCCTATTCTAAGCTAAAGACAAATCAGTATTCCTTTAACATAAAATGTGGACAAAACCCGTTAATATTTACGCCTCATTAGGACTTAACATTTTTAACACTGAAATTTCCAAGAAGATAAAAATGTGTCTTACTGGTTTGCTGGATGGGTGCGAGAACTTGATGAGGAAGCCCAGTTTGGCCTCTCCTGGAACAGTTGGAGTGAAAACAACTTCCAGTTTGATGCTTTGAAAAGGTCCAATCTCCCCATCTTGAACCTGCGGGTGTATACATCACACACTGTTCAAACACCTCATTTTGATTTAACGGCTCAGCACATCTTCGAGACAGAAACAAGGTTAGTCTATAACAGAGGTCTCAAACTCGAGGCCTGTGGGCCACATGGAGCCCTCCAATCAATGTCCTGTGGCCCTGCACTTACTTTAAAGTGATAATGAAAACTGTAACCTAATGATAATAATACATTTGGTTACATTAATTACATTGTATTTAATTTTTGTTGTTAACAGATTCATTTTGTGTCATAAATGTGTTCTTTTTTGTGTGAACTACATATCAAAACACTTTTACTTTGAAAGGGTGAGCAATATCATCCTGAATAGTTTAAATTTGCAGTATCATGATGGATTATCAGGATATCATTTTAAGTTAAGTTTAGTTAACTGTTTTTTACTTTGACTGGTGCCCGGCCCCTGTCCTGAACAGCCTAGAAGTTCACTGGCCCCCAGGTCATTTTGAGTTTGAGGCCCCTGGTATAACATGGTCTGTAAAGTGCAGGGACATTTTGGTGAGGCAAATGCTGTTAAATTAATTGTAAAAGCATATATATATGAATGAATGGAATTAATAGCAAAACCATAAAAACAATGAAATCAATGAAAATGATAAATACATGTATGAATAAGAACATTAATTCTATGAATGTAAATACTATGGAATGAAACTGCAGTAAAAGGCAGTGCAGGATGTTTCAAAGCATCATGTTGATGAGTGCATTAACAAAAAAAACAAAAAAAAAAACAAGAGCAGAGTAACTCATCCGTACAGCCACAGACTCAGTGCTGTGAAGTCATGATAGCTTGATGGATAATCTACCATTTAAGCCTTCACCAGCCTTCTTCTATTCAATGTGAGATCATCAGTCAAAATGCCAGCGATCCAGCCGTGAGCACACAGGCACATGCCACACACACCCATAACAAATGCAGAGGGAGAAGCAATACACCATTAGCCCCCCACAAGAAAGACGCAATGATCCCTGAACAACTCCAGAGCTTCACATGGGCCACATGGCACATGCAGCACCAGAGCTAAGACAGTGACTGGCAGAGTCATCTACAGACGGAGATAACTGCCTTATCCGACACAGAGAAGGTGTCTCCGCTCATTCAGTTACAGGGTCAGCTCCATTCTAAACAATTCATTGATTGAAAGGTTTGGGTTTAACCCTGTGAGGTGTTGACACGTTCTCAACGATGACTCTGACAATCTGTCCAAGAACTACCAACGTCAGCTGGAATCAGCTCCAGCTGATCCCAGCTGACTCCCAGCTGCCACTATGCAGCCGTGCGGCCTCCAGAGTTTATCGCACAAATGTTTTCTAAGTTTGTTGGTGTTGAAGGAAAAGTCAGGGGACTATGTATAGATTCCTCCTCGAGGAATCATAAATAACCTGTGTTATGACGTCTTGGCATCTGCAGCAGCTCCTGCTACTTTCTTTTACTATCTAAATGTGATTGCAATCCCTAAAATGATGACAGAGATATTGCAATGTGGATCAAAGAGGTGAACTGACCTAATCCTAACCCTGACCAGCAGACTAATCACAGCCTGACACTGTGATCCATGGAGCCAACATACAGTAACTACCCTGCACTCCAAATCTTGTCTTCTAATTTATTGGGAAGATCCTAATGTAATTAATCACTGAGATGAAGGCTCCCAAGAGGGTAAACTCACTTGATTTAAACAACATGAAGGCTTCCTTGTTCTCTCTGATTAATTTTTATTTCCCTGTGAAACAAAGTTCTATATTAGCTTTACTAAATTCTGTCTTACCTGAATATTCAGTTTGCATGTATGTGGTGTTAGTATGATAAAGAACTTACATTTCCCAGACTTATATCACTGGAGTCTTGGACGCTCTCGTCAGCCTGCGCTTCGACAACAGTCAACAGACGAGCTCCACCAACAGCTTCTGTTCCTGAGAAGCGAAACACAGAATCACAACACAAAGAAAGTTCTGTACATCAGCTGAAACATGTGGAAGAAAAAGTGTAAACATGTATATGGGGGGAAGTAAATTCACCCTGATGGTGGAAAAACTCAGACGGGTCAACAGTAGCTCAGTGGTAGAGCGAGTCATCTTTCAACAAGAAGGTTGTGGGTTTAATTCCCGGCTCCTAAAGTCTACATGCCCATATATCTTTGGTTGCTGCACATAGATGCTTTATATAAAAATATGAGTGAATGGTTGGATGACAAAAACTTAGCAGCATCAATACTAGAAAAGCTCTATATAAATAAATACGGAGAGAAATCAGGAAAAATGAAAATAACACACAGGAAGAGTAATTAAAAAAGAGAGCTCCAGTTGAAAAGCAATCAAACTTGGCCAACAACACCATTTCCAAGCAGTAGCAGATAAAAAAAAAACGAGACAAAGCCTCTTCTACAGAGTTTTTCCAAAGCTCGCAGAGCAGAAGCTAAAAACTGAACAGCTTATCAAAGCATCAGAGGAGGGAAGTGCTGAGTGCAGCCATCTGAGGGAACATAAAAGAGAAGAAGCCTCACTGTCACCAGCTGTGAGTGCAAGGTGAACCGTCTGAATGAGTGTGTGTTCCACCTACAGGAACCAAATGTTCTAACAACAATGGAAAGATGAGGAGACAATATGGAGATTTTTTTAATTACTCATCCTGTTTTTCACTATGATTTAAGGCAAGGATGTTAATTAAGACTCAGGGTCTCAAATTTAAATGACCTGGGGTCCACATGACCTCCAAGTGTGGTCAGGAGGCGGCCAACTGTGGGTGATATAAACTCTTTATTATATCAAGATATTCCACGATGATATTGCATTAATGTCTGTTTTGACGATATTTCACATAATTTCAAAATAAAAGTGTTTGTTTTCATATGGAACGATGTAGAGTTCACAATAACAAACTAATTTATGATGCAAAGTGAATCTATAAACACCAAGAACACACATTACATCAATTAGGAGGCTGCACACTGAAAATCTAAATGTGGCACATTTATGGAATCACCACATTATGTAGGGATTGATCATGATGTAAAAAGTTGAAACCCTAAATCTTATGTCAATCCATCAAACATATCCAATATCAGCACCAGGCAGGTTCATAAGGGTTGGGGGTAAAAAGGTGGAAGTACAAGTTCAGGTTTCAGTCTATGCCAAACTTTGGTTCAGGGTATAAAATGGTGTAAATAGACTTTATTGAGCATGTGTGGATATGTAATACCTTCATTTGATTTCTCATTCTGTGTTGCCTCAGCCGGCTCCTGACGGTCTGGCTGTGGTTGGATTTCTCCAGTGTCCGTGGATGTGGACGTGGACATGGATGTGGACGTGGAGCTATTCTGACTGCTGGATGTTGTGCTTTGATCATTTGTCTCCTGTCAGCCAACAACACATGCACATTATTTATATCTTAGACATGATACAAAATGAAAATGTGATCTTTTCAACCTGCATGATTTGCATTGATGCTAGAAATGGAATTTCCTCTATTAAAGAAACTCTGAGGCGTTAGATCAACAGTCTGACCTGGCATATGACAGCAGGGACTGGTAATGGCGTCTGGACATAGTGAGTTTCTGGAATGAGACATGTGGACGTGTCCAGGCTGAAGAGGGTGCCCAGTGCACCCTTGTTCATCAAGGTGATAGTCCGTGAAATAGTCTGGCCCACCACGTGTGAACCAAAGTCAAGTAACTGGCTGTCAACCTCCAGCTACAGAAAGAATATATTATATATCATGGAGCAAATAAATAAACATAGCTTTCCACAAATGTAACATACAGTATGAAAATGTACTGTAGTAATCTAGTGCACGACACTCACTTCACATTTCTTGGTGGTGCATCGGACAGGCACAGAGAAGGAACCTGCTCCAGATGTAAACAGGATGTGTCCATCCATGTCCTCGTTAATCTGCAGAGATCAGATGATGGACAGAACAAAAAAACGATGTGCGATGACGTAGTAAAGTTTACACTGTTGTGCACAGGACACACAGACTGAAAGATCATATTTGACTAAATTACTTTTGCATGATTAAATGCTCAAAGGGCGAAAGCACACAACAAAATATAGATTTGAACCTGATTCTCTTAATTGTAACATACTGTGTATCGGTGTAAGGAGTGGCAGTGCAACTAACCATAGGTTGAAAAACTGCCTGTAGTTCACAGGACATCCCAGCAGATAAAAAACCTGGAGACTCAAAGCTGAAACACAAATGACAGTGAGCTACTAATATGACAATTTGACACCCTAGTGGTTAAGATGGGGATTTAGGTAACTTTGAAATACTGTACTTTTTATGATAGACATTTCAATAATGTTATTTTCAAGGCTCTAAGTGCACAACAATAACCTATAAATATAAAATAAAGAACAGAGTGGTCTGGTATTATTTCACAGCGCAGTCTTATTATATCGCACTGCATGTTCTATACCACAAACAGAAAGTTTATTTCCAGACCAGAAAAGAAACATGAGGCTTGTGAGCTTCGATTCAAAGCAACATGTGTATCTCAGAGCACATGTTTATGCTAAAAGTGATGCTGCCCACAGGGGCTTAATAAGTTGCTGCAGTTCCAGAGACACAGGAACGAGGTCAATAAACACAAACGTGGCAAGCAGCCAGCCACAGAAAACAAGGATTCGTGAAATTGAATACATAAACGAAACGATGCAGCACATGCAGCAGAGCATGAGCATGATAAAGAAGCATAAACATTTACAGAATACAGTGTGTGTCAGTGTCTTAAGATGTTCATTTTTTTCCCCTAATGTTTAATTCTAAATCAAAAAAGTTAAATAACTCATTATAATGTGAAATAAAAAAATGGTGCAATTTCATATTTATATTTTAGAGTTTTAGAGTTTAGAATTTTAGAGCATCTGTCATCACATCAATCGTAAATGGGCTGCAATTCTGTTACGAAGAGTTTTTAACGAAACAACTCTAAACAATATTAGGATTAGGGTTAGAGTTAGGAATACAAGACCACAAACAGAAAAGCCCCCATATAAAAAGCAATTGGTGCAAAGTTATCTGCCAAACTAATTAGAAATCTAAAATAAAATGTTATCAGTGTTCTGTCAGTGTTTGGAGCTGCCAACCAAATCACTGTGACCTGGAAGTGTCATAATCCAGTGAGACTTGGTCAGATACATCATTTAAGTCACTTTACTTTTATAAGAATTTCTTTTCAGTCCTGGCTGATATCTGTCCTTATAGGAATCATTTGTCTTTCCCCATTTCAAAACAGGTGGTCTGAAAAGACGTGAAGAAAAATAGAGCAGTTCACTTGGGATTAAACGCTGAGTGAGCCAGTGTTTGGAACAGCGTGCTACAGCCCTACATAAGAAAGCTGCAAATGAGGCCACATTGTAGAGCATACCCATTGCAGTGATGAAGCGCAGACCATAGCTGTACAGCATCACTAAGTGTGCCATGTATTCTATCACACATTGCAGTCGCTCCTGCATTGGCTTCTCCTAAATCAAGAAGCATTCTGTCTTTGTCATTCAGTTCGACTGAGCAGAAATCACCCTCACGATCTACAGTGAAGCATCAAAACTTTGATCATGTAACATTCACTCAACATTACTTATATAGTTTTCATTTTATAAGCATACTTATTTCACAAAATACAATAGCTACAATAAAAATCCAAATCCTGTTTGCAGTTTCGGGAACCATTGAGAACCACATCTGAAATGTTTTTTGTTTTTAATTGTTTGGCCAGGTGTAGCAATGCTAACCATCACAACACTGTTTAACTTTGTAGCAGATCAATATCCTAATACATATCAGTATATATAAAAATAATATATATAATATAATATATAAAAATGAGTTACATTTTGGGGATACGGTAAATTGAATACTCTAAATTGACCATAGAAGTGAATGTGAGAGTGGATGGTTGTTTGTCTCTGTGTTGTCCCTGTGACAGGGTGTGACCCTGCCTTTCACCCTATGTCACCTGTGACACCTCATGTGGAGGATAAAGAGGTAGAAGATGGATTGATGGATGGACCTTTGTTCAAATTAGTTCACACAATGCTGATTAGGGTATGTATTTCTCAGTATAGCTGTCAGGCTAATAATACAGCGAGACTGCGTAAACAACCTGGTCCTGCACTGTAATTTTATACACACAAATGCTCCCTCAGTCAGGTCTGATAGTATTGCTTGACAGAGTCCATTTTTCAGATTTACAGTAAATAATGTGACGCTGTTTCTGTTCACGCAGACTTAACTGAGGCAGAATGTCAACAACAACAACGACAACGAAAATCACCAACATTTACACACTGCAGCGCTCAATATTCCATTTTCGAACGATAAAATGTAATGTAAATTACATTTGTAGATGTAAAATTAATTTATTGGTGGAGTTGCATGTTGCAGCTGAACACCCCTCGCCTTACCCATCCCTTCCAAGTGTGCTGGAGAATCATGTAGGCTTTAGTTAGCATCTAAAAATTTAGCATTAAAGATTATTTTTAAAAAAACAAAAAAAACAACATAGTCCAAAATGGAATGGACTCTTTAGAGCTGACATGGCTCCTGATATGAATATAAAAGGTTCATGAAAAACAACAAATCACACAATCAGGTGATTGAACACTCATATTTCCATCTTGTCCTGGGTGCCACCATTTCTATCCACTACAGTCTCGGGCTGTACCATGTCAGAAACACACAGACCACAGAGGGGTGTATTCCTCTCAGCAATTCCTTTTCTAATGCATGTGAGGAAGTGATGCTAACTGCCAAAGTTCAGTCTCTGTATGGCTTTACACCAAGTCTGGCAAGCCTGCACTGTTGTGGTTTTTGTCCCAGTAGTGAAAAGACACAGCAGAGCCCATTCTGGCACAGATGCACCTACGCTGGGAGGGGTAGAGGGATGGGGAACCATTTTTAGAAACTCAGGGGGCGTACAGGGAAGCATGGGTTGGTGTGAAGAAGCCCAGTGTGTTCCTTTTTTCACATTTCTCTCTCCTGCTGTGTTTGATGTTTAATGTTTTTAGCTGGGTGAGCCATGGAGGCTGTAGAGTTGTCACGACTGATCTCAATATTGTAGGTTTTTAAACGTGTGAATAACCAGCAGGTTTTACACACAGAAGATAAAAAGAACAACGTGTGGAAGTTATAGTGGCAGAAACAGGACACGCATGATTCAGTTCGGTTTTACCCCCTCGCCCAAAAACGCTGCCTTCCTCTTAGGTTTTCTTTCACTTTTATGTTCCTCTCTTTGACAATTTTTAATATAATAGCTGATGGAAAATGTAAAGGAAGAGAATATTGTCAGAGACAAAAAAGGTCTCTGAAGAAGGGAAAGAAAGGAAAGATCTGCTCATATTAGAGGTCTCGGAGGATTTAATATCCTTTGAAATGGAGGGGTGTGGATTCCTTCCTTCTCTTTTACTGTGTTGAAGGTTTTTAATCAGTCTAGCAACCTTCTGGGTGTTTTTATTGGATGTTTGTGCCATTTTTCTGTTGTTCACCTACAAGATAGCTCAATGAGGCACAAACATATTTCAAAAACTTTAAGTGGTGTAAATAATAAATAATCAGTGAGATACTGTATATACACAGAAAGACTTTTCACCTGTACGATAGCAGAAGATGACAACTGTAGTTGTCAACAACACAGGATAATGACACACTGAATTGTGCCACATATAGGAAGAAAGATTGTTTACTTTTTCTTTGAAACGCTGGATTAAACCATTTCACATTTAAGCGTTGTTTAAATGTGGTGTGAGCAGAATAGACTCATCATGTCAGAAAAGCAACTCAGCTTTATCAGTTACATAATCTGCAATGACTGTCCTGTCTTAAGTTTGTTAACATCAGCTTAATTACTCTCTATCGGTGCGTTCGTTGCTGCATAACTGAGGGTAAAACTTCTTACGGTGAAAACACAGAAACATACAGAGCCCCAGACATGACATGGGGATAACAATCACTAATATATGGTACAATATGCACACATAACACTATTAATAATATTAATATAATTCACATGAAATACATTGAGAGCTGTGTAAGCAAAAAGGGGGCGCAAGAGGGTTGAAGATGCACGATGGACAGAGATTTAGGTTCAATTAGAAAGATATTCTCAAAAGCCTGGCATTGCAAGGAATCATTATTACTAAAGTTAGGTAAAGTTAGAAAGATATTTATGGGAGGATAAGATAAGTCCTCCCATAAAAACTGTGAAAACTTGAGCTGCAGAGTCATTTAAATGTCCAGATTTTAGGTTGTAGACATCATGATCACCATTCATTATAATATGATAATTATAATAATAAGTGCAATGAAAACAGATGCAGCAAAAAAATTTTATTATAAATATTAGCTTAAAAGGTAACAATTTAGTAATAATAATACTTGCTCTTATTATCTTCATAAATGTGGTTTCAAATCACCGTTTCGGTGAATCAGAGAGAGTGAATGGGTATAATGCACATTATTCAGTATGAGTACATTCACCCATTTGGTGAGATAGTGCGTGTTTGCTACAAGTAAATTAGGAATAGTAGCGATAGAAGGTGATCTGTTGAGACAAGTGGTCACGCACGAAGGCTCAAGACCAGCGTCAGTGGCTGCAAACTGGCCCTGCTGTGGCCTGAGAGACCGTTCACTCGGTCGGGCGGAAAAACAAATCAGATGAAGTAACTACATCAAGTCATGGGGAAGCTAATGAGGAGGTGATACGCAGTGAGTGACCAGGAGAAGAGTACATGTCTCCTCGGCCTGTAGGCTGTGAGCAGGCTGAGTGTGAGGAGATGGCAGAGACACAGCGTGACTCACAGAGCTGAGTCTCACAAGAGAAGCTGTGAGCGTGGTGAGTTAAGCTGGCGTCCATATGTGGGAGGAAAGGCTTTGCTTTCACGTCGACTCCATCATCTTTCAAAATGACAATAAGAGCTTGTATTGAAACCCTAAGTGGTGATCCATACACATATGTTTCCCTGTGATAATTGAAGCAGTTCAACATACAGAGAGGACGGACGGTGTAATGCAACGTTGTGCATGCCAACTGCCGTAAAACACACAAAAAAACGACACAAAAAAAACCTAACATAGTAAAACAATGTGTGTGTATATATACATATATATATTTATACGTATATATATATATATATATATATATATATATATATATATAAATATATGTATATGTATATATACACACACATATACACACACACATATGATATATCAGGTTGGCTTAAAAAGTGAAAACCTTACTTGATAGAGACGAAATCCGTCAGTCTTGTGCACATTCCCAGAAGCTTGCAGTGGTTCGTTGTGTAGCCGACATTTGTCAGCACAATTTTCTTCTTATACGTTTGCCCCACTTCAAAGTCCTAAAATGAAACCATTTAAAATACATAAAATCATTAAACGTCTTAGGTAAATAATAGTTAACTATTATATAAATGGAACATTTTACACTTAAATCAATTAAATTCCGATCCCGCCGAGTCAGACGTGATATTAGTGGGATACCTTGAAGAGGATGACCTCTGGTTTGCTGGTGAATGGAGCCGTTTTCAACTCTTTTCCATGACCTTTCTTAGCTGGTACGCTGGGTTTTCCACATGCCAATGCAGGTTCTTCCACCTGTACTTTTGTTTGCACCACTGCAGTCTTCTCATTTGGGAGCATCTGTAAACACATGGTGGAGCGACAGCAACATTACAAATATCTCCTCATAGAACACAGGAAACATTGAATAAACTAATGAGGTTATGGTGCTGGTAATGTTCTGATGTAAAAATGCACTTTATTTTGCATAAAAATACTGAACATTTAAAAGAAAATCTTTAAACTGTTGTGATCCACATTCCTTGTTTTACTTTACATTTACTTTACATTTTCGGGTTTGCTGAGACGTGCACGTGAGTGGGAGTCGAGCGATCACTTCCACTTGACTTGTCCTTTGCTCAGAGCTCTGAGCTGTGAAACCACACTCGCTCGCTTACTCGCTCTGAAGCCTCAAAGGCCACCAGCACAATGAGAAGTGATGCCTGCCATCCCATATTTCAAGTGTTTATGGGGGCTTGGAGACACAGGAAGTCAACTTACCTATATGACAGTGAACTAAAAAAGAATGACGTCGTTTGATTTAATGGTTACAGCAGAACTGAACGATATTCACTATACACACACACACACAGTGTGCTCCTTCTACTGCAACCAGAAAAGTTAGATGGCTAACAACAACCCTTTAACCGTGACATTTTGATAAGAGGGTGTATTAATATTTAAATAATTGTCAGTTGTATTATGGATATGGAAGTAGGGAATATTGGCATGTTTCCTTGATAAAAGACAACAGATTGATTTACAATTTAATGAACTGATTGTTTCACTACTTATCAGTTGCAACTGTAATGTAAATAGTCCAATTTTTAATCTTAGCACAGCTTGAAAATAAAAGCTCCAATTTGTAAAAGCCCCAGTAGTCAGATCTCATGACTGTGGGTGGATTGTTGTCCCTGCTAGAGTTAAAGTCTAGCACTGCCTCAGTGACAGAACTTGTCATGGTGTCACTATTCACCTCAGCTTCTCAGAGTGAGGATCTCACCCGCCTTACATGCATGTGGCTCCACCAACTATTCAAACTCTTGTGCATGCGCATTATTCCTCATCCGCTTACATTGTGCAATCTTTGCATTCTCTGTTTAGGGGAATACATTAACAAGATGGATGTTCAGCGACCGGGAGCTGAAATTGTGTTTTGTCGACTCTGTCCCCACATAACCTCACTCCCCAACTTTAAACCACCCTGTTTATATTCAAATAAAACCAAAACCAGTTAGCTTAGCTTTGCTGTTTACACCAGAACTGCTAAAACATGAACTTTCAGCGGGATAATTTATTCATCTTGCTTTGGTAGGAAACACATGTGCTCAAAGAAATGCAATAAGTGCTGCCGCAGAAAAGTGAAATGTCAGCTGTGAATAGGAGATGATTTATGGGTGTTTAATTTTAGCAGCTTGCAGGGATTTGCATGTGGTTGTTATTGTAGCGCACCTTGTAGTTCTGGTCCCACAGCCCACAGAATTCAGGCTCAGCCAAGCTGTCAGTGAGCCTCTGGTGGTCCACTTCCTGTTGTGTGGTGTCCTCCGCGTCCTCATCGTTAGAGGAAGCTGACGATGAGCGGCTGGTGTCACTGAACTGTCTTGACTGCTGTACACAAAGGACATTTGGGTCATACTTGTTGAGAACGTACTCAAGCTCTAGATTTCTGTCACTTCACTAACAAACCACTCACAACTGTGGCTCTCTCCTCTGTGGGTGATGGGGGGCTGGGATCCAGGTAGTGCAGGAGATTCTCTCTTGCCTTCCCTGGAGATGGCAGCCTGTCAGCGGTTGAAGGTTTAGGCATTTTTGCTTGATGCCTCTTACTGCTCATTACCAGTTGTTCCTCCTGAAGCATTTTTGCCACAATCTCCCCCTTCTTTGACTGCTGTCTCTCTTTGAATTCCCTGGGAAGGGAAAAATCAACAACACTGCATTATACTGAAACGGGGTCATATAGCTATTGCTCAGTGCACACAGCGAGAGAAAACACCCACACACTGCTGCATGGAGTGGGTGTGGAGGACAAGCATGTGGGAGAGGAGAGGAGAGGAGAGGAGAGGAGAGGAGAGGAGAGGAGAGGAGAGGAGAGGAGAGGAGGACGCACAATTGTTTTTGTTTTATCT
Source organism: Solea solea (assembly GCF_958295425.1). Taxonomy (NCBI): domain Eukaryota; kingdom Metazoa; phylum Chordata; class Actinopteri; order Pleuronectiformes; family Soleidae; genus Solea; species Solea solea. Next base: position 18,653,720 of record NC_081144.1, on the reverse strand, counting down.
CCTCTTGTTTTTTCTGTTGGTACATATGCTTGATACTGGTGATGTCTTGGGTCTGCAGGGATTCTTTCAGTTGTCTCTGTTGCTTTTCTTTCTTCTGGGCATTTGCTTTAACTCTGATTTGTTGGACCCGTAAGGTTTCCTGCAGAAAACAACACATGATTTTTTTTTTTTTTTTTATTTGAACACACACATTGAAACGTATGCACTAAACTGATCATTTGAACAAGAAGAAAGGGACGAAACTCTAATTCTCCAATGAACCTGTTGAATATTCATTTGGAAAACACAGAAATAAGCATGCTAGTGATACAGGAAAACACACTACAGAACAGGAAGGAAAACACAATCTCTACTTCACGTCTATCACAGCTATGGAGGAGGATGTTGAAGTGGTTGTAATCAGTAAATCCAGCTCCGAGTGGTGTGTTTTTAATGAAGCTGACCAAGTGTTACAGTATGGTTTAAACACAGTTGTTTAAAATGCAATGCAAGGTTGAAGTGATCGCCGACATGACTGCAACTTGAAGAAGTCATGCTGCTAAAGCTAATTTTCCACCCTCTACTCTCCATTTGTTTCCAGCAAAAACAACAACCTGACAGTTGTCATGTGAAAAAAGGAGGACTTTTTGCATATAAACGTAATAAGTTGTGATCTTAAAATGAACTAACTACCTATTGCATCATAGGATGTGTTGAAAAAAGTCACATTTCCACTAAATTGTGAGCTCATATAAGCATTCATTTATGCTTAGTTTCATACATACATTTAAATACACATTAACACGTGTGTATTCTCATCCAAATGTGCTTATATGGCCTTTAAAATATCTTGCAAATAAATAAGGTACAGTTGCACCCCTACATCTTTTGAGCCTGTAATGAATCACTGTTTATGTATGCACTCAGAAATGATCTTATACTGTGCACTATCCATACGGCAGCTATCGAAAATATGAATTATACATAGAGCTAAAGCTTGTTTGCCATAATTACTTAAACAAGACAGTGGCATGGATGGCTGCAGCTTCTTACTTGTGCGGCTGCGATGTTAGATTTCAGTGACTCGACAGCCTGTATCCTCTTCTCCAGTAACTGCTGGTTCTGTTGCTCCTTCTCCGCCTCTTGCTGATGGATCCTGAATGAAACGGGGACAATCACGACGCAAATACATGAAGGGGCAAAGTAAACAAAGACATCTGGAAATAAACAGAGAGGAATGACTACATGACTCCATTATTTCAGTCCTTTATTTGTAATTATTGAATTTAGATGAACGAGTAAGTCTTGTATCACGACAGGTGAGACTGTTCAACAGATGTGTCATGACTGGCTGAATGTGGTTTTAGCTGTTATCTACTTTCACTTCTTAAAGCCCAAAATAATGATTATCACAGATAGTGTCCAAATAAACAGTAATCAGCTAGGAACACGAGATAGGAATTTCCATTTTCCATTTGTTGCCATACATTGCGTCTGTATACTTTGTCCAGTCATAACCACTCTGGTATCACAACGTTCAGGACATTTATGCTTTCATCAAACCTTTTCCCAGCTATTTATTATTTTAGTTGGATGTTGCCTTTTGTCGTATGCTTTCAATAATTCAGATAAATCACATACAGATTTAACGCAACGGTGCAGGTAGTCAGCCTTCTTCACTGCACTGTTTGTCAGGTAGTCGAGAGTTAAGCGTGTTCATCCAGGGCAAAATGAATTTAAAATAAACTACAGTGCCTACATATGTTGACAGTAATGAAGGACCTGTTTACTCAGTGCTCCACAACAGTTTGGTGATGTGTATTCAGCATATTCAGGAGCTTAAATGGAGGCAAGTGGAGTTGAACACGTTTCCTCTGCCGTCCAAGTGTCTTCTTCAGTTCAATAATTGGATGAGAGGTGAAACGTCTTCAACTTAAATAAAACAAGTCCAGTTGCCTTTATCTGAACCGTGGGTCTTGTTTTATTCAATACATTGAATAAGGAGTTCAGATACTCCATGACCCTCAGGTGGAGGATAAAGTGTTAGACAATGTGAGAGTGAATTCCATGTACGATGTTTCCATATGATTTGACTTCTACATGTTACTGCATATAACACAGTATAGTATTTTGCCAGAGAAAAGAAACGACCAATGAATGTGACGACATATGGGTCCTGTACGATTCCTAATATTATCAACGCTTTCATCACCTTCTCGTGGACTGCTTCAGGTACTTGGCAGCTGTCTTGCGGTGTGCCTGGCTCTCTTCAAATTTCTTCTGACTCTCTTGCTCCTCTTTCCTCATCATCGCTGATTGTTTACTGTCAGAACACAGAGACACACACACACACAGGTTCAAGAAGTCTTTACATGGCTTTTCCAGGTTTAAATAGCTTTTTTCTACTTTACTTTATTTTACTGACTGTATTGAGGTCAATAATTACTTTTCTGTAAGACAGAAATGAGTACTTGTCACACAGTAAATGAAGAAGGTTGTCATTGTTTCCCTACTCTCTGAGATGCTGCATCTTGAGCTGCAGGTTCTGGCCGGCTTCCCTCTCCTGCTGCAGCCTTGTTGCTGCCTTCTGGGCCTTAAGGATCTGGAAGACTCGCTCTTCTTCCTGCACCTCCTGCCGAAGTGACGAGAACTTGCCAAGCTCGAGCTCCACTTTACTCAGCTCCAGTCTGAGGAGCCAGGACACAGAAGGAGACGGATGAAAACACAACCAGAAGATGAAAGATGCTGACAGCTGGTGTGTATGTCCTGGAACGGTCCTTAGTCCTCGTCCCTTCTGTCTAGGTTTGTGCACTTAGCCACACGATGTTGTCCTATTCTTTTACCTTTTATCTTACGAGTGTCTGCTTAGATTGAAGATCAAAGTAAGGCCTGGTCATTACTGCAACACTGTTTTAATAAATGACAGTTTGGTCTAAGAGGCAAAAAAAAATTTCTTGTTTAAAAAGTCCATAAAATAGCAGTCATGCCATCTGAGGAATTACAGGAATTTACCTTTAACAGACAGCAAATAAGCACAATGCGAAAAATAATTTGCATACAGACTTGCAAAGAGATTAAGCTAAATTGCCCCACACAAGACTTAATTAGTTTGTCACTGCAGAAGATTAGCAGACATGTGTTTTGAGAAGTTAATAAACTCTTAAACTACTTTATTAGGCTGCTTTTTCTATGCAGTGCAAAATGCAAATTACGGTCAAAGCATTTCCCCTCTGACTCACTCCAGCTGCTTCAGCTCAGTGTTGATGTGGCCTTCCAACTCCTCTTCACTCCGCAGCTTTTGACACAAATTCTTATGCTGGGCTCGTAAACGAAACACAGCCACGCTGCAGAATAAGACGCACAAAGAGTGGAGGGAAGAAATAAGAAACGTCTTGCATACAGTTTGAATATACAAAGTTGTTTGTTTTCGTCTTTGAACTCACCTGTTGTCTGCTGCTTTCTGTTGCTCTATCTCATCCTCCAAGTTATCCCTCTGCTCCAGCAAACTTTTAATATTCTGGCAACACAGGTTCAGAGCCTCCCTGGAAACCAAAACGAAATTAAACAAACAAAAAAAACACAACGACAACCGGTAAAAGACACAAGTCAGAGTGTTGACAAAGAGAAATACTCCAGATCAAAGTCAGTCTGACCATTTCCAAGGCTGTTTGAGTGCAATATGTTCAGAGCATCAGGGTAATGGATTTCCTTGTGGCCATTGCAACAAATGCAGGGTAATTGTGTGGGCCAAAAACAAAGTAATGATAATTTTTAAAGCTGAGAGTGGACACACAAGCACACACACACACACACACACCTCAACAGCTTTGAATTGCCCATTGTTCCTTCTGCAGTCCAATGGCGTGCAACACAACAACCTGTGACGGGAGGGAAAACTGTCACAGAAAACCGTGGCACATGGTACAGTAGAAATTGTGGACCAGTTAAAAGCCAGGTCTGCTCCGGTTCCATTAAACTCGCGTTTGATCAGAGTGCAGCGCGGCTCCACAATGACCTCTGACGTTCTGTACTAAAGGAAAATGACAAGCCATTTTTGCCGGGGAGCGCATCACAGTTCATCGAGTGCTTAATGGCTCGTACGGCAGACAAATAAAAAGAGGGAAGAAAATCGAGGGAGAAAAGACATTATGGGAAATGTTCTCTCTTCAGTTGAAATGATTTCCTGCAAATTGCTGAATCAATTGGAGAAATGACTGGTTCTGTATGAGGGTGAAAGAAAGGCACAGACCTGAAGAAAAAGATATTTCCTGAAACTGACATTGTGAGAAAACTTTATAATGTCACAACCTTTTTTTCCCCTTTTTTCTTTTTTTAGGGGATTTTTTTTTAACAACAATGAAAAAAAAGGAACATTTTGGAGCTACTGGGGCTGTACAAGTGTGTCGTTTGGCAGGTTCAGACCTGGCTTTCAGCACGTCATGCTCCTTCTGTTGGTGAAAAGAGTCCAGCTGGTCCAGGTTCCGCCTCAGCTTGAACATCCGTGCAGTCTCGGCATAACTCCTCTTCTTACCATAATCAGCTCCAACCTTAAAGTCACACTCACCATCATCCTCTCTAGGCATAGATAGACAATGATATTTAGAAAAAGGCTGCATAGTGAAATACAAATAAGCCATAATGTACATACAAGCCATCTAAATCTATACTAAACTTATACCTGGAGGTGTTCACTGGTATCTTACTTTGCTCAATACATCAACATGTGTTTTTCAACATTAAGAAGAGGAAAAAAGGGGGAAAATACCTACTCAGTTAACTCATCTAACCAATCCAAATCAGGAGGAAGAGGAAGCTCCTGGTCTGACACTTCATCTGGAATATACACAGTAATTCCAGACTCTTGGAACCATGGTAAAACATCCAGTGATGTTCATGTGTATCTTACTAAAAGTGAATTAAAGAGATGAATGTAACATGTGCTATCACTCACCCTCAGTGTCATGATCAGAGCTAAGGTGGACACCCAGCAGTCCACTGCTGTCTGACGTCACATCACATGAACCTTCCTTTTCTTCTTCACTCATTTCTTACTTACTTATTGGTGAGCAAATGTAACCAGACCACAGACCTAAGGAAGACATTTAAATGGCTCAACACAACTCATGTTCCTATCACAAAATGCGACGCAGGCCTTGTTTAAATTTATTTCCTGGTTAATTTCATATATACCGAATTAAATTTGAGATTTTACAAACAAATCACATTCACGCCACGTATTTGACACGCGTAGGTAAGTAAGTATACGTAAGACAGTATTAAATAACCAGTTTTCGATATGGAATCTGGCGTGTAGTGTAGTGTAGTTAGCAACTCATTGGGTGCTAGCAAAGCTCGGAGCGCGATAAAAACGAGGCAACTCGTGGTCGGTTAATGCCGAATAAAGGCCGTCGGCAAAGTAATTACCTCGTCCTCTTCCAGGTGCCTAAATATACTCTCAAAACTCTTCTTTTTCTCACAGTAGACTCACAGTAGACTTAGTCGGTCTCCGTGGAGACGGGACGCAAGGGGCGTGGCCTAGCATCCGTCCAGTTGTCAAGGAAGTGAGGTTTCAACTGTAACCACCTGCTGATGATGAAGCTACAGGTAATTCATTATATCAAAATACAAATCTGCTAATCTCATTTAGTGGATTTTGTTATTAGATTTTCACATGATTTTTAAATTAGATTTATTATTATTATTATTATTTAAAAAATATATTTATATTTCTTCAAGCTATATCAGCTTAAACCATACTAGAAAGTGTGTTTGGATGCCTAGATAGTATAGATGTATAGCTGTATAGATAGATAGATGACAACTGTATGAAAGTAGGGAATGTAGCATATTTAAGCTCTGTGATGAAGAAGAAATCAGTGGTATAAGGTGATCGTCACACACTGATCGCGTGTGACTACACTTGTCTTTTAGCAGAACCTTTACAATTTCACATCATCCCTGGTTTATTCATTTATTTATTTATTTTTTGAACTGATATCAGTCGAGCCATACACAGCAGAAAATTCCTCCGCCGGTTCAGAGAGAATGACAAATCTGTGTGTCATGCAAAATCTTTTGTCAAGCACGCCCTATCTGATTTACACTGGAAAAAGACAGTTTTCGGTTGATCATTGTTGCATTTGCACAAAAGCTGGTGTTTTATCTCTTCTTTAAAATAATGTTAAAGAGGAAACCAGATGTATGTGGAGGAGAGAAGTGTGGGCTCAGCTGTATCGCACACTGAAGCCCTGTAATGCAGGGATGTTCTGTTATCACCATGGGAGACTGAATAAATAAATAGCATGAGCATGGATGTGTGTGTGTGTGTGTGTGATGTAAGATAACAGGTTGGTTTTGTTGGAGAGATAAAGGCAGAGCAAAGTAACCACGAGGGAGACAAATACATAAAGAATAGATCAACAGGAGGGAAAACAGAACGAGCAGAGAGAGACGGAGACGCACTCCACACAAGGATGTGATGAATAAACAGAATTAGAAGTAGTTTATGTTTGAGTGACAGAGAATACAATCCCACACAGTTCACCGCAGTGTGCGCCGGAGCCTGGTATCTTCATGTCAAAAGAACTTGCTGTGCAAAATCCAAGTGGGGGAGAGCCACTGTGGTTTTAAATCCACAGTCACCGACTTTGGGTCTGTCTCTGCTCCCCAGAGTGAGGCAGCAGAATCCAGGGCAGGTGAACTGCTGCAGCTACGCACTGGAAAACTCTTCCAACTGCACAGAAAAGAGGTTAGGCCTCATTTTAATGAGGTAAAAAATAAAAGGCTGCACATTTTCACAGAACGGAGGATTTATTTCTTGTTGTAACTTTACAGTGAATGTCCTGCGTTAGTTAAATCAGACTGAGTGGAGATTAAAATGATTGCTGGGATTATACCTCACATTATGTAATACGGCAAATCCCTGGAGAAGTCATTGAATGGTTCCTCAGATGGTGAGTTGTGTTTACAGGCACACTATGATGCTTTGTATTTGGCTCGGGTCACCTCATAGAACTCCATGTGGTCTGGAAACAGATCTGAAGTCCAATGAGAAAAGGACCCAAACATCCGATGACAATTTGAATGAGTTTGTCAAAAGTGGGTCACCGTCAAGTAAGTGAATGCAGCTGTCACGTCAAATCAGCTGATCTCACTCAGGTTCAGGTTTGGTATTTCTATAGAATTGTATCAGAATCTTTTCTTGTCGTTATTTGAGCACATACAACAAAATTGAAGATAAAATATCCCAAAAAGAGAGCCAAGAGCCATCTTTATGTAACAAACAAAATAAACCTGGCATACAGTAGCAGCGTTTGAAGATGTATGTTCATGCAAATTAACTGTGGGGGGGTTAATGACTGTCACAAACTGCCTGCATATTATTAGCAGCAGGTTTTCAGTCACACTGCACACGCTCTTAAAAATGCAGTGAGTTTGTCTTCGAATGTAAATAACCCATACATGCTTTAACACCCTCGTAATAATATCCACACAACAAAACACAGATTGATTACATCACGTGGTTTATGTTCATACTGATCACACTCACATGTTTGTGCAGCATTCGTAGTGAGGACACTGACCGACGTAATCCCTAACCATCATAACTAAATGCCTTATACCCTAAACCTGAGCCTAATTCTAACCCTAACCCTAACCCAAAAACAAAGTCTTATCCCTCAAAAAGCTATTTTAACAAGAGGTGAGTGAATGTGAGGACGAGGCAAAATGTCCTCACTTTCCCAAAATTGAGTTACTGTTACTGAACTAGTCTGGTCATTCTCCTCTGACCTCTGGAACAAGGACATTTTTACCACCCAATGGATATTTTCTCTTTATCAAACCATGCATTGACTGTATAGAAAATCCCAGTCCACCACCAGGTTCTGGCACCAGCAACCGTGTCACGTTCAAAGTCCCTAAAATCCCTTTTCTCTCCCATTGTGAAGGTTTGCTGGATGATGTTCTCCTCAAACACATGAGGGACCTGTGATGTCACTCATTTACCCTCACGTGTCATGTGTCTGTTTCTGACAAACAAGTTCACCCCAGACACTAATTTACCAAGTGGGGATTATTGTCTCTAACATTATATAATACAGTATGATGAAGTCAGCCCCCCCCACACACACACCCACCCTCGACCGCCTTATGTGGCCAAATTGGATCTGACGTTTACAGAAATGGATGGATCGACAGATTAGAGAGTCTCTCTCTCTCACACACACTCTCTCTCACTCTCTCTCTCTCTCTCTCTGTTGCTGGGGGACAAGCGGCGGCAGCGGCAGTGGATGATCGGTGCGTCGTTGCAGTCAAATCAGGAGTTTTTTCTCCCCCCCCATCCCCAGGTGCGCTCTCCTCTCGCGCACCCCTGGATGTGTAGGAATCCGGGAACTGATCATGGGGTCACCGTCTTCATCTTCATCCCCAGCATCACCAGCATCATCATCATCATCGTCAACATCATCATCCTCAGCGTCCTCAGCAGTATCAGCGCATCACTTTACTTTGAGCTCGGCGGCGCCGGATCATCAGCAGAGGAGCGCACTGAAATAAAACTGTGGCTTTGTGACTGATTTACTGTCAGGGAAAGTTTGTCCCCCCCCCCCCTCTTGTGAAAACTGCTTTTGATCACAAAGCGTGTGGAATGGAGCCCCCAACTTTCCTGCTGTCGAGTCTTGCTGTGCTCTTCTTCGGAGGAGACATTTTCACCAGGTGAGCGCAGCATCTTCTTCTTTTTCTTCTTCTTCTTTTTTTTCACCTTTTTACATTCAGGTGACACTTCAGTGTCAATTCAGTGGATCCATCAAAATCAACCGTTCTGAGAATAAACATGAGAGCGTGAAAGCTAAAAGAAAATCGCTGTTCATTCGCTTAGAATCGCCTCCTACAGTTTTTTTTTAAAAATGTTATTATTACCTCGTGTTGCCTGGAGCTGCCATGGTGAAATGAAATGTACACGTTAAATATTTATATGTAAAAATACTTGACACCCACAACCTGAAGTGTGCTCTCTGCTCTCTGCAGTCAGGCACATATGGTCCATATGGACCGGATGACATCACTTACAGCCATGTATATGCATTGTTGAGGACAGGCTGAGGTGAGTGGGTGTTTATTTTGTGTGGCAGATAATGTCACCCACAGTCAGGCCTGCTGGTTAGGGGTCAAACATCAGATGGTGCCATGATGACAAAAGGCCTCTGCTCTTTTATTTACATAAACATAACAGACAGCAGATCTCAGATGCACCTTCACTGAAAAACCTTTAAAATGAACCAGTCCATTAACCTGCTCTCTTTAAAGGTCCATTGTGTAAGGATTTGTAACATCTAATTAAGGGTGCAACGATTATTCGAGTCATCTTTAGATTATTAATCGATTACTAAATGAACTAGTGTTTTTCCAACAACTAAAACAAGCTTTTTTGGTTGTTCAGCTTCTTAAAGGTGAATATTTTCTGCTTTCCTTGCTCCATAAAACAATCAAATCATTCAAATTGAATAGTTTTAGTTTGTGGACAAAACAAGATTTTGAGATTTGAGAAAATCATCATTTCTAGATTTGAAAAACAACATTTTTTCAACATTTTCTGGTATTTCACAGCCCAAACAAGTAATCGATTCATCACGGAAATAATCGACTGATGAATCGATTATGAAAATAAACGTTAGTTGCCGCCCTATACATCTAACGGTGAGACTGCAAACGGCAACAAACAGAGGGCTCCCTTCACTGGCACAAGCACGCCAGGGAACAACGGTGGCTTTTGCAGAAAGAATGTTGTTGTTGTTCTTCTTCACGAGTGTTTTAAACTTCAGCTTCAAAAAGGGAAAAAGCACGTACACCTTCCTAAAATACACATGAAAGGCTTATAATAAGCTTATACTACAGGATTCAACACAAGAAACAATCATATTGAGTAGGCGGTTTGTTACTAAATGGATTTTTAAAGTGGCCCTGGACAGAAAAATAAATAAATGACACAGATTTCTTCATAGCAGAACTCTATGTTTTTGTCATTAAAACAAACCTTAAAATAAACCCATGTACCATGAAGTAGATGCTCCTGCTTTGTTTATCTGTTCAGTATAGAAGGCGCTCAGTTTACTGTGTGGTTTAAGCGTTCAGCTTCCAGTTCAGAGGTGAACAACCGGCACCAGCGACTAAAGTTTGAGACTGAAGCCTCTGAAGCTTTGGGGGAGATTTGGCCGCATCACTTCCCCGTTGTCCCTCTTGGCTGTTCACCAGCAGAGGGAGTAACAGCTACTGTAATTGGATTTTCCTGCTCCCACAGTCACTGCTGTTGTTATTTTGTTCTCAGTGAAAATGCAGGATGAAGGTTTTTTTGTCTTGCACGACGTTACGTGTCATCTGTCTCTCTCTCTCACACACACACACACACATGCACACACACTCATTTGAACTCTTCATTTATCCATTTCATATACGTTGGTCAGCTGTTGTGAAGTCATGCCTGGCCACTTTAGGTGTGGTTTGGATTTTACATGCTTTCTCTCCAGCTGAAGCATCATTTACTCTTCACTTCACCAAATACAACCTGCATTTAAAGTATGGCACAATATTTGACAACAGAGTCAACAAGAAGATCAGGGTTTAAAATCCTGTCTCAGGATCTCCCATTGGTCGTTGTAGCTGAAGTTTGCCAAACTGCACGCTGCCACACACAAGTATAAGGATGATCATTTTCACCAATAGCAAGGAAGATCATTGTTTTGAATCATTGTAAATATTAACGAATGTGTGTTATTCAGCCTTAGAAGGAAAAGGAAAATGTTTTAAAACTTTATGTCTGTGACAATTTCTCAGACAAGAACAATAGGCACACATGGGTTTATGGCTAAGATTAGATTAGATTAGATTCACATTTACATATTTAGGTACAAAATGCAGATTGCATCCAACCAGAAATACATTAACAAGCAGTAACAGAATAAATGCAGGTGTATAGTATGATACTTTATATTTATACATTCATGCACACATACAGTATTATGTGTGCATGAATGTATAATACTGTATGTGCACAGTGGTGCAGATTGTTAGTATTACAGGGAAATGTACAGTATGTACAATAGTGTGGTTGGGATGATTTATATATATATATATACATATAGAATGTACATTATAGCACAGTGGTGCAATAATTGAAATAAACTCTGGGAGATAGATTGTGTACAGTAGTGCAAGTAGAATATAATGAAAATAAGACTAAAACAGTAGTACATTATGGAAAATAGGGAATAGTGTGATGATAATACAGTACTGGAACCAGGGAACTAAAGTATTAAGATGAAAATGTCTGTGAGGGATTGGTTGATACTCACATATAGAATGACACCAGACTTATAGAATATACACCTGTGCTTTTCCTGCAAGGACATGTCTGTTGTTGGATTTCTCATCTTCATTAAGAAATCAAGCTCGACAAAGGTTGGTCAGCTGCACAGTTCCCCCCTAACCACTACAATTGTTGCTCTATTTTGATGAAGTTACCCGTTTGTCACTGATCTCGTTAACAGCACTCGCATGATAAAGTTTAATGTAGTGTACTGACATTCTGCCTGTGTGACCAAGTTAAACTGACTGGTTTTAACTGATGATGAGGACTGTGGGGATTTAACCCGTAAAGGTCCAGTGTGTAAGAATAAGGGACATCTAAAGGTGAGACTGCAGACTTCACCACATTCACGCAACAAGCCTCTGTCGGCCTCTGCTGTTCAAGTTAAATATTCTTTAAATAACCTTTCTGATATGTTTTATATGTATAACCGACTCTGTGGCGCAACGGTAGCGCGTCTGACTCCAGATCAGAAGGTTGCGTGTTCAAATCACGTCAGGGTCAAAATTCTTGGGCAACGTACATAAACATGTACCCTGGTGTGTGTCTATCACACATTCTAACAAACCTCTGTAAGTGTGGAAGCACAGACAGACACACACACACGCAATTTCACCAGAAGAACTCCTTATGTGACTTTAGCATATAACAGAAAGCAAAATGTTCTTTTCTGGTAAGTGTCTACTTGAAGGGTTTATTTTAAGGCTACATAAACACAAACAAATGATTGTACACTTAAACCAGGGGTCTGTAACAACTAGAATCAGAAGAAACTATAAGAACTACATTAAGAAAACTGCAGTTTTTACCTGCAGATTTAGGAAGAGTCCTTTTGTTATTTATGGAAAATTGCTAATGTAAAAAAGTGACCCACTTTGAAATAAACAAAACCCGTGTTTAGATTGGATGTAGTTCATGCTTGAGAAAGGCTGTAGTGTGTGGATGCAAAGATGGACACGCCTCCAAATGTGCATGAGATTTAATTGGAGAGTCGGGAAAGGCTTCTCCATATTTCAAACACAGATCTGTTGAGTTTAGGGAGGATTTTTTTTTTAATATTGCTTTAGACGTAGACATAGGATGTGACGCATTTTTTTAGGTGACGCAATATTAAAAACTTTTATTTCTCGCCTTGGTAGAAAAAAATAATGGCCGATCGTGATAATCTATGATCATCATATTTATCATATTGAATGCGAAATATGGCAAATATTATAATTGAATATTAAAAATATGTGGAATTGACAAAATGATATTGAAAAAAAAAGTCACTTAATAGTTAAGTTACAGCAGAATTTGAACATATTTATAGGCTATGTCATTGTTTCTAACACATGTAAATATCTGTCATTTAACATTAAAAATCCAAAGAAATAAACCAGGTATTATGTCGGCAATAACTGTTTTTTAAGCATATATGTATTGTCACTCTCCTTTGAGAAGCAGAAACATGAGCCCAGAGAAACAACTTGTGTGCAGTGTTACATCCCAGTATATCTGGCATGATGGGGATACAACCTAAATAAATATTATTTATAATCCACGTCGCCCAGCCTTGATTATCAGCTAGTTTCCAGGACCAGAGTTGTGTAATTGCTGTAGTTAGTGTGGATGCATAGTGTGGACGATCAGTGATCAGTCAATGCCAACCATAGTTCTTCTTTTCTCCCGCAGCTCTCCTGGTGGGTTAATCTGTCTTTGCATGTTTAGTGCTAACGTCCTGCCGAGTGGTCCTGCAGAGGACAGCCGTGAAAAGAGAATCGACTCAGCGTCGTGCTTTTTGACAGAGGCAGATGAGGTGAAGTTCTTGTGTGAACACCTGAGAAATACCCCCAATGAGCAAGTTACGACACGCAGCGCGGCGTGAAGCAGGAGAGTTTAATCCCAATGTTTCAGGACCTCTCTCGTGCGTCACACTCGTTCTCACACCTGCGCTCAGGTGACACACTTGTCTCCTTGACTAATCTGTATGAGAGGCTGAGTCAGCGGGTAAATCCAGAGAGTACACCGCCCCAATAACACAGTGATCTCATCATGCGCTCATCACTGCAGGGACACGTTTTAAGATGCATGTAAGAGACAGTTTTACTCTAATCTGTTTACTATATCACAAATGTTCAAACTCTGATGATCAGAGATGCTGTGGGAATTGGGAAGTTAACATAATCTATTATTATGAAAGTGGAATTAATGCACAAAACTGAGTAAATACATATGCAAATTAAATACATTAATATTTCAGTAGCCCAAACAAATAAAAGTAGGCTATTTCTCCCCAGAGTTTTATTATTATTATTATTATTATTATTATTGTTAATAATAGTAATAATAATAATAATAATAATAATTAGTAAGTAATATAGTAAGTTATATACTGCAAGTATAACGGTTTACAGTCCAACATCATTAAGTAGCTATACTTATTTCTAGTTATACATTGCTACCTTTGTCCACAAACAATACAACATGTTGGAAGGGGGCAGCCCATGGCCAAGTGGAAAGGGAACTTGGCTTGTAACTGGAGGGTTGCCGGTTCAAATCCCCACCTGGCCAAAAAGGGCAGGGGTACCCCTGAGCAAGGTACCCAACCCCCAATGCTCCCTGGGTGCTACTCAGTGTGGCAGCCCACTGCTGCTAATTCTAGGATGGGTCAAATGCAGAGGAATACTTTCCCTAAGGGGATTAATAAAATGTAATTCTTTAAGAATTATATGATATATAGTTATATGATATTATATTATCATATTACACGGGGAGCTCCGATTGTTTGAGGTTTTTTGAAATAACTGAGAATATGCATTTTTCTCTGATGAAGTCTCAGCACACTTCTTTCCTCACAACTGTCCTTAAGCTGACCTCTGACCTCCCTGCAGAGGGAACAAACATTATCACGAGTTGATAGGAGCTTGTGTTATCACATGGTTAACTTCATTGGTAAAGATTAAAGAACAACTTCTTTTTTTAGAATGTGACAGAATTCAAATGAACTTTCCTTCCAGGAAAAAGCTGAAGGCCGGCGTAAAGATAAACAGGAAGCACTAATCCTCTGTGTCGCTTATCTGCTGGAGAAGCACTGCGCCCATCGCACAGTGCTGCAGACACACAGCAACGAAACCTGAACCAGAATACAATTAGCATGGAGCTGTTTGCAGCGTCTGGGTGAACAGACTCAGTTTGTTGGAAGAAAATGTGGTATTAAATAAATCATTTTAGACAAAGACAGGATAAATTAAACCCATTATTTAATTAAAACTCGTCTTTTGTCAAAAAAAGGCATAAAATTCAGATTTCAACCTATTTCTACACACGAGAAGGTAAAGTGTTCAAATACAAACCACAGAAACAAAATGTGTTTTCTTAGAGAGTCATGATGAGGCTAAACTGCGTAGTACTCAGTTTATACACAACAAAAGTTTCCTTTATGTAAATCTGAAACCTTTCTTCTCACTTTGGGATCATCTGACATCAGAACATTACAAATGATTCCTCTGCACGTGCCACGGTTGCACATAAAGCAAGATCAATATCTGCAAAGCAACTCGACGCAAGTTGTAAAAGTGTTTTGTCAGCTTCACAGTTCTCACAAATAATAATAATGAACGTTTGAAATTGTTTTTGTAATAAGAGTTTTCGAAAGAGTTCATCAAAAGAAATCATCGTCATACAGAAGCGTTCAGTTTCACCTTTCTCTGTGCAGTATCTTCTTTTTTGTCAAACATTTGACCTTGTTGTTGTATAAAAGTCAGAAGGACGTGGGTTTGATGTGTGTGCCAGGATGAGAGGATGAGGAAACAGGGAATGTCTTACTGTCATTGTAAATGAACACAGTTCTAACAACACATCATACATTGACTGATGTTTATGATTAGGATTTAACTCGCCGGATTGTGTTGCAGCACATCACAGTGCTCATCCTGTGCCGATGCCAATAGAGTAAATAAAACCAAGTGAGGATCAAGACATCGACAGTCAACCCATGCTCGGGTAACTAGCAGTGTCACTAAATCAAATTAATTAAGCATGTTAGTGTTTGCTGCACATTATGATCACCAAAAATAGAGACGCCATCAATTTGAGTGAGGCTGCCACCACAATCTTGTCTTCCCTCTCCTCCTCCTCCTCCTCCTCCTTCTCTCCCCATCTGTTTAATGTGAGCTCATAAACAGACGAATGCAGTTCCAGGCCTCGGGAGGAACGTTCATCGAAAATAAAATATGTGAGGAAGAGCTGCGTCTGGAAACGCACACTCCGGACTCTTTTGTCACGTATGGAGTGGATGAGAAAACAGGAGTGAGTCTCCGCAGAGAGCAATCAAATGTTCAACGCTGTTCATTTCGGTCTTTTTTTTTACTCGGGCAGCCGTCTGTGAGCTGTGTCGTCCTTTGTTTGGTGACAAACCTGCTGACTCAGCGAATCAAGACACAAAAACACTGTGTCATAAGTTCAGAGGTGAAGATTATATCTGCTCTGTATCAGCCAGTGAATGAAGGGACAAGATAGATAGATTACCATATAAAAGCCTTACCATATGCAATATAGAAGAATATAAACATATGTAAAACAATATGTAAAAAGAATAATAAAATGTATCATGATAACAATGTTACAAATATTAAAGATGTAAACAAGTATCAGTAGTATCAAGAATTATATATGATATTATACTGTATATGGTAACAACATACAGAGAATAAAATTATCAGCAGTATCAAAGAGGAAAAAAGAAAGATGAATATTAGTAAATATTACTCTAAATTAAATTCATTTATTTATTTATTTTTTAAATAATCCAAATTGGCATATGCAATTTGAATTAGAGTTCAAGTTAAAGTTCATTCCATAATTGGATTCCCAAAATGTACAGTATATATTATTTTATGAAATTATTGATCAAAATAATTTATTCAGGCGATAAAACGTAACCACTTTATTGGTCTTTCAGAGTAAAAGTCATGTGGTGCGCAGGAAGTGATTCCCAAAGTGTTGTGTGATGCTTCCTGTTTTTCTGTGACCTTAAACTCTGGAACATCCTCCCCTGAGATATCAGAGCAAACTTAAAACTAACCTTTTTAACAATGGCATAACGTTGTATTAGGTTATGCCAAGGATGTAGCTTTTTGAATTTATCAGACCAATTTCTGTTTTGTTGCTTGTTTGATTTTATTTTAGTTGCATCTTTGCATGAAATGTGCATTAAAAATAAAGACAATGACCATTATTACACATAATAATAATGAGACTGGCCTGCCTGTTACAATTTGTACCCACAATTGTAGGAACATGCACACTATCGAGAGTCAAACAGTGAAGGTCAGGGATTCTTATTATGATAACTATATAAAAACAACAACAGTAAAATCTCTGTAAACTCATCAATCTGCAGCACTTTCATGCAGATTTAATATTAAATTACGCTAACTTGACTCATACGGTAGATTCTCCCTCACCATGTCATCTGCGATGATGGAGAAGCTCTTTGTCTCCAAATTTAGAAACTGCCAATGAAGAGCTCCAGGAGTCACGTACGGGGATTAATTATATCCTCCCTCACTGCCCCCATTTATATCAGACAAGACAGTGATTGCCCGCCTAAAAATACATCTGCCACGACCAAATGCATTCACTCAGGAAATGTTAGTGACACGGCAGAAGCTGTTTGTGCAGAAAAGGAGATGCATTTGTGTTTAATTTGCTGTCCATGTCACTGTGAGTGTTATGTGTTGCTCTCTATAGTTGGTCGACTCTCCTCAAAATGTCAGCCTTCTTTCAAAGGTCAATGAATGGCTTTCCGTGGGTTGGTAATTAACGGCCATGAGGTCCATTTCCCCGATAATGCCACTGCCCGGGCTTTATAACGCTGAATGTCACCCAAAAACTCTGATTTGACTTCAATTGTTTTTGTCGCACCTCAGTCACTTCTCTCAACACCAGCGGAGAGTCACAGTGGGTCTGAAAACAACAGTCAATAAAGCTCGGTCTGTATTTGAATGACCAGCATATCACAGCGTCACCAGTCGTGTCAGGGTGTGAGCGGCTTGACATAGACACACACACACACATGGACAATGGTCATGTATCTAAATGTTGTCTGTTTACAGGCTCTGTTAGAGAATGCAAAACTGCCACCTGGTGGTGTCAAGGCTGCGCTGCACTTCTCTGAGGCCTGTGGCTGACAGACTGTGGCTCAGGGGCCCTCCAGCAGTCTCTGCAGGCTCCGGGGGGGCCTCAGGGGAGTCTCTTTAAACCAGAATATACATACTTTCTTCTATTTCACTCTCCACTATTCCTCTAGTGGAGGATGCATGAGAACTAAATTAAAGCATCACTCTTCAAACCTAAAGACAGTGATATTAGGTTTGAGTTTAAGTTGTTCTGAATGAAAGCAGCGGTGGAATAAGAACCTATTTTAATTAAAATGCTGTTTTGGCTCGGTGCAGTAAAATGTGTCTATAGCATGATATTATGATGTTACGAGCTGAGATATTTGAGAGAGGACAAAGGTGGCGGTTGGTTCTGTGCTCACGTTTGGTATTTGTGACTGTTTTCATGCAGAGATTTAGAGAAAAAGATGTACAAGTTGCTTTCATGGCACGTGGCTAATGATCTGGCGCAGACATTTATACTTCAATAACAACACAAGGTCATTGTTTTTTTCAAAGTCAACATGACTGAAACCCACTGACATTGTAGCACAAATAATAATGTTTAATGCCAGATATAAAAGTATTTTACCAGAAAATATACAGAAACTGTTCAGCAATGGAGGTGGGGATTGTAACTTAGGGAACAATCTTAACTTCAACCTTTACACGACCCCAAGATGTGTTTGCATATCTGTGAGTGTTGATTTGAAGCTGTTTAAAAGAAAGTTTAATTCATAGGAAATATAAAAATGAAGTGAATGCTTCAAGTTACCAGGTGGTCTAGGGGCTATTTCTTATTTGCTAAGTAATAGCCCTTCCTAATAGGAAGCAGACTATAATATGTAATACTTTATTGAGAACGGGTGGGAGCTAATAAGTTGTACGAGTATGCAACTCAATTCATTTCAAACATTTCTTCTTGTTGTAATTTTAAGCCATTTTTTTTTTGTATTTTCCAAGTCCAGCAAATATTAATTTAAAACAGAGATGAAACTGAATTTGAATCAGAATCTGCTCTGTGGATATTAACATACCGGGTATTTGCGTTGTTGTTTTGTTGCAGAACGGTAACAAGAAAACGTGAGTGAAGATTAAAGAAGACTCGGGATCAATAAAGATTAAATTAGATTAAACCCAGAGAAGAAAATCCAATTACAGTAATGGAATCAGCAAAACACACACAATATAATATGAATGTAAAACTTGGATATATAAAAAAAACAAGAGAAGAACATCTGTGCAGGGTATGAATATATAAGTAGGCGTCACAGTAGAGAACAGGTGTGCAAATGGTGCAGATATGAATGTATAATGAAGTGTCCATGGTGTGTTTTTGTGTCTGCAAATCAATAAATGTCTTAATATGGTTCATATATTGACTGGAGGTCACTGCAGAGGACAAATCGTATCGTGCTGCGGGTCAAAGTTGCACTTATCGACAAGAACCAAAGAGAATGTAGCCACGTGATGAATGTAACTCTGTGCAGAGTTTTTCCTTCCTTTTGACTTTGTTTTGACTCACACAACGGTAGCAGCAGCAGCAGCAGCAGATCACTCACTGGATTCTTCCTGACAAACAAACAAACACACTGACAAACTTAGAGTTGATCTGATGAACTTTGTACTAATATTCTCTTTTGTGATGTCAAAGTTTATTTTCACTTTTGTGTCCCCACCCGAGACTCTGCCAGGTTTTCCCGTGTGGACACACGATGTGGTCAGGACGTCCCACTGAAGCCTCCTATGTTTGCTGTTTGTCTCTTTATAGGGCCATGCTGAGTGACATTGGGGACTATGTAGGTACAGACATTCAAATATCCTGGTTACCTAACCTGGATGAGTTAATGAAGGGCTATGCCAGAAATTTTCGCCCTGGGATAGGAGGTGAGTATGAGATCTACTGCTTGTGGCATTGGGTTGCATTTCATCTCCTCACATTTACAGCCATCCTTAGCATAACCGCGAACCAAGAAACACCAATGCAGATGTTTGCATTTCACTTTCGAGGTCCATTGTCCCGACAGATGTCTTTATTTCAGTTTTTTTCTCGTACACCATGAGAGCAAATAAACAATATTTAGTCTTCAGTCAAGGTGTTTATCGGGGATGAAGAGGGAGACGGGCGGTGCAAACAATGTGTGGAGACGTTTGCTAAGAATGGCTGCAAGATGTGAAACATCCAATGACCACAGTGATAGATTTCTCAATCTCACAGCTTAACTCAGCTGAGCAGAAGGTGAAAATGTGGAACAGGAGCGCTGCTTCCACCCCACACACACACAAAGGAACGCTCGCACATCGCTTCGCTGGTCATTGTGTGGTCACTGCATTCCTACTGATGAAACATTAGACAAGGGGATGAACAGAGAGGCTGTTTTGACCATTGGGGAATCATGTGTGTTATGTTTAAGTAATTCCCACCATTCAGCTCATAACTTGTCTCCTTTTGTGTGGCGTTCTATTTGTGTATATAACATACACAGATGAGGAAAAAGCAGGTTTATAGCAGGCGAAAAATGAACAAAAACTTTGTTTTTATTGTGTAAAAACAAGACACTTTTGTCCAAAGAGACTTGTAATGAATGTGTATTTAACCTTCGTAGAACCAGAACGTAATGTCATTGAAAATGAGGAACATCTCCCCAAATGCGCTTTAAGCAGCGCCATGGGAATGTGTGGATTTTATTTCTTACACATCTAAAGCTTGTTTTTTTCAGTGCACAGTTCATTTGCAGATGCACCGTCACTGCATTTGCGAGCGTCACCTCACTGTGTGCAATGCAAAGTTTTACGACACAGAGTAAGCGCCGCGTTAACTTGGCGGCGCGTTCACTCGTGATGAGCCACTTGCGTACAACGCTTGATGAGGCTCGTCTAAACTGTCTCCCGCTGACCTTGGCTCCCAGTAAACCTGCCACTCTTAATCACCTCACACTATACATCAGGTGTCTGGTCAATAGAATATCATTTAACACAAAACGGTTATGGGAAGGCGTTAAATGGCGGGGAATGGGAATGTATGATTCCTTAATGTTCAGTATAAATAGCCTCTCTGTTCTGCATCAGTGAGCTCCCCCTGCCGTCTCTGCCCTTGAGCAACACAGAGACACACTCCATGCTAATCATATGGCAAACTGATGAGTGTAAATGAAAGTGTGTGTGTGTGTGTGTGTGTGTGTGTGTGAATGTTGGCAGAAGCTCACTCTGTGCGAGTCCATGAAAGCCCAGTTCTGTTTGTGAAAGCCCTCAGTGTGATGTGCCACTTAGCATGGTTAAACTGGATAATGCTTAATCTCTATGCACTGTAGGAGTGTTTGAGAAGTGTGAGAGTGCTGGGTGGGAGGGAAACAGATGGGTGATGGAGTGATGTGAGGATGGGAGGGATTGATGGATTCAGAGTGAGTGTGTGTGTGTGTGTGTGTGTGAGAGAGAGACGGGGGAAGGGGCTGTTTGGCCGTCTTTTCTCACTTGTCGCCCTGCAGGTCCCCCAGTGAACGTGGCCATGGCGATCGAAGTGGCCAGCATTGACCACATCTCTGAAGCCAACATGGTAAAGTACACTAAGGTCACTCTCTCGCTTCCTCTGTCACGACTCGACCGCTCAAAGACCCGACCCGAGGGTTTTGAAAGTGCTCAGTGTGAACGTGTGCGACACACTGGCTGAGTTGTTAGATCATTTTTATACGGTCATGGATTTTTATGCAGTCAGAACTGAATCCAGTGGGACATTTTCTCACATTATCGTTTGATTTGAGTCAACGTTCAAAAAGCAGTCGATTCAACAATGTCAGTCAGAGCTAATATGCTTTGTTCCATCCTTCATTCTGTAGTTCCATTCACTGCAGAAACAATTATACTTATAGAGATGCAACATTTGATAAAAGAAATTGGTTTCCACCAAACCGCAGCGCTTGTGTGTCTAGATAGTAATTTTGCATTTCAGTTTTTATGACCAATCGACTTTAACGGGTCAAATAAACAAAACTAACTCACTACAACACCCCCCTCAAAAAAGAAAATAAATAAAACGACATTAAAAAAACATCCCTTTTTAATTAGGGATGGGACGATACCACCCAACTTGAGTCTCTACTGATATTAGTGTGAAACAGTCATTTTAGACCAATTATGAACGTATGAAGCTGTTGAGTCAACATTTGTGCTGAGTCATTTTAAAGACACAATTCTCCAACGGTGTAACAAATATTGTTCTCCCCCAAACATGACTCAGCTAAAATGCATTTGCTGATCTGTATTTACATTTTTACAGTCTGTGCATAGTGAAGCAAGATTTTTGAATCGTATCAGATTTGACATTTTTATCCGTCTAATTTTACAGTACAGTACAGTAATACTCTATGATTACTCACTCAGATGTACTATTATTTGTAAATGTGGTGGACTTTCCCCGTTTTATCTGTATTAAAACACAATTTGAGTTGTTTTCTATAATTATACATGAGTGTTGATATAAAGTGTTTTTCCTGGTGTCCATGACTCAGCCTTTGTGTGTGTGTGTGTGTGTGTGTGTGTGTGTGTGTGTTGTTCCTGGCAGGAATACACCATGACTGTGTTCCTGCGGCAGAGCTGGCACGATGACCGGCTGTCCTACAATCACACCAACAAGACGCTGGGGTTGGACAGTCGCTTCGTGGACAAGCTGTGGCTTCCCGACACCTTCATCGTCAACGCCAAGTCAGCTTGGTTCCACGACGTGACTGTGGAGAACAAGCTGATCCGTCTGCAGCCCAACGGAGTCATTCTATACAGCAGCCGGTAACAGAAGACACATTACTGACAGCACCAGTCACAGTTAATCTATCACATTCTGAGAGGGAACTGATTTCTCTAAAAGTGCTAAAAGTGAATCTCAGTGGCTTTTAAAAAGGAAGGTAATCTGGTCATTTAGAAGCTGCGAATGAAATTGTCAAAAGGAACCGTACTATTTGAAGAAAATCCAAAATAGGATCTGCCACCTGTGTGGTTAAGGTTTGCCTTTAGGTCATAACACATTTATGTTTTATTTCAGTCCAACTGCTCTCATAAGTGTTGTTGTTTTTCACGCATGGGAAAAAAGCTCCGATAAAATCAAAAGTAAGCTGCCTACAGCACCAAAGACTCAGCCATGTCTCCTACAAATGATATTCCCACACAACTAAACTGCATTCTCAATTACAAACTTGTTTTCTTCAACAAAATGATGATACTTATTTTTTTTTGACAAATTAAATGTTTTATTTGATTTTTCTTTCTTTTGTCTTCCTCCAAACCTGTAAGATAAAGGTGGAATGAAGCCCCTTTTCTCATTCACTGTCGCCTTTCCATCAAAATAAAAAACTTTCCAGATTTGCAAAAGAGTTTTAGAAATAACCATGGTTATTAAACTGTACTAATAATTATAAAATAATACTAATAATAATAATACTACTACTAATAATACTAATAATAATAATACTAATAATACTAATAATACTAATAATAATAATACTAATAATACTAATACTAATACTAATAATAATAACAATAACAATAATGATGATAGATTCTAATGAGGGTTCTGTTTTGTTTCCAGAATCACTTCGACAGTGGCGTGTGACATGGATCTGACCAAGTATCCCATGGATGAACAGGAGTGTATGCTGGACCTGGAAAGCTGTAAGTCTGAGATTTACCTTTGCCTCACACACCCTTTATGCAGTTTTTTTTGGATTTACTGCGGGAATGTCTCCGTACAGTGATGTCCACATAAAAGTAACAGTTCTAAAAAAAAAACCCCATCCACTCCTCAGCGCACAGATAAAAATGATATGTGCTCAGTGACCCTGACATTGCACAATGTATCTTTGTAGGCTGGATTGATGAAATGCCTGTTGTCATGTGTTATTTCACTGCAGACGGTTACTCCTCAGAGGACATTGTGTATCACTGGTCGGAGAGTCAGAAACACATCCATGGCCTGGACAAACTGGAGCTCTCCCAGTTCACCATCACAGACTATCGCTTTGTCACTGAGATGATGAACTTCAAATCTGGTAAGCATTATCTGATATTAGTGCATCAACATCCATGCATCCATGGTCGGAATCTTTTCGGAATGACGAAGCTTCGCACACGTAACTATAGCTAGTTATATAAAAATGACATTCACATCATCTTACGTCGCATCAGCAATGACAAATACTGTTTCCGTGCTGCGTGTCGTCCCCGATAAACAGTCCATGTGGAAGCTGTAAACGGAGCGACACCAGCTGGGTTTTTCTTTTGGTCGTTTGGTGGTTGAATACTTTGTAACGAGGCACTAAGAGCAGCTCCACTGACCAACATAATGCACTTTCAATAAACATTTCACGGAGTGCATAGCATTATGCAATGCACTCTCCTGATGGCACATGATTAAATAACAACATGTTTATCACTCACAATTCAAGGCTGCAGTGAAAGCTTCTGCTGGGCCTGCACGTTACTTCACTGTTTCATTCCAACATGCACTATTTCTGAGGGTTTGGACTCGGCCTGACTGCTGTGTTAACGATGTTGAGAATTCCTTTTGAGGTGTTTGTTTTGCTTTTCTTTCTTTTTTTGAAGTGCAGGCACTTCTGTGGGTTTATTTGATGCATAGAGGGAATTTATCCATGAAGCGTGCTGCTGAGCCAGGCAGGAGGTGTATGAGATGATAGGAGTTGCTGCTGGAAAGCTCATCAATCTGCAATACTATACATCAATCTCTTGTGCCATGAGGTTTTGGCCACTAGGGGCACAAGTGAGCAGAGAGACACTCTGCCAGTGTCTGGGAAAACCAGTTAAGGATTTTTCCACATTCTTTGCTTGAGTAATTAAATTCAGGTTATGTTTTTTTTTTTTTTCTTCCAGCGGGACGATTTCCAAGGCTCAGCCTTCGCTTCGAGCTGAGACGTAATCGAGGCGTCTACATCATTCAGTCATATATGCCTTCCATATTGCTGGTTGCCATGTCTTGGGTGTCCTTTTGGATCAGCCAATCCGCAGTTCCTGCTCGTGTCTCCTTAGGTGGGTATTTGTCTGACGGACATTTTGTAACCGGGTAACTCAACTTCAATCAATATTTTGTCACTTTGACTTTTTCCCCACAGGGATCACCACTGTCCTCACCATGACCACGCTGATGGTGAGCGCCCGCTCCTCCCTGCCACGAGCGTCAGCCATCAAGGCCTTGGACGTCTACTTCTGGATCTGCTACGTGTTTGTGTTCGCGGCGCTCATCGAGTACGCCTTCGCACACTACAACGCTGACTACAGACTCAAAGAGAAGGCCAAGGTGAAAGCCAACAAGTTCAGCTCAGAGGTGAGGAAACCACTCCCATCAGCAGATAACAAGGCCTGGCTTGCAGGGGGTGGGGGTGTGAGTAATGAGCACGCCTTTCAAACAGTGACCTGGTCACTGAAAATAGATTTTCTTGCTGGGAATTATTATACATGATTGTCATGTGTCTGTTTGTAACTGTATATGTTCACTAAAGGCAGATGACTGAATCCACTTTTCCCATGGCCTCCCCTCTCTTCCTTACAGTCCATCGTAAAGAATGGCAAACAGGCTATGGTCCTCTTCTCCCTGTCGGTCACTGGTATGAACCAAGGTGTGGTGATTGCCAGCCGCCAGGGACGCACTCAGCGCTCCAGCAGTGAAATCCCCGGGGAGGGCGGCACAGAGGAGGTGGAGCCGAGGAGGAGAAGGTCCAAGCAGCCGGAGGAGAGGGAGGAGGGGAAAAAGTGCTGTTCCAAGTGCGTCTGCAAGCCCATCGACGCCGACACCATCGACATCTATGCCAGGGCCGTGTTCCCTTTCACTTTCGCCGTGGTGAACGTGATCTACTGGGTGGCATACACTATGTGAGGAGTAGGCAGCAGATCCATGCCAGTGGCTGCCGTCCAGGACTGTATATAAGAGACTGCTGGAGCTGTTCGATGCTGGCAGACTGGTGCAGCTGAAATTTATTGCAGGCCTCGGTGGGAAGGAAAAAAAAAAAAAAAAAGATTCAGAGGAAATAAAGTGTTGCGATCTGTGAATGTGGAAGAACGATAATTAACGGAAAGAGTTATGAGTTTAACAGGATTTTAAATCTTTCAAATACAAGTTAGAGAAAAGTCATTCACGAGTGCAAAAGGGCCGCGTTGAAGACTCATGTCCTCTCGCTACATGGACCGAGTCAACACACGGGAGACGATAACAGGTCATCTCACTTCATGAGCTGCAGTACTGACTCACAACAAGCTCACATCTTTAAAACACAAACATAAGTTAGCTTAGATAAGTCGCAGTCACAAGCTGGAGTGAACCGTCTGTTATCTCCAAAGGCAAAAGCGCCGCCCAAACCAAAGGATAACATGGTGAGGTGTACAACTATTCTGCATGGCTGATAACTCACTCACTCACCCCCTCCCTCAGGCATCGCCACCCTCCCCTTTGCCTTGTTCTCCTCTCGTCCTCCACCCATTCTTTTTTTTTAAAGTCATCTTTTGTTTAAGACACCGTCTGGAGTGTCTTATCTCCTTCTGCCA
Source organism: Solea solea (assembly GCF_958295425.1). Taxonomy (NCBI): domain Eukaryota; kingdom Metazoa; phylum Chordata; class Actinopteri; order Pleuronectiformes; family Soleidae; genus Solea; species Solea solea. Next base: position 18,627,701 of record NC_081144.1, on the reverse strand, counting down.
GTTCTGCCTGTTTCCTCACCATCATTAAAGGACTTCCTCCACTACCTGTGTGTGTGTGTGTGTGTTTCCCTGCGAGTCTCAAATGTTCACTTGAACCTACATTTCTGACAGTTTTGGGATATAAATCTACATAATCAGTAAAACAAAAACATTACCCGCAGTGAAAATGATTTCAATAGGAAAGGCTCAAGGAAGGATTCAATTTTGGGGATTATGATTAAGTGACTTGCAGGCTCAGCGAACAGGGGCCAAGGATTGTGGCCTATTAATAATTTCAGACTCTTGTCTGTCATGTGAACTGGGAAATTGAATTTGGGTGATTAAAGGAGGAGAAAGCACTATGGCCTCACAGTAAAACAACGTCATATTTCTCTTTTGGATTCAGCATCACTGCATTACATCTGTGGTAATCATTGAGTTCTTTGGTTACATTTTAAAAAGATCTTATGAATGCAACCAAACATTAGACGAGCAGCGTGATGTCCTGAGCTAGAGGAACTAAACACCAGGGATCAATCCTAGGAGGAGGTTAATTTTATAGCTATAAATAAGATAGTTCTAGCAGATCATCACGTGCAGCAGTCTTAGAAGGAGCAAAGCTTCCAACATGTTCTCTCTCCTAAAGCAGCACTGTCTATGCTGGCTCGGACGTGTCCAGAGGATGGACGATGGAAGAATTCCACAGGACATCCTTTATTCAGAGCTGGCACCTGGCAAAAGACCTACTGGCCCACCTCAGCTCACGATTAAGACATCTGTAAGATCTCAAGTCCTTCAACATCAACTCTACCACCTGGGAAGATGCCGTCCAGCGACAAAACCTAGTGGCAACAGGCGCTCCACCGTGGACTGATCTCACATGAATCCTTCCAAGCCCAACACCACAAAACCAAGAGTGCACTGAGAAAGCAACGGCAACCACACTGGGACACAACTCTACCCTCTTCATCTCTCATCTCTTCATCAGCCTTCTCTTGCACAGATGCCTGTGGCCGCGTCAGCCGCTCACGGGTTGGACTCCTCAGCCACAGCAGATGCTCTGCTAAATTCGAATTTGAGTTTATTTCTCAAAAATCATCTATCATCAGTTGGGCTGTAATCACGACTGACAATGACTGGACATTTATGCAAATATCGATAAACGGTCCTAGATGGTTGATTGCCAGTTTGACGTTGAACTGAGACCTATTATTATTATATTATTATTATATTTTACAATAACAATGAATAAAGTGACAGGCACATGAGTTTCATGCAGCTTTCATCATCAGCATCAGCTGGTTGGTTTTAGTTTTTCTGGGCCACAACTTTACTGTCTTTGTTCTCACCTGGTCTCAGGCTGTTTGAGACAGACGAGAGGTAACACGAGAACACGCTCTGCTATAGACCATGTTAGAGACCTGCTGGTGAACAGTGGAGAACTGGGTGTTAAAGAGAATATTGTAAAAGTTAAGGCCTCTTCAAATACTCTGAAGAGGATATAGGAGTAACACGACCTTGACTAACTTCCTGACCAATGTTAAGGATTGGCATACGGACTTCATAACAAAGAACAGCAACAACCCTCTAATCAGTCATCTGCCGTTGATTCACTCTGGCGCTTTAGCAGACTGACAGGCTCAGCATTCATGAAGAGCATTTACCCACATGGCTGCTCATTCAGATGCAGCAGCGGCGGGCACAACACTAACACACTTTAGTGGCATCTCCTTTCCCTTCCTGTGTTTTTATGTGCGAGGATGCCGGGGAGCAGGAGCGGCGTTATCAGACGCAGCGGTGCAGAGACAGAGCAGACATGGGTGGGAGCAGGGCAGGGCTGGGTGCTCTTTGAACAGGGAGCACAGCAGGCCGACTTCTCCCAGGCAGATAACTTTGTTCTGGGGTCAGGAGAGGTGACATCATGACGGATGGCGATGAAGATGTGTGCGCATGGGGCAGGAAACGTTATCTCCAACACACACACACTACCGTTTACTGATACACACACTCCAGTGGACTTGAACAACACTCACTCACCCACCGAACACGTACACACACACACACACTCATATGTCTGACATGCCGGCTCATCCAGTGGAGTCTCGGAGGTGGCTTTCATTTAAAAAGGTAGAAAGAGAGTGACACAGAGCAGGTCACACGGTGTGAGGCTGCTGTTGTCATTTTCTGCTACACAGCGCGAGAACTGGTTGGAAGCACAGTGAAGGGACTGATCTCAACACGGAGCCCAGGCTTATGCTGTAGGTCTGTACTGCATGCAACCGTATACATATTGCATGAATTCTGTTCAAGGCAAATTGGTATTCATGATAGCAGCACCCAACACGCTATACCTGTTTCTCCACACAGGCGATAACAGTCACAGAGAGAGCTGAGCTGAGAAGTTAAAGGTGTCAGGAGAATAAAGACAGAGGCTTGGAATGTATACATATTACTCTTGTAATAGTGGGAATTTGAAAGAGCTAAGTCATGTTGAGTTGTAGTCCTCCTAAAACAAAGTTTTGTAGGATGTTGATTAAGCGAAATCTCATGACAAAGAGGATAAAAGTCAAAACAACACCATTGAAGGATTTCATTTAACAGCATTTTCAGCTTTGTTGGCATCTAGGAGAGTAATGAGCTAACACAACATTTGTTTAACTACAGACTGAGATTTCTCACATGTTAATTGTATATCTGATCAATAACTGTTAATGTTTTATTTGAGTGTTTAAAGAGAAGACACTCGGTGAAGGGGGGAGGGGTGTGTGTGACAAAAGTGCTCATTCAGAAGGAAAACTGGATTTTATATTATATATAAATATATAATACTTCATTTTTAGAACATTTTGAGCACTGCTATTAAAATAAATCCACAGAGATCCCACAATCGAATTTAAGCAAATACTATGCAAAGCCTCCTCCGAGTCTCATCTATTAGTCTAACTCTCGCAAATAAATCACTGTTTGCCTTGAATTCTCCAAAGCAAAGAGGCTTTTATCTCAAACATTTTGACAGTGAGGACTGTTTTCACAGCAGTTATTGATATAATAAGAGCTAAAGTGGGGGGTTTAATATGTAATGATGCAGGCGGTTTACGTACAGTAAGTCTTTGCTAATGTGTCATGGTTGGTTTGGTTTTTGGCAGCTTCAGATCAAGTGCAAAATGCGATCAGATTGAAGAGTCTTCTGGCAATTCGCACTGTTGGACATTAACTTTATTACCATAATACAATAGAACAACAGTAATGAGTTCAAAACATCTTAAACTATTTTACTGTTGTGGCCTTTGAGACTTTGTTTACAAAAGTAGGAAAAGAAGTGCTTGCTTATGTTCTTTCGCTCTCACGCTTGCCAAAACATTTTTTTTATAATCAGTTTCATCTTTAAGAGCTTTGAGCTCTTCTTCACCTATTACTTTATATACTGTATGAGCTTTGGGAATGCTGAATCACCCTCAACTTTCATAAACAATGATTTTGTTTTTAAGAATAAATGTCACCTAAATAGAATTTTTTTTATTATTCGGTCTGTACACAGAATATAAGTGGAAATCACTATCAAACAAGACCATATAGTGATGTTTAAAGTAAAGTCAAGAAATGATAAAATACTGAGTGAGAAGTGTAATAATTAAAGCTATATCTGTTGTGCAGGTTTTCTTTGGCACACAATGTGTCACCTCGTGAACATCCTGCTGGCCCTGCTGAGTCGCTTCCTGTTTGCGGTCCACGGCGTGGTCACAGTATGGCGTGTGGTGGTCGTTAAAGGGGAGCCTCTCTATTGGCTGCTGCTGACGGGCGTGGCTCTGCTGGGCGTGGAAATGGCCGTCACTCTGAAGTGCACCCGAAACGCAGAGTGGAAATGGTAACATACAGGTTATGTACATTATCGATGAATCTGTGGATGACTTTCTCGACGGGTCAGTAAAATGTCAGAAAATGTTGACCAGTATTTCTCAAACCTGGAAAAGATGATGTTCTCAAACGTCTCATCCAGTTGCCTTGTCCAAATGATTCAGTTTGAAGGATTTCTTTGTTATATGGAACAATGAAACCAGAAAACATTCACATTTAAGAAGCTGAAAAATCTGAAAACTTTAATTCCATATAAACACTTAAAATAGTTGACGATTCATTTAGTAATCAACTAATAATTGATTAATCGAGTAATTATTTCAGCCCAAGTAAACTTTACACCATTATGAGGGCTGAACGATTTTGAATAAATATCTAAATTGCGATTATTTTGACAGGAATTGTGATCGCAATATGATTCGTGATATGAGAGGAAATGGTCATTTTTACGTCATTATTCTCATTTTCATTAAGAAAAATCCATTTAAAATGATGACTGTGTGATATTTGTGCAGCTCTGTGAGAAACAAAGATGTTCCCTTCAGTCTGTAGAATACGACGTGTATAGGTCAAGACAGTAATTCATCTAAAATGATATTTTGACACATATTTTGGCTTAACAACTCTTGCGATATGAAAATTGCAGTGGGCTGTATTGCGATTTTGATAACATTTCGATTAATTGTCCAACCCTATCTGCTATTCAACACAGTACACAGTGTTAACACAGGGATTAGGCTGACAGTGGACTTTTGGTGCTAATCCCATTATTACAACAGCACACAAGGGGGTATCTTTAGAATTAAGTTGGTCTAATTATCACATTACACAACATATTAGATAATAATTAGTTGTGCAATAATACTAATTGTCTGGAGGAGGATTTCTTTGAGTTCTCCTGTCATCCTCATTTATTAACCCTAATCCCTAATAACACTGGCATGCTGACTGATGACATGATTCAAATTTTTTGATGTAAGATTTTATTTTCCAGTCATCCTATACTTTATCATATACTCTTATTTAGAAGTAATACTGTAAACATAATGTCATTTTCCTGCTCAAAAATCCCCCCCATAATTATATCACTCTGCTGATATACATACAGTTTATACTATACAAAAAAAGTAAACGCTGAAATCACACACAAGAACTTCAGCAAACAATTTCAATCTCAGCTGAAAATCTTTACCAACTCTAAAATAACTGCAATCTTCAGCCCACTGAGGGCTGCATTCAAAACCACACAGAAAATCAAAGACTGTGATAATTAAGTGTTCCCTACAGTTTTTTTTGGAGCAGTGTTTTTACAACAGATATTGAGATATTGTACTCTTTCAGCCACAAGTGTGATTATCAACAAATCTGTGTGCTTTACCAGCCGACACCGTGAGTGCTGTATGACACATCGCGCCTCCACTCTGTCTCACCAAGGACACCGAGCTTATGTGTCTTTGACACGAGCCGAGTGCAGCAGTTTTCCGTACGATGAGTAAATACATGCAAATGGAGCGTCCATCTAATTGATGAAACAAAGAATTTTAACAGGCCAAAGAGTCGGCAATAGGGTTAAAATGAGATAAATTAGCATGTACAGTAAGCCAGATGCAGTAAGCCTTTTTTGCACTTGTAGAGACTCATGCACGCGCCGAGGGCAGCGAGAGTCGGCTCATATTAGGCCTGCGATATTTACAGCCTCTAAACTCTCTGTCATCCTCTGAAGCTCGTCTCGCTTTCGCTGTCAATCAAAAGTAAATCTACCCCCTCTGCTGTGTTATTGCTCTGTCTTTCACGGAGCTGATGCTCTGAGCCTGCGATCATGTCTCTGTCACAGCCTCTCTTATCCAATCACATCACTGGTAAAATGTCTCCTGCTGGCTCCAGTCAGTTCTGACCAGGGAGCTTTCCAAAAAAAACAAACCCATAAAAAAACGATGAAACACAAACTGACGTCAACCTTTATAATGTGAGCCTCAAAAAGGACATAAGCATTTAGTGTCACACCTCATTCAACACCGAGCGGCATCTCATTCAAAAGCTACAGCTCTCCAGTGCACACTCAGTGAACATCCATAGATACCAGCTTTCTTCAGGCCTCTCTCTTCCTACTTTGAAGTTTTCTCATGAAAGCTTTACACTGTCAAGAGGGATTTGCATATATGATGAGAATAATTGTCTGTCTGAACGTCAGTGTTACTCTTCGTGGGAATAAAGCAGCGCTACCTTTATTTTTGAAAATAAACATAAATAGACAAAAAAAGCTGCCACTAAAAATAACCTAACCCCCACCTTCATCCCTCTGCTTTCGTGATCCTCTTTCAGGTTCTCCCCCATGGTGTTCCTCTACCTCAGCACTGTCATTCCCTCCATTTGGTTTCTGGAGCTGAGCCTGCTGCAGTCCAAGCTGCCCGTCAACAGCTCCTCAGGCCCCGAGCTTCATTTGCTGGCTCAGATCCCGATCACAGCGGTAGGCTCAAAAATCGTCCTTCCCCGCCTCACCTTCCACACAGCCACATTAGGCTAATACTGGTATCAGATCAGATTCAAATCTGGCGAGGGGCAGGATAAACTATTACTTGCAGGAAATTCATAATGGACACATTGAGATGACGTCCAGATACAGACTCCTGCCTGAAAAACTCTAAGATCTCTCCCCCTCTGGGATGGTTTTAGTGCAGTTTCTTTCATGTAGGATTTTGGGAGCTTTTGCCCCTTGGCTGTGCTCGAGGCTGGGTGGCAGCGTTTGAAGATGCAGTGTTTTCGGGAACATTGTGAAATGTTAAGGGGCGCTGTCAGGATGAACTCAACGAACCCTGGTTCTAATGGAAAACATTAGAATCAGATGATAGCTAGGGTATCATCTGCAACGACGTGATTTTATTCACACACAAAGTCTTTGCGTGTCCTGAAAAGCGATGTGTCATTATGTTCACGGTACAAACTACTGATGAAATAATCTCATTAAAAACTTGTTTTTTAGTAACCAGATGTTACCATTTCCTTGAATCAGGCCATTGTGAATCTGGAGCCGGAGAACTGGGTGATTGGACTGGAGCAAACCATGCTCATAGTGTTAGTCCTCGGTCGCTGGCTGATGCCCAAGGGAGACATGTCCCGTGACCAGCTGTCCCAGCTCCTCATGGTCTACGTTGGACTGGGGGCAGACATCCTGGACATCTTTGACACCTTCAAGGAACCTGAAGTCAAAACCAACCGGGCCATTGTTATTATTGGCCTGGCCCTTTTCTCCTGGGCGCTCATGCAGTTTCCTCTAGTGCTCACTCAGAAACGATACCCAAAGGGTGAGTCTCCTCATGGGAGCATGAGGAGACGCAAAGGTCTTTTCTGCTGCCTCGGTTCTCCACCCTCGTCTGCCTCCTGCTGCTCCAGTGAAGTGTGGAGCCTGCTGCTCACAGTGGGGCTCCAAGACGGCCCATTCCTGCTTTACCGACTCTACCTCATGGTCCAAGAGCAGGTGCTCAACCAGCTTATGATCTTCTTCACCTGCAAGAACATCCTCATTGTCCTGCTGGAGCTTTACCGAATCTTTGTGGTTCAATGTGAACAGAACATAGGGAAATTGGATTTGAAGAAGTGTGATGCCCTCGTGCCCTGCTGTCAAACTCGGACGGGTGGGGAGGAGATTGAGGAGGAGGAGGAACAGGGAGACGCAGGGAGAGAGGAGAGGGATGAGAGCTGTCACACAGACACAGAGGGGGGGACTAAGAGGGAAGAAGATCAGAAAGTTACCCAGGTATAGTAATGCTCAAAATGCCGTAAGGCATGGCTTTGGCCCTCAGTGGGATTGGGGTGGTGGTAGCAGAGGGATTGTGGCTTTTACACAGCAAGAAAAAAGTCAAACCCATCTGGCATCTTTTGCATCTAAGCCTCATTCAGAGAGACAGCCTCGGCTCTCTGGAGGGGCAGTGACTAGAAACAGACTTCAGGAGAAGAGAATAAGTTCCCACTGAAATGATCAGAGATTCATTTATGCAATTCCCTTTTGATCAAACCTGCAGCGAGGAGGTACACTTCTACAAGTTTCACTTTAAGTGTCAGTCAGTTTCAGTCATTTCTGGCAGCTAAAACCAAAACACCACCTTTTTTTTTTTCATCAACACCGTGATTTAATGTGATTCCACTTTGAGCGTTTATGTATTTCTCATTAAATGGTGGTGGTGATGATGATGATGATGACAGCTTCACAGTTACAGTTCTATTATATGAATAAATATGACAGTTTTAAATGATAATAACATGGTTAGTACATTTTTTATTTTTTTTTAAATAAAGATACTTCGAAAAAATCATTAAATGCAAAGTGTTTTTTTTTTTCCTTAGATCACCATGAGATGGCAGTGTTGCCAAGTCAACCAAAACACTGCACACACAAACATTCAGCGTTGACTTGACTGGAACTTGCATATCAGTTACACAGACTGATAAGCAACACAGTGGCAGTGTGGAAGACCATTTTTCTTGCCACTTTTTTGGTATGATAATCTACTCTCGGGGGCTTTTCTGTTAGACATAATGATGCAATGAGGATATAGGAAGTCATGTGACACATTAATTTAAAAGATTCAGTCACCTTCGGGCTGGCGCTGAATAATTAAATCTGATGTGGTGAACGTAGAGAAAGCTCATATGATCTAACAAGTTGGTAGGAGAGCGAAAAGCGTTGCTGCATTCGCCAAGGTTCATTTTCCTCTCGAGCACAATCAGCCTATGGAAGCATGTTTTTGAGAGCTCAGTGCAATTTTTATTATGTCTGAAAAAGCACACTCGTGATTATGTGGGAGTTTTTCAAGTTCGACGTGATTTGCTCTCACATTCTCTCCTGCGAGAGATGGAAGGTGCTTTTGAGATATTCCTCCACAGCTCATAAAAACAAGAGGCTCTTAGAGAGCCTATAAAGACAGAGAAATGTTTGAGCAGGAGCTCGGGGTCTCAAGGTTTTCGAGCCACTTCACAGTGTTCACAAACATTCGCTGCTCAGTCCCTTCCTCGCCTCGCTCTACACAATACCTCTCCTGTCAAACAGGGGCCGGGATGGAGACCTCCTGCATTTATGGATGACCCTCTCATTCCGTGTCTCTAACTCTCTGTGAATGAAGAGCGGCAACAGCAGAGAGTGGCAATTCAATCAAACTCTTTGAAAGCACCGCCTTGTATCTGTGTGCACTTCACCTGAGGCCCCGAACAATTTAGGAGCCTTATGTTTTCAAGAGACAAAGATGGAGACATAATGTGACACAGAAGAGAGGGGAAATGAACTGTTTTTCTCCTTTTGGTTGCATGTGCTTGAATATGCATCGCATAGAACATGAGCGAGGTTTCCTGAACTCATGACTGTAGGCTACTTTCTGAGCATTTGCTGGAGAGTATTATTGTATTCCCCGTGCTTCATCTTTGTGGGGACACTTGAACAACTTTTTAGTCGCCAGAAGGAACAAAAGTATAACAAAGAGCCCACACTGAGATAAATGAATTGTTCCAGCAACAGTTATGCTCGTTCTTCATCATGCCCAGCTGTCACTCCCAGGGAAATGACATCACACAGAGCCAGTATGAGAGCGCAGCTTCGTCTTCGTACCTGCGTTCTTGGAGAATCCGATATTCCAGTGACAATGTGATGTGGGCAACACAATGGGGTGATGAAAGCGCCGCTTGCTTTGCGACGAGAGTCCTTTTCCTCTTCAGATTAACTGCATGCTTTAACAAGATTGTGTGGGCATGTGGGAGGATGGGGATGTCAGCTGATCCATGGGCTGCCCTACATAGATAGAGAGGGGGAGAGAAAGAGAGTGTCGGAGACTCAAAGCCTGCAGTTCCACTGCACATGGATATACAGTATTTATATACTGAATATTCTGTGAGGTATGTACAGGATGAATATGAATATATAAAAATAAATAGGAGCCCTCATGAGCCTTCAGCTTTAAAATATACATTTGCACAGAAAATAGTGGCGCTGCCTTCGAAACTCATGACATGAACATCCCAGATTTGGTTGATGTATCACAGAGGAAGAGCCATTGCATGTGAAATAATTTCCCACAAAAGCTTCTAAACAGGTCCAAGTTTCTCGAGGACAAAGTGGAGCGACTGATCACTGACATTTCATTTGGTTGGAGCGATGAGAGCGTTCGTCGGCGAGCAGCTCTTACATTTGTCAGGTACAGTAAGAGCCTTGGCCACATGAAGGTTAGATCTGTGTGTGTCTCACCATGTCACACATGTGGAATCACAGAGGCATCATGTTGCGCAGTCAACAAATGGTATTTATAATTGCAATACAAGTGGCTAAACCACTGTGTAGATATTTTATATTTAGTAACTCCACCCACCCATCCATCCATCCATTCATCATGCACCCATCCATCATGCTTAAGCCTTTCTCACACTACAATTAGCGGGTATAGCTATGATTTCTAAACTTGGGGATGCGGGAAAAAAAGGTAATTAACGCTCTCTCCATTGTCAGTGGTTGTTCTACTCTGAGCTGTTTCTTTCCCACCCCTGCATGAATGTGATGTCACAGGTGTGCCAGAGACAAAATGAGAGAGGTAAAATGGCGCATTTCCACTACCCAGTTGTAGCATGACATGACTCAACATGTTTTTTGATTTTTTTTTTTGCTTTTCTATCAGTGATAGTACCTGCTTTGATGAGGTTCCAAGCGAGCTGAGCTGATACTAAAATGTGAAGTCAACAGATTGCCGGGCCACTGATTGGTCACAGAGTGTCATCACTGGAAGTGTCATGAGAATCAAAGCCAACAATGCCGAACTGTAGATCAGTTAGGACGTGTTAATCTCCAACATTTACCAATGAAATGTCTAAAATGTCAATATATAACAGTGGAGTCTGGTATCTAGCGACAGCACTGCTGAAAGTGGGCAATCACAAGCGAGCTCAATCACAACCCCTTCCGCCGCATTTAAGTTCCGGTCATGGAGGAAGTACTGAATCAATTGATTCTCCGTTACATAACGAAAATAACTGCTTTACAAGTCACTAGTATGTGTGTTTGTGTCGCGTATAAAACAACGTCATGGCAGTTTCATGCAGCCGTGCTATGATGACTCCGCCTCCCGTCGAGGAGGTACTATAGTAATGGAAAACCACACCAAACCGAGTAGAGACGAGCCGTGCCGCGTCAAAGCGAGACGTGCTGGGGGGGCTGTATAATGGAAAATCGCCAAAGGTGTCCTTTACTTTGGTCTCTTAATTATTTAGTACTGTTTTGAGTTTTAAACAGAACCAAAGATCATAAAATGTCGTGTGAGTGAATGGGGTATTTAAAGGTCACAGAGGGAGCTGGAGCTAATCATCCCTGCGGACCTAAGGTGACAGGCTGGACACACCCAACCTATCAAATGGCGGAGACAAATTTCACACTCAACTCCAGTTTGCAGGTGTTTGGACTGTGGGAGAAAACACTTGAGTTTTCAGAGAGAAAAACATTCAAATATGGGTAGACCGTACAAAGGAGTGGGTACGAAAGACACCTGGTCAAACTAGGATTTGAACCAGAAAACCCTTTGCTGTGAAGCAACAGTGATTCACACTGTTTCATTGCTCTTCAATGTGTCTTCAGTTTGCCATTTGCAATGAGGTTTATTGCCTGGACTTGAACTTTGTCAGTATCTCTGCACTGTATAAAGAAAAATCCACATTTTAAAATTTAGTTTTGATTTCATAATAAAACTCAAACTTGACACCTGCACAAAATCTTACAGCTGAATACTTTTGGCTAAAAGCTCTCTATAAACACCCGTTTCAAAAGTCAAAAATAAATGTTCATTCTGAATGAAACTAATTATTAATTTCTCAAAACTAATAGTCACACACTGGGCTTGCTTCCTTTGGGGCCTTTGACAGTCTGAATTCTTTCTTATGAAACCACTGTAACTATTTTTTGTACTTCTCCATTGCACAAGGTAAAGTAATCAAAACTTCTAACTAAATTCTTAGAAAGGCTCCGACAAACTCTGTGTACAACTTTATCATGTTTTTTTCCAAGTGTGTAAAAGATAGTATTGATTTTTGTTTTTCAACAGAACTCAAAGGCAGCATAAGCCGACTGAAACAAGAGAAGAGAGAGAAGGAGAAATTCATTCAACTTGAGCAGGTGCATTTCCCATGACAGTGTGAAGCATTTTCACCACATGCTACAATTTCCCTATTTTGTGTCAACTAATCAGGAAGTCCAAACACACCAAGGTGCGCCTCATCAGCCTCCAGACTCACAGATAAACCCGTCAACACGCCACTGAAATGCTACAGCGAGCGAGTAAGAGTGAACACACCGGCAAACTTCAAATGAACTCCACAACTTTCTGACAGGCAGTTGAGGACCCAGCTCACACCACCTCATGTAACAACATGGACGGCAAAAATAATGAGCTCCACTTCACGGTTTTGGGAATCGGGGGATGCTACAGTAAATAGTGGTCTTGTTTCACATACACTATGATTTTTGAGTGTGGTGCGGAGGTGACACCGAGGCATAATTGAATGCAAATCACATGAATAGCGTTTCAAATTGCTTGATTTTACCATATATTTCCTCGGACCAGTGGAGATCATTAAACTCCAGGTCTGCTGTGTGGTCCTTCGTCAGACTGTCTCACATGGGACATGTCCAAGAATCACCCTTGTCAGAATTAAACCCATGTAAGCTCGGTTCTCATAATGAGCCGCAGGAGTGCTTCCAAGGATTCTGCAGAGAGTTTTTTTTTTTAGAGGATAAGCTGGAGAATTGAACTGACGCATACAAGGTAGAAGGGAGCTGTTTTTCCAAATATGTGGCCATAACCGTCATCATCATCGTCATTGCCGCGACTACGACCTCATCCCAATATCATTACGCGCAGCTTCAAATTGCACAAAGCAGATCTTTGAGATTAATGGTAGACAATCCACGCAGATCTGTGCCAGATTCCTCAGCGATGCATCAGCCATATTGGGTTGCCAGGGAACAGGTCAAGAAATCACTACAGTGAGTAAGACTCATCCTCTGGGGACCAAGAATGTTTCAGCAGAACATGTTTGTCCTGACGTTTCTGGGGAATATTAGAGTGGACAAAACAGGTAAAGCGACCAACAGAAAGACCGACAGTGCCATATTCTCAAAGCCAGCATGACTGAAATCCTGCAAGATGCTCATGATGTAACCACCTTAATCTCCTGGACTTCACACAAAAGAGCCTGCTTTGTAATATTTGCTAAACACAGATTTATTGTGGATCTTCCGTATCCCAGTTTTCCTCAGACAATTGTGTTCGCGGAGTATATTTGAAGCTTAGTTTGGGAGAATGACGACTTCTCTTGTAGAATGACACTGTCTGTTTTTCTAAAGCCTGAGGGCATCACCTTTGTGTTCCGAATTTGTTTACAGTTCTGCTAATTCCTGACACAAAGACAAAGTTGTTAAAAACCTGCAGCTTCTAACCGCAGCCTTATTTATATTCTTTTCACTTGAGCATTAATTGCTTTAGGAACACATTTTGTGCGGAATGGAAGCGTGAGCAGCGAATGTGAAATCCCTTTCTAAACAGAGCATTCATAATTCCTGCCCACATGGCCGTTTTGGAGATGAATGCATGACAGCGAGCAGTTTTGTCAGTCAATCTCGGGTCGTGGAGGATGTATTGTTGAAATATTAATTGGCCGTCTCCTTTGCCATCCCCTGGTTCCTCCAACCCGGGAGAGCTGCCATTTTCCCTTTTCCAATCCACAACATGGCCTCGAGTCATAGAGGCTAAGGCAACGTCAGGACACCAGATCTGCTCAAGTAAAACACTCGATTGTCTGACTTAATTAGGGCAGTTGAGAGCACCCAATGAACAAACACAGTGTGGAATTTAGCTCAAATGTTGTCTGAGCCGTATGCCGTGTGATGTCCCCACATTGTGATGCTGATGTCCCAAAACTGTCCCAAATCTCTCCTGACCCATTTGCACTACACATGTAATACATAATATGTAAGACTTTGTAGTTCTATTTGGTTGAAAGACTGGTGGCTTAATGGAAAATGTATGAAGGTATATTCACTGTGCAAGCCAAATGAAAAGTGCTCAGAATACAATAATGGTTTTAAGAGGGACTAACTTTTACAGACATGGCCATGGAGCAAAAAAAAAAAGAAGAAGGATGAACTAGATCACTACTGCTGCCACTACTATTCTTCATTTTTATTTAAACACAAGGTTTAATCAGCCGTTTTTTTTCCCCATATGGGACAAACTTTCAGACTTTAAAACATGGAGATTATACTTTTTAATAGTTTCTGACATTATGGTGCAAATCTAAAATGTGCTTGGACATTCAGCTGCATGTGTGACTGTTGGCAGGTTTAGACCTGCTAACCAAACAACCACACAAATACAGTATATGAAATCACAGTGCAAACACCATCGTCGACGTAATCTGCATCTTTACTGCTGTTTCTATCTGTTGTGTCTTGCTCGGTCAATAGGGCGTCCTTCAGTGCAGGGATTCTCAAATCTGGTCAGAATGTGGGTTGTTTCGGTGAGTGGCACCAACGTTCTATGGACTCTGAACGCACCATGTTCAAGAAGCCACAGCTTATTTGTTGGAAAAGGAGGAAAGTGTGACACTGCATGCACAGTAATTGAGGTCTGCAGCTCCAAAGTAATTAATGTTAGGGACCGTGGTGAAAAAGTTGTTTCACCAAAACCGGTGCAGCAAAGCTAACATAAGAGTCTGGGAAATGTCAACCAAATGGCCTTTACACTTCCAAACAGACCTGTGGGTGTCTTTCTTGCTTATTATGTTTAATGTTTTAATTACTGTCATGAAAAACACATGTGAAATGGATCCTTGATTGGTTTTGCCTTGAGAATCAACTCTGGACTGAATCTTGACACTGAAATTTAGAATCCCATCATGAAATTCTGACAGTAGCATCACTTTATAGTAACCTGCTGATCGGAAGGAATTGCTATTTTGCTCCCTGCTAGCGTGTCGGCTGATTTCTTCTTGTGAATTGTCCTTTCTAGTCAGGGGTGAGTATCTGTCCAGCCAATGTCATTTTCCAGCAGAGACCAACACTGTGATTGATTTAGGAGTTGTTATTTCTGTAAATCGACTTACAACATCCTGTACAATTGCTTTGGGCCCATCCTCACACACAGTTGTCACTATGTTTCAGGTTTGTTTGGCTGGGTGGCTTTCAAGCTGAGAAGAGCCAACAGTTCCTTCATTAGAAGTCCAGCGGGCAGGATTTCTTCGGCTTTATCGATCAACAATTCCATAATCTTTCCGCATCGTAGAAATAAAGTGATCCGAGAGAGGACAACACCTCTGCACCTCCTCTGGACTCTGCGTCACAGAGAGCTTTGACCAATCACATGTCAGATACATCTATGTTACCATACATCTATGCTACATTAAGGTCTCTCCAGAGGAACTACACTGCCTGGCCAAAAAAAAAGTTGCCATCTGGATTTAACTAAGCAAATAGGTAAGGGGTTGCTGCAGTTGGTCAGGTCTAGGTTCAGCAACATTATGTGCCCAAAGAATGAGGTGAGCTGACTACCTGAATATAATGAATGACCAGATTATTCCATCAATGCATTTTTTTTCTTCCCTGACGACATGGGCATATTCCAAGATGACAATGCCAGGATTCATCAGGCTCAAATTATGAAAGAGTACTTCAGGGAGCATGAAACATGATTTTCACACATGGATTGGCCACCACAGAGTCCAGACCTTAACCCCATTGAGAATCTTTGGGATGTGCTGGAGAAGGCTTTGCTCAGTGTCCCATCATCAATACAAGATCTTGGTGAAAAATGAATGCAACACTGGACGGAAATAAATCTTGTGACATTGCAGTAGTTTATGGAAACAATGCCACAGTGAATGAGTGCCGTAATCAAAGCTAAAGGCGGTCCAACCATGTGACTCTTTTTTTTAGGTGGCGACTTTTTTTTTGGCCAGGCAGTGTATATGCCTGTGCTGCAAAAAGGAGAAAAAATAGTAAAGAGTCTTCATGTGCTTGCAATGTATGATCTGATCGTCAAGCCACAACCTGAGTGCTCACACTGTACATGAAAAACTGGCCTGTTGGTCCCTAGCTACTGACATTTGTCAATAAAGTTTTCTTTGACAGCCAACGGGCAGGAATTGAGCTGCCTTGTTGATTTGACCCAATTGGGCCGACTCAAAACCTGATAAACGGGCTGAAATCATACAGTATATGACCAGCTTTATTCACTCAAAGTATCAACATCATTTGTATTGTCTGTTGTGTGAACACGTAATGCGTCGGAAAAGAAGGGCTCAACACTGAGAAAATGACTTCTTCATGTTATGTGCATCTACAGGCTTAAGCAGAGGAAAATGCCTCTGGCTTTAGTGGCAGCAATCAGCCACAGCCTATTGGTGCAATTCTCAATGTGTTTGTGTGAGTGTGTTTGTGTGTGTTTGTGTGACCTATGACATTTCTTAAAAGACAATAAGGCAAATCTGTGCTGCACCCACCTGCAGATTGAAGCGCTCTG
Source organism: Solea solea (assembly GCF_958295425.1). Lineage (NCBI taxonomy): Eukaryota > Metazoa > Chordata > Actinopteri > Pleuronectiformes > Soleidae > Solea > Solea solea. The sequence continues at coordinate 18,611,328 of NC_081144.1, read as the reverse complement.
TAATGGCAGAAAATATTCCCCAAGTGAGTCAATATAACCAATGGAGGCATCACAGATGTGAAAGAGAATGAGGAAAGACTCTTCTCTTCTAATGGGGGAACCAATGAGCTGTGATGCAGACATGCTGCAATATAGATGCCACATGCAAAGCCCTCCTCCCACCCTTAAACACTATTATGTCTTTCATTCTCAGACCTACACAGACAGTTCTTTTGTCATCTCTCCTCATTTAGATCTCCGCTCTCTTCTATCAAACATATGCAGTGTGTGACAACTGTCACGCTTGTCCTGCGACATACAGAACACCAGTGTGATACACGTGCAGCCTCCGAGTGTGTGTGTGTGTGTGTGTGTGTGTGTGTGTGAGTGAGAGTGTTATGGCACCGGTCCATTGCCTGCCCACACAATGATAAACAAGGCTTTCAAGGCGCATTTCATCAAACCCGAAGCACCAAAGGTATTTTTTTTTTTAAACAGACAGCCGTTGTCAGTTTGATCACAAGAAAGAAATCTCCAGTCTGAAGTCACTGTGGAGGAGTTTCTTACATGGCGACGTCATAAAAACACATTTGAAACTATTGTGACACCGACTCAGTCAGCACGCGTGTATCCCGAGGATAAAAACGCAGAAGAGCACCATCTCATTCACCAGTAACTGCAGTACATTTAAAGCCCTCTCAGTGATTATCTGCTATTGATTGTGGGGATGACTGTGTGGTGCGCAGGTTTCTTTCTCTTGGTTTGGTTTACATAATTACATTATGTAGGACATGGGCAGCCAGAAGCGCTTTCTTCTCTTTGGAACACTTGAGAGAGTGAATGGAGCAGATTTATTTCAGGAAGTGGGTTAGTGGTGAGGGGAAGCGGCTTGATTCAGAGAATAAACACATATTCTACACATTAGGATATTTGTTATTGCACCATGCAGCCCCTGGTGTCCCCCCCCGACTCTGTAGATAGTGAGATAATGTATATCAGGCACATACATCTCACTGTGGATAAGAGCATTACAGTATGAACTGTATGTTTACTGTTGTAAATGTATATGTCTTACATTGTACTTTAGCAGCATGCAGGGATGCAATTGTGTGGTAAACAACTAGTTTCCATGAATAGTAACTCCATATTAATGTGGTAATAAGTCACACTAAGGTAGCTCAGCTTAAAGCAAAAAGATGTAGGATTTTGACCCTCAAATAATGTCTCCAAGATCATTTTGATGGCACATCAACATACAGTACAACAGGGGGAATCTGCATCACCTGCATTGGCACTAGAGAACTGGCAAAAATAGATATCGTGTGTGCATTTAACTTGATATATTTTTTTAAGTTGAACAAATACGTTTTTACAAAGATCCTGACCTCAAATAATATGAAACAAACGAGCAAAATGTACACGTGCACAAAACCAGAATTAACTTCATGTATCATATTACTTCTGTGGCAGTCTAACATTAATTAAGTCCTTGTGATGTAAAAAAAACCCGAATTATCTGGATGCATTAATTCAGCCTTAGCATTCTTAATGTGCCACTGTAGTATTATTGGACTTGTCCTTGAAACCCAGTTCCTGTGAATTGATAAAGTGCATTCTTTTTTATGCCTCACTCAAACAGCCTCGCAAGACCTGATTTCCATTTTCCATCACATGATAACAGCCTCGCTTCACTCTTAGCGAGCGACACAATGATAAAAGTGAAATCAAAGCCTGTCGAAAACAATTTGACAAGCTGACGCAGTTGAGGCGCCCGTGTCCCACACCCAGATGCTTTTTACATGACACCATGTGCAGTTGTACACAGACGCCACCATTAACCATTTAGGTGACGGTGTAGTGCTCTGTACTAGTTAAAGCTTATTAAAACGTGTTGCTTAAATTATAACTGATAGGCTCACTTTGATGTACCACTGTGCAGGTACAGGGGGGAAGGAAAAGAAATCCTTTGAAGGCAGATCAGCAATGGAGAACCGGCACACAGAGAAAAGGAGCGGTTATAGCTCCAGTACAGACGCAATAATGTGGCTCACCTATCAACTATCCCCGCTATAGCTCCTCATGAAAATAACACCCGAGCCTCATGTGTCACTGTCAATAGTGGCAAGAATCCAATAAGTACAGCAATGAGAGACTTTGTTCAAACAGATTATTTGGCACAGGATAACAAGAAAAGAGGCACAGAGTGCGCATGTGTGTGTCACAGCTCCTCCACACAGGGAACAAACCCACATTCACAAGAGTGTGCAACCTGCACGAGCTGGAGGCCGGGAAATGCCATTCAAGCTTTACTTTACAAATGAAATCGACGGATGAATTGTGTCCTCACAGGACACGCCGTTGTGTATTTGCCCCACAGCAAACTAAAAGACGGAGCAGAATTGTTTCTGCTGATCATTTGCTTTTGAACAAATAATTGCACACACCTCCCTCATGCCTATGGGTGGAAGAGACGGAGAGAAAGGCAGGTGGAGAAGAACAAGCAGCACATCCATATACGTGGAGCTATAAGAGGATAAAACTAAACGGTCAGCATTGCCAGCGATGTGTCAATCAGACTTTCATTCAGCGGCAGCGACGTACTGACAGACAGACAAAAGCAAAGGACGGGGATTAGCATTAACATTTTCATTAATTGAATCTCGCCGTAACGTAATCAGGAACCCCAAGTGAACTGCAAGAAATATGAAATTTAATATCTATAGTGCATGTCTGGAAGTGTATGGCCAGTGATGCAGTAAGCTTTTCACTACGGTGGTTGAGGAGATTTGAAATTATGCAATGTCTATGAAGTAAAGGGGCTGACCTTCAACTCTGAGCGAGCTACATGAAGACTTTAGGAAGAAAAATGGCTTCTTCACACCACACAGAAAAAACCTTGAGACCTGTGAACATGCAAATGATTGAGCATTTAAGTGCAGACATTTGGATATGGAATTATAATATGCTTCTTTTTTCCTGGATATGCTGTATTTTGTTTATTGGAGTTCACAGCCTGACACCTATGTATATAGACACATTTCTATAAAGGTATATATAGATTATATTTCACATATTTATGATCTGCTGCAGTTGTGACACTTGCGGCCAGTATCTGCGCTGTCACAGCTGGAAGTCTGAGGTCCTACATGTGGTTTGACCAGTTGAAAGAAAACCGTGCCGTACGACTGTCTTTGACTTTGACCCGGTGCTCCTCACACATCACAGTGAGCAGAGAGTGTGGTGCAATAAATGCTTTGAAGACATTTTCTTTGGCTCCTGATGGTTTCTCGCTTGCTCTTGATTGAAACCTGTGCACCTGCTGCTAATTGCATGACGACGTGCAACAGCTCCCTGTTGTTTTGGCTCCATTGTTTGCCAACTGCTGTTAGATTAAAACAGGAAAAGGAGCAATAAACCGTGTCTCTATTGTTCTGCTTTTTAAAAAGGGTTGCAAGGAATAATTCTTTTCAATTTCCGAATGATTTGTCAATTATTATTCTTGATGAGTTAATCTATTAGACCTTGTTTAGACTGCAGCGTAAATTGGATTTTTTAAGCGAATCCGGATTGTATCGAGCCTGATTTTTTGCCAGTCTGAACAGCTAAAAAAAATTCCGAAGCGGATTCAAACCACATGGATCTCTGCACGGATTTTTACAGATCTGTTACCATCTGAACAGACAGGATTTCAAAGTGTCTTCTGCATCACTCGCAGCGCAACTCACAACAACAACAACAACAACAACAACAAGAATGATGTAGATCCGGAGAGACGGAAGTTAATTGGAGGCGCGTTTAGCGATCGACACGGTTGAAGACAGTTGTTTAAAAATGGAATATAAGAACGGAAGACAACATCAGGCATCGCTGGTCTGCCTGCACCGCGCGTCCCGCTCCACTGCCATTCCTGCAGTGATGGCAGCACGAAAGGCTGCACAACTCAGCAGTCTCCTCCGTTTCTGCTGCTTCCTTACAATCAGATGAAAGTCTGCACCATGGCTCCACATAACTACTATATTTGGGATAGAAAAAGGCTGATTTCTGTCATCCTCTTGGTTTAGACTACTTGTTTTTCCGGGGCTTGGCCTGTAACTGTGAAATACTAGACAAGCAGATCGGATCTGATCACTTGCAATGTATAATGTGAACACAGTTGATCAGGAAGATGCTTACAAATCTGATTTGGGCTGCAGTCTAAACAAGGTCCATAAAAAGTTTCCCAAACATTTCCCAAATCTCAAATGATGACCTCAAAAGTATTTTTTAATCAGGGGACAGCTCACCATTTACAATTTGAATAAATGATACTCAACATAAAGGAAAGAATCTTTAATGAAATTGCGAGGTCAGGTGGAGGTTTGATCAGAGCCGCTGTGACTAAGCGTGCCGCCACAATATGTCTCACATTCTAACATTCACAAATATTTGATGGTGGGAGGAAACTGGAGAGCTGGAGGAAACCCACTCAGACACAGAGACAACATGCAAACTCCACACAGAAAGGCCTCAGACTTAGAATCAAACCCAGCATCTTCTTGCTGTGAGGCAACAGTGCTAACCACGACACCACCGCACCGTGCCGCCTAACAATGTTTTGTATATACAATACAAAACATAGTATGCAATATTGCCCAAACAAAAGATATGGTCCTCATAAAAACAACACCCATCGATAGCATGCATCTCATTTAATAAGGTGGACAAGGTCTTTTGTCTTGAAATCGTTTTTCCCTTTGGCTGCTCCCCATAAGGATCATCACAGAATATCAATTCCTGCATTAATTTGGTATATTTTTGGTTTATTTTATTCGTTTCCTCTGGCAGGAGCCCTTTCTTACACAACCTGGGCTTACAGGAGCCAGAAAAGAAAATGTCTATCCCAGGAATAACAGCCAGTCTGCTCTGCCATCTGAGCCACAGCCCCCAGTTACTGTTTCATCTGCTGAATTTTACTGCTACATCGCCTTCCTCCAAACACATTATATTCAAAACAGCCATAAAGAACACGAGTAAAAGTGAAATTAAAGAGGCAACAATTCAGACAAGAGAGAGAAATAAAAGACAGTCAGTCCAGGTGACCCGAGTCTCCCCGCCTCCCTGCTCAGGCAGCGGGCAGCCAGAGGCCAAAGACTCACTGTCATGCTTTCAAGACATAAAAACAACAATGTAAGCAGTCCATTAGTTTGGTGAGATGAGATGATGATGATTAACAGCCCACAAGAAGTAAACTGTTTGGATTTAGTGCAGCTATAGAAGAAAAGGGCCTGACCTCAGAGTTCTATCAAGCTTCTTCTTTTATGGCCGACGAATTAGCTTCGTTTAATTGGCCGTTTCTATGGCCTCAATATTGTTGAGGTTACAGTTTTCGGTGAGGATTGCTGGAAATTGCATGCATATGAAATGTAGTCGAGCTATTTTATGTTATGTCACAGCGGGACCTTTAGATTAAAACATCTATTGTAAGTTTAATTTCACTAGCAGAGTCAGCGTGACACTTTAGAGGCAGTAAGGATTTTCAGTGGCAGGTCAGATGACGAGGAGAACATCAAAGTTTGATGAGAGATTTGTTTCCGACGCACTTCTCCTCATCCCCGGTCTCGTGTTGCTCCAATGAACATGGCGGAGCTTCCTTAGTGGATGATCTAGTGTAACACTTAAAAGTTAGCCAACTGGTTTTATAACCACATTAATCACTGTTTCTTTCATACACTCTGCGTGCAGCCTCGGCCCCTTTGTGGAAGGAAGAGCTCAGTTGGGCTTTTCATGAATTAAGACCCAAGCAGACGTACATCCCACTATCTCGCATGATCTGCCACCGTCTCTTGCAATTAGGTTTTTTTCTATTGTGCTTTCTGATTTTTTTGCAAATAAATGAAGACACTGCCTCTTTAGTATAGGTCTTTCTTTATAATTGTCTATTTTTGTCATGTCATTCTGAGGAGGTAATAGCATAAGACTGACATTTTAGCAAGGGAATTGTAAGGGGTTTTGACGATAGGGGCGGGAATCACAGGGTACCTCGCGATACGATATACATGGTCAAGAATACCAATAATATCCTGATTCGGTGTTAATCAATCTACTGAAAGACAATCATATAGCGAAAAAACAAAACGTCTGTGAAAAGTTAAACGTGCAGGATTTCTTTATTTCTTCACAACATAGAGAACAAAGTGCATAAAGTCTATGTATTGAGGAGACATCAAGTATTGATGCGAGTGAACGAGTAAAACTGGCAGGGACGGCTTGAATATATATATATATATATATGTGTATATATATAAACATATATATATACATATATACATATATATGTATATATACATATATACGGATATATATGTATATATATATATATACACTGTATATATATATATATATATATATATACATACATACATATATGTATGTATAAATACCCTATTATAAATAGCAGTCAAAGTCTTAAATACAAAACCAAACCATAACCAACAAATGAATACAGTATCACACCATGAAATATTACAATATTATAGAACTGATATGTTCAGCTCCATAGCCTACAGTGTAGCACACCTAGCTATGTGACTACATACTGTGGCAATGGATCCAGCAAGGATGGTGACTGGTCAGCTTGAGAGCTAATCTCATCCATGTGGCCAGAACAAGCACATAATTCACCTTCCTTCTGCCTCAGTCAATTTATGGTCATATACATCATGTCCTCTGTGTCTTTGAGGTATTTGATGCACACACACACACACACACACACACACACACAGAGTGGCATGAAAACTCGCCTATGAACTGGCATTTTTGCAGTGCTCGGAGCAACACGATCACACGTATAACACACAGTGCACATACTCGTGGTTTGAGCGGTCGCTTCATTTGGTCGCACCCTTTACTGTTGCAGTGGATGAATGACACCAAACTGAAGGGTTAAGTGCATCAAATCTTCACTGCACCACACTCATGGTTCCCTCTGTAAGTAGGAGCATCAGCAGGGCCTCGACACATGTCAGCTCTCCACAAAAGCAGCAGTTTGATCACATTCACTCTCCAGGACAACATGTCCCGGCTGCTGTTCTTTGAATATTTTTTGTTGGTATTAATGTGGTTGCCTGGTGATGCTTATTAAAATGACATAACGC